>NC_058131.1:395014864-395192269 GCF_016433145.1 Gracilinanus agilis | reverse complement strand
TCAATTCTAGCCTTTAGGGATTGATTTTCGGCCATAATCTTCTGGTAATCGGCCATAATCTTTTGGTTTTCGGCCATAATCTTCTTGTTTTCGGCCATAATCTTCTGGTATTCCTTTTCAATCTGGTCATTTCTTGTGTTCAATTTGCTTATCAGTTCATTTGGTTTCTGAGCCTCGCTTTCCAGTTGCAAGATTCTACCTTTTAAGCTGTTATTTTCTTGCCAGATCTCTTCCATTTTCCTCAAAATCTCAGATTTGAACTCTTCCATAGGTTGTGAGGAGTTTTCCTTATTTGGGGAGGGTCTGGATGGTTGTTTGTTCTCCTCCTCTGTTTGCTCGGTTGTCTGGATTTTCTCTGTGTAGAAGCTGTCGAGTGTTAAAGACTTCTTTTTTTTGTTATTATTCTTTCTCTTCTGAATTTCCTGTAACTGGTTAGCCATCATTAGCCCAGCAGCTTCTCAGGTTTATCCTCGCTCTCAGTGTCTGTCTGAGATCTATTGGCTCCTGAGGACTGAGTTCTAGTTTTTTCCAAGGTCAAGCCCCCTGGTGGATTCCCTTGCTTGAACCTCTGCAGGAGGTTTCTTTACAAGTCTCAGGGAGCTACTTCCACAGTCGTATACCCGTCTGCACTGGTTCCCCACTTAGGCTTTAGTTCCTGGTTGTGTTTGCCTCCACCCACGCCTCTGCTCAGCCGGCACCCACGCCTCTGCTCAGCCGGCACCCAAGCCTCTGCTCAGCCGGCGCTCCGCTCCCAGCGTTCGCTCCCGCGCGCGCGCGCTCAGATTTCGCGTGCGTTCTTGACTTAATGGGGTCCTAAGTCTTGCTGCTCTCAGGAACAGGTCCCGGAGCTGCTGATGACTCGATGGGTGCCCCAAACTTGCTCTATTTCTTTTTAGCTGGGTTCAGAGCTATAGGTGAGTGTGGAGGGGGTGGGGGTGGGGCGGTTGCTCAGCTCGCGCTTGAGTGAGAGCCCTTTTTAGCTTGGAAATGTCTCGATTCCACGTACCTTCCACGCTGTGCCCTGTTGTGGGGTTCCTCCGTTCGTCTGGACTTGTTTTTATGTCCCCTTGAGGAGTTTTGTGTGTTTCGGTCAGGAGAGGTTTAGAGCTGCTTCTTACTCTGCCGCCATCTTAACCCGGAAGTCCTATCGTCCCTTTTTTGAGATACTTTACGAATCAGTCTCTCAGTCTCTTCACAATTGTGTTACCTCCAGAATGAATCTCTTTTATATGTACCCCTATACAATATCCCTGCTTTTCTGCTCTTTGCCCTCTTGAGTACTATTTTAATGCTATCTTACCTGTAAGTATATACAGTACCGTGTGATATGTGAGTACAAGTGTAGTGGCTTGAATGTCCTTGATAGTGAAAAGTTTGTTATACATTTTTTGGGGTAGTCCCCCCCATCTTTCTTCAGTATGTTGTCTTTCTATCTTCATTCTTAAATGCCTTCAAGATGATTTTCCTTAGGTGGGTCTCTTACTGAGCTTTATTTAAATTAGTTTTATCCTCTGCTCCTTCTTTCTGATACACAAAGCAATACTGTTCATAATCATCCATCATCCATGCTTATAAAATTTTGCAAACAAGCTTATATAGAATAGCATTGCCTTTAGCCAACATCTCTTTCCACTTGTTCTGGCAAGTGTTTGCTGACTTAGGGACTTTTGGGGTTCTTTTGATCTTTTTGTTTTGGCAATTGATTTACAGCAGTTAAGGGAATGAATGAATGAAAAAGACTGTATTAACACTTATTATGTGTTATGCCCTATGCCAAGCATTGAGGAGACAGATAAAAAAGTAAGACTGCCCCATGCTCTTAAGGAACTCAAATTCTAATTGAGGAAGATAATGTAAATGGAAGGTTTCAGCTGCAAGTCAGATGGAAAAGACCTATGGTCCTCAGGGTATAGAAGCAAAGAAGATGGTGATGCCTTCTCTTGCATAAAATTTCTACTGATAATGTCAGATTGTTTTCTGATGTACTGTTTTAACAGTTTCAAAGACAATGGTTGTGAGAAGTTTATTGTCTGTATTTTCAGAAGATGTGAGCTGTATAGCACTTGCAGAAATTTCTTTTTTTTTTAAATGCTTTTGTATAGTTATAATTGGTGTCATTGTCATATTTCCTTGTCAGTTACTTGATTGAGTTTTTGGTTGTATACTGCATATTTTCCTCATTATTATTCCTACACCTAGAGTTTTAATTTTTTTAACCTTAGTATAACTTTTTTCATCTAGTAAGCATTTGTTTTCTCCTCCTCTTACTTTATTCACAAATAGAAAAAAATAAAAAGAAATAAAACCTTGGGACAAATACACATGATCAAGTAAAACAAATTTCTACATGTACTTTATCCAGAGATGTATGTTTCCTTCTCCATCTTGAGCTTTCACAGATGCCTAAGAGAAGTCAAGGTCAAAAAATCCCATGCCTAGAAATATGTTAATAGCAGTGCTCTTTATAATGACAAAAAAAAACTAGAAATAAATTGAGCAGTCATCAATGGTGAAAGCTAAACAAATCATGGCATAGGATTTCAGTGGAACACTATTATGCTATAAGAATTAATAAATAAGAGGAATTCATAGAAGCATAAAGGAGGCTTATATGAACTGAAGAAGAGTAAAGAAGGCCAGACCAGAAAATACAGTCCATAAAGTGACTACAATCTTGAAAATGAAAACAAAGGAAGTCAGACAGATAAAATTGCAATGATCAGTCTTAGTACCAGTGAGCAGATGATGAAACACATTTCTCTTTTTTCAATAGAAAAGTTGCAGGCATATGTTATATATGTTTTCTGAATTAATCTTTTGATTGAACGAATCAATAAAAAATTATTTTTATATAATGCTTTATTTTTCCCATTTACATGTAAAAACAATTATTAACCTTTGCTTTCTAAAATTTTGAACTTGAAATTCTCTCCCTCTTGCCTCTCCCCACCACCTAAGATGATAAGCAATTTGATCTAGGTGATACAGGTGCATATTGGTTATATTGTGGAAGAAGACTCATGTAAATAATAATAATAGTAAAAATAATTAAGAAAATAAAGCAAAAGGTATTATGCTTCAATATGCATTCAGACTTAATTTTTTTTTCTGGAGGTGGATAGCATTTTTCATCATGAGTCTTTTGGAGTTGTCTTACATCATTGTATTACTATGAATAGTTAAGTCATTCACAATTGATTACTATACAATATTGCTATCACCATGTACAAAGTTCTCCTGGTTCTGCTCCCTTCACTTTGTATCAATTCATGTAAGTCTTTCCAAATTTTTTTTCTGAAAGTATTCTGTTCACCATTTCTTATAGCACAATCATTTCCCATTATAATCACATACTACAAATTGTTCAGTCATTTCCCAATTGATAGACATCCCCTCAATTTCCAATTCTTTGCCACTACAAAAGGAAGTTAAATATACAAATAGGTCCTTCCCTCCCCCTCCTTTTTTTTTTTTAATATCTTTGGGATATAGACGTAGTAGTGGTATTGCTGGATCAAAGGGTATAGATAGTTTTATTGCCTTTGAGCATAGTTCCAAATTGGTCTCCAGAATGATTGGATCAGTTCACAACTCTACCAACTGTGCATTAGTATTTCAATTTTCCCACATTTGCTCCAACATTTGTCATTTCCTTTTCTGTCATATTAAGCAATCTATCAAGTGTGAAATGAAACATTAGCATTGTTATAATGTGCATTTCTCTAATCAGTAATGATATACATTTTTATGACTATAAATAGCTTTGATTTCTTCATCTGAAAACTACCTGTTCATATCCTTTGACCACTTTGATAAACATTCTTAAGCATCTACTATGTACCATGCACTGTGCTAAGAGCTAGGGATACAAAAAGAGACCCAAAAAAAAGAATTGGTCAAGTTTACCTTCCTGTTTATCTTTGTTATAAGGAGGGTTCAAATTGTGTGTGTGGTGGTTGGAATTAGAGATCAAGTAATGATTATAATTCAAAAAGGAGATCAATACAACTTTTTTAATGATTAAGTAAATGTTTCTTTTCATTTTGCAATGGAGCTGTGATTTCATAAGTGAAGGGAACTCCCAATGTGAAAACAAACCCCTTGGAAGACTTCTGTGAAACGTGTCTGCTGTTAGAGAATAGTCTCAGACAATGAGAATTTATGACAACCCATTTAGCCATACAGCTAGTATGGTTTAGAGGTAGGACTTGAACTCAGGTCTTTCTGACTTCAAGGTATGTCTTCTAGTCACTCTGCAAGGCTGCTTCTCACTGCTTAATATAATTATTCAACAATAGAAAACTTTGACTTTTTATTCTATATTAGATCTAATTTTTAAAAAATGCTATCTTGGGGGCAACAATGCATGTACTACATTATAGCCATTTATCAAAATGTACTTTTCTCTTACATGTGGTTCTTTTATATTCATTCTGTTCTTCTAGATTGTCTTTATAAAGATACATCTGTTTAGCTTTAGTGATTAGCAGAAACATTAGCAGACCTACTGTTTCAGAGCATGAATAATTAATAAATGTTCCTCATTAATTTCTTCTGAAACTGACTCTTGTTAGACTACAGTTAGATATATTTCTTGAATTAAAAGCAGATAGAAGAAGTATGAATTGTGTGGCTATTTGGAGAATTTGATATTTTATTTTGAGGGGAAATTGTAATTTCATGATCATTGGTAAAAAGAAAAACTTCTGATGAGATCCAACCGATATTTCTTGTCACTCTTTTCATTTCATTATATATAAAATAGAAACCAAACTTGAATCCCAGATGTGAAGCAGTTAATTAAGGGCTTCCATTCCTCCATCTACAAAATGAAGAGACTGGACAAGATGATCACTAAAGTCCCTTCTCTAACATTCCATAATCTTTCCCAGAGATTCTATGACCTTCATACAAAATGCTAGTCCTTTATTTCTTTAAATCTGTAAAGAACAAACCTACTGTTAACAGAAATAGATCACAGACTTAATACCCTTCCCCTTATCCCCATACTTGATCCTTATCTCTTTGCTTTATTAAACCAGCTTTATTTCATTACCAGACATTTATTTTATTATTTCATGCCAGACAGAGGTTTTTATTTGATATGAGATAATCAGGAAGACCTAGGTTCAAATACCACTCTTGATACTTAATAACTGTGACTATGGGTAAGTCTTTGAAGCTCTCTGAGCCTCAGTTCCTTTATCTGTGAAATGGGACTTAGCCAGTTCAGGAATTTATTTCGTTTGGAGAAACAAAGACAAAAATTAAAAGTTCCACAAAAGCTTACATTTTACCCAGGGGATACAGCACACAGTAGTATAATGTAAGATATTTATTGTAAGGCTTTTGTTTTTCATTTTTCAGTTTGGGAGTGGGTAAGTTGGGATGTTGGAAGTAGAGAAAATAGATCCTTCTTCATTGGACTTAATAAAATTACATTTAAAAAAGAAGTTTCAGTGACTCTCCATTGGCTCCAAGATAACATAAACTCCTCTGTTTGGCACTTTAGCCACTTCTCAATCTATCTCTATCCAATCTTTTCAAACTGATTTGCTTTCCCTTCACTTCTATGTTCCGTTTGCCCTACTGCTATTGCTAATACAAGACGTTCATCTCCCATCTCTAGGACTTTGCATAGGCTGTTTCCTTGGCCCAGAATGCTCTCCTTCTTTACCTCTACCTTTTGGATTTCTTAAATCTATTCAAACCTCAACTCAGGTACCACTTGACTTTTCCTGCCTCTTCACACAGCCCCCATCTTCTTGCAATTGTTTTGTAATTACTTATTTGTGTACAAGTTGTTTTTCCCCAGTAGAATATAGTCCCTTGAGAGAAGAAACTATGTTGTTTTATTTTTATGGCCATATTTCCACAATAGGCACTTAATACTTGATTCTTGAATGATAACAACCCTGGTGAGGAAAAAAAAGCTAGAATTTCTTTACCATCCTCCTCGTAATTTAACCAAGTGAGTTCCTTGGAAGTTTGGGCGACTCTAGAGTGTTCACCAACCAAACAAGGGCACCTTTATCAGCCTGTCTGCCTAGTTGGCGAGCTCTCCCACCATGAAGATTTAAAAGCTGGCACAACTCAAAGTGATCATGTGGTGAGGTGTCTGCTGTGGCGGAAAGAGCACTGAACTAGGAGTCAGAAAGCTTAGAGTGTCCTCCTGCTGCCACCATCTACCAGCCACGGAACCTTACACAAGTCATTTACATATTCTATTTCTTCCTTTTAATATTTTTTATGATGCAATAGAAAATCATCAATAAATGTGAACATTTTCACACAGAAAGGTCAGAAAATAGAAATAGCACATGAAATCTCAACTCCACTACATAGAATATATATATAAAACACACATTCTGAGAATTTCTCTGGCAACCTCTAAGCATGTTAATAGTCTGGGTCCTGATCCTTTAGCTACTACTCAGAGTCTATAGGTATCCCTGAAGATTTTAGATTTTCTTTTCCTACTGCTAAAATTTACAAGCACAGACTAGCGTGACTCTGATTTTAGAATTGGATAGAGATTAATTAGCCAGACTTCTGTAGTTTTTAGTAAGGTGTATTTACTAAAATGAAATAGTAATAACACTTGATACAAAATAATTTTCTCCAAAGTCTGTGACACATTCTCACTAATACATATAAAGTCCAGGGAAGAATGGACTCAGGCTTAGAGATTTTGTTGTCTAGGGCAGGGGAAGAGTAGAATATTTGGAAGATCTCAGAGGAAGAGTCTTCCTTCCTTGCAGGAACAGCAAATCTAGTCGCCAGAGCAGTGTCCTGGAGATATAATGCCTAAGTTTGAATCCATTTCTTTAATTTTTTTAGCTATGTGACCTGAAGCAGGCTACTTTACTTCTCTACATCTCAGTTTTTCCATATGGAAAATGGGTATCATAACAACACTGGACTATATACCTAACAGTGGCTACTAGGTAGTGCCAAGGATAGAATACAAGGTCTAGAACCAGCAAGACTCATCTTACTGAGGGGGCAGCTGGGTGGTTCAGTTGATTTAGAGCCAGACCTAGAGATGGGAGGTCCTAGGTTCAAATCTGACCTCAGACATTTCCTAGCTGTGTGACCCTGGGCAAATCACTTAACACCCATTGCCTAGCCCTTACCACTCTTCTGCCTTGGAACCAATACATAGTATTCATTCTAAGACAAGAAGGTAAGGGTTTATTTAAACAACAACAAAAAAAAAGGCTCATCTTACTGGGTTCAAATCAGGCACTGTGTGACCTTGGGAAAGTGACTTAACCCTGTTTGCCTCAGTTTCCTCATCTTTAAAATGAGCTGGAAAAGGAAATGGAAAACCACTCCAACATCTTTGTCACGAAAACCCCTACATGGGGTCATGAAGAGTCAGTCATGACTGAAACAACTAAACAACAAACACCACATGTATCTGACAGGATTATGAATGAAATACTGGCTCTGGAGTTAAAGAGTCTACATTCAAATTCTGCCTCTAATGTTCGATATCCATGTAACCTTGAGGAAATGAATTAACTTTCTTATACCTGTTTTCTCAATTTCAAAATGAGGGGGTTTGACTAGATGGATGCTAAGGTAAGGTCCTCTCCACCTCTATAGTTATGGTCCCTATGATCCTCAGAGCACTTTAGAATCATAGATTTGGAATATTAAAAATTATATTGACATGTAATCTGGGAAAATAAGATGTAAGCATCAAAAAGATAAAGAATCATAGATTTAGAGTGGTAGAAGAATTCACTGAGTGATCCATAGGAGAGGAAACCGAGGTTAAGAGGATGTTAATCACTTATTGGCTGTTACAGAAGTAGTAAATGCCAAAGCTAGAATCTGAACCTAGGGGTCTTGAATACCCGATTATCATGGTGCATCTCTAAAATGCACCATGCTACTTGTAAAAAAATGTGACTGATTAGTAATGAAATGAGACTAACATTAGCCTCACCTACGCTGCAAAGTTATGTAGCTTACAGGAGAAAAATACATATGAAAGAATGAATGAAAATGTGGGCTGTGTCAGATGTCCTGCTAGGGCAGGGGATAGAAAAGTACAGATGCGACCATCCCTGCATGCAAAGAGTTTCCATAGGGGGAGACAACACATGGAGGGGAGGGGTGATCAGGAAAGGGAGTCTGGGTCTGAGGAGTCATAGGGATTGTGAATGGAGCCCTAGGGCAGCTAATTCTCATGCCCTTTCCAGTAGCAGAGGCATTATTGATTTGATTATTATTCCCAGAGCAAAGAGGTAGAATGAAAGGGGGCTGGGATGGGGGTGGGGGGTCAGTCTGCTTGGGGTATTAGGGCAGATGCCAAGATGGTTTCCTGGTATATAGCTAGACGGGATTTGAAAGCAATTTGTAAACTCCAAGGTACTGTATCAAATGGAGAGAGTTGGACTATATAGTATTTGGTGCTGTTATCACTTAGAAATAAAGGCAAATTGGTTTGGGGGTGGAGATGGGGGTGGGGAGGGACAAGAAAGTTGCAAGGATTATTTTCATGTCTAACTAACCTCAGTTCTACCCTGCAGGGCTGAAGCTGAGAGTTTGCATAAAAATAGTGATGGAACTGGGTGTAATAGGAAAAAATGCACATAAGCCTGCTCACAATTCACCCTTGATATTGGTTTCTTTAATAAATGGTGCTATAAAGTTGTATTGAAGTGAATATACGTTATTAGTATCGCTTAGTAGGTTTATGATCCGCTCCTCATCAAAGTGACATAAAAAGCAGAGTTAGTACCAATTAATATCCAATTGCTCATCAAACTTTAATTTGTATTTGCTTCTCCCTGATTGATACATCTTTTATAACTGAAAGGCTCCGTCTCTTTATAACATATGCTATAATTCAAGGCTACTTGCTTTAATCACTCTGCAAACCAGCATGAAATAGAGTCATAATTCACCAGGGTTCTGTCAGAAAGGTTCTAAGTTACAACAGTCTTCTCAAAGGAAAGCAATCTATTGAGAATGCTTGGAATTGTTAAAAGGTGGATATGATCCCTAAGCAGAAAGGACTCTTGTCCCACTGCTCAAGGAAGAAAATGTTGTCTTCCCCCACCCCACCCCCAAAGCATGGAATTTTTATTGAACTTTGATAGTCTATTTTTGAATGAAGGAAAGTTGAGTGTTCCATTACAGACATTAAAAGATGGTCATGTTGAAAATGTTTTAGTTGAGGATTTTGCTATCATACCATTATTTTCAATAGTTATTTGTCCAATGTAAATAATAATCTATATGAATCAGATAATAATGAATCCTGATTTCTTTCCTGTTATTGGTCCAGTTTATGGATCCAACTGCCAGGAGGAAGTTGCATTTGGACCTGTTATGGGGTTACAACCAGATGTTGTGGGGTACAATCCTGGGTTCGGGACAGATACCTTTTGCAAGAATGCAAGACTCCGAAACTTAGCTTAAACGTAAAAAGAGAAAGTTATTAATTTGGAAAGTAATGGTGAGAATGGCCAGGAGGATAGAAAGGTGGAATAGCAAGCAAGGTGGAAAAGCAAGATGGGGAGCTGTTCCTTGGGAAGACAGCATGGATGGAAAAGCTGTCACCCCTGATGACATCAATTCTGGGGATTTTATACTCTTTACAACAGTGGAGACATGACTCTAGTGTGATAAACACTCAGGCAATTCTGTGGGGTTTTTGGTCATCTGACCAAATCTGCCTGAAGACATAGGGGGTGATCCTCATAGTTCAGAGGACAGATGGATGTCTGAGATACAACTTGATGATATTAAGGAGGTGTGTCTCTGTCCATCTAAAGGAGGACCCAAGGAGGATAATCCTCTCAGGGTCTTTTAGGAGTTATCAGATGTCTTGAGCAAGGACTGAAGAGAGCAAAGGAATTTCCCTGCTTAAGGTTTGCCTGAAACACTTCTATAGTTTTGGGGGTACAATGCCCATGACAGACCACCAGCATTCTTCTTTGCTAATTAAAAATATCATTTCTAAATTTCTTTGTTATTCAGACCTCTGTAAAATACCAACAAATGCCAGTCCTGCCATATTCAAAGAAGAACTGAAAAAGTTTTGCATATGAAATCATGATTCTTAGGCTAGACAGCTTAAAAAAAATTCTAAACACAAAAGGCAATTAGATAGCTCTGTGGATTGAGAGCCAGACCTGGAGATGGGCAGATGGGATCTAGCCTCAGACACTTCCTAGCTGTGTGACTCTAGTCAAGTCACTTAACCCCCATTGCCTAGTCCTTACCTTTCTTCTGCTTTAGAACACAGTATTTGAATATGCAGTATTGATTCTAAAGTAGATGTAAGTGTTTAAAAAAAGCAAAACTAAACTAAATTCAGTTCAAAAATTCCAAAATCTTTCCTAATTGTCTATTTCTCATTAACCTTTCTCCTGTGTATTTATATATATATATATAAAAGCTTAATTGACACAACTTTCTGCTTCTCATTTGCCTCCTCTTTTTTCTTTTAATTGCTGTAACTAACCTCCTATTTTCCTGCTATCTTCGTATACTGTCTGGGTGTGGGGAGCTTGAGGTGAACCCCTGGGGTTCGGGAAGGGTACCTTTTGCAAGAATGCAAGACTCTGAAACTTAGCTTAAAAATAAAAAAGAGAAATGTATTAATTTAGAAGATAATGTTGAATCTGGCCAGGAGGACAGCATAGGTGGAAGATTGCCTCCTAGGTAGAATAGCGTAGATGGAAAGATGTTCTCAGATGACATTATTTCTGGGATCTTTATACTCTTTACAACAGTGAAGATGTGATTCTAGAGTGGTATGCACTGAGGTATGGGGTGGGGGAGGTTTGCCTGAAGATATAGGGGGTGACCCTCATAGTTTAGAGGACAGATGGATATCTGAGATACAAATTGATGATATCAAGGAAGTGTATCTCTGTCCATCTAAAGGACAATCCAAGGAGGATAATTCTCTCAGGACCTTATAGGAGTTATCAGATGTTTTGGGTTAAAAGTCACAAGGATAGAAGGGAGCAAAGGACTTTCCCTGCTTATAGTTTGCCTGAAACACTTCTATAGTTCTGGGGGTACAATGCCAGTATTACTGAACACTCCCACACTTTCCCTTAGTTGGCGTAATCAGGCAAAACAGTTTTGTAACTCTGGACTATCAGTTCCCTGTCAAGAGACAGTATCCTGCTGTCCAGTATCCTCACACCTCTGGAGTTGTGGTTTGTTGCTGTGTCTTTCAACTCAAGTCAACATGATGTTTGATTTTTCCAAAGTTATGATCATTATATAAATTACTATTGTGATGCTGCTCTTCACTCTATCATTTCACACCAAGTCTTCCTTTGTCTATGAATTTGCCCCTTTTATTATTTCTTATAGAGTAAAAGAATTCCATTACATTCATGTACCATAGTTGATTTAGCCATTCTCCGGTTGATGGCTTAACCTTAACCACAGTTTCCAGTTCTTTTTTGCAACAAAAGGGTATTGTTGTGGGTATTTGGCATACATGTATTTGTTTCTTCTTTTTTGGATTTCATTAATAGTAGCGTACCTGGTCAAAATGTATGGAATATATTGACTTTTTGGTTATAGTTCCAAATTGCTTTCCAGAATACTATACTATTCTACTATTACTAGATTCATAGTTCATTCACCCATACTAATTCATAGTTCTACATCATCTCTAACAATTCTTATTTTTCTTTTGTGTCATCCTTTCTAAATAGATTTGAGCCCACATCCTCCCATCTCCAGGCCTGGCTCTCAATCCACAGAGCTATCTAATGGAACTTCTGAGTTATTTTAATTTGCCTTCCCTTATTAAAAGTTTTCATATGACTCTTTGGGTGATTTGTTTTTCTTCTTTTGAGAAATGTCTGTTTGTATCCTTTGACCACTTATCTTTTGGGAAACGGTTTTTATGTTTATATCTTTGAACTATTTCTTTGTACATCATGAGTATTATACTTTTCCCAGAGTATTATACTTTTCCCAGAGAAATGTACTTTTTAATTTTGGTTGCATTGATTTTGTTTATGCTAAAGCTTTTTTCCATCACATAAACCTGTAACTATTATTGTAACAGATGCCACCCTACAATAACAAAAGAATAAGAGCAGTCCATTTTGGGCCTTAAAAGATCTTTGGGTCTTCTAGGCAAAATTGATAGCTCCTAGTAAAAAGCAAGCTGGAAAGTTTCCTGAAAGCTATACTATATATATAAAGACATGTTGAAGGAACTGGGGACATTTGATATAGTGAAAAGAAGACTTGGGGGAGTAAGTTGCTGTCTTCAAATACTGTAAGTATTACCACATAGAACAGGGATTCTACTTGGTTCTAGGGGACAGAATTAGAAGCAATATGTGAAAGTTCCAAAGAGGCAGATAATGGCTCATTCACTTCATTTATTCACTCATCATCCAGCCATTGACTCACTTATCCATTCATCTATCTATCCATTTATTCATTCAAATGTAGCCATCCAAAAGTGGAATGAGCTGCTTTGAAGACAATGGATTGCCCTGATATTGAGATAACTATTTGTCTGGGATGATGCAAAGGGGATTCTTGGTTAGGAAATGGTGTCCCAACTTAGTGTGAGGTAGTGGGGAAAACTTGAATCTGGAGCTAGAAAACCCAAGTTCAAACCCTTCCTCTGCTATTTATTACCTGTGTGACCCTGAGCAAGACACAAACTCTCTGGGTCTCAGTTTCCTCATTTGTTGAAGTAGGAGAGAGCTCAAGTCTAATCCAGATCTAAATCTAAGATCCTATAATAAGGAATACCCTTGAGGTCCCCTCTAACTCTAAGAAGATTCTGTTTGATTCTTTTATTTTAAAACCTACTGGAGAAAAAGCAGGCTTTTAATTACAATTTAATGCAAGTAATAGCTAACATTTACATGGCACTTTAAGGTTTGCAAAACATTTTACAAATATCTTATTCATTGCATCAAACTTGGGAAGTTTATTATCTTCATTTTATAGATGAGGAAACTGAGGCATACAGAAGTTAAATGACTTGTCCAGGTTCTTACAGCTAATAAGTATTTGATTAATGTCTCCCTGACACTAGGTCCAGAGCTCAATTCACTACACCACTTAGTTGGCATGTAGTTTTCATTTGTTTTATTTTGTTTTTCAGGGTGAGGTTTTATGTCTGTTCTAATAGTCTTGGATTTTCCAAAAGCACTAACAATTGGGTACCTCATTTGTACCACAGGATGCCCTCTCCACCTCATGGCATAGTTGTGCCAGAAGTATTTTGCAAACCTAATTATTTATACAGCAAATATTTAGGATACATTCTGGGCAAAATGTTTTCATCAAAAGGTTTGCCTGCAATCTTGGGCCTTTTGAGGTTGCCCTAAACAGGCCAAGTCCCGGAGCTCTGGAAGGTATGCATACCATGAGGTGTGGGTTTGGTCCATACATCTATATCAAGATTGGTCTCAGAGATCTGAAAGGAGGCAAGGAAGTTCTGGACTACTTCTAGGGCAGTGATGGGCAAACTTTTTAAAGAGGGGCCAAAGGAAAGGAAATACTCATCTGTCAGTCTGTTTCTAAGGCAACTCTTCCAAAGTTTCATTGTACTGTATCCTACTAATTATATTTGTCAGATTAGGAATAATGTCTGGTGGCCAGATAGAACATTTCAGGCCTCCCCCCCTCCCACATCTGGCCCGAGGGCCGTCGTTTGCTCATCACTGTTCTAGGGGATGAGGTTTGAAGGTAGTTAGGCTGGTTTAAGGGGAAAGAGCTCTCCTGGGATTCTTTGACTTCAGAACTGGCCTGGGCATTTGACAAACCCTCAGTGGCAGCTGTGGATCACCTAAGCCCTTTCTCCTTAATACTAGGACTCTCAGATCCAGGGTGGCCTCAGTATCATGGTGTCTTTCCCAAACAACCCTTCCGCATTAGTTCTACTATAATTTAAATTATATACTATTCATCAATTTTAACTTCTAAGGAATTTTCTGACTGCTTGTGATCTTTAAATCCTGAGAGACCCTAACTTTGTCATTAGTATAGGTAAAAAAAAAATTGCCCCCTTTTCTGCTCTCCTCATCAGAAACAATTCTTATTGCTGCCAGGACTGCAGCAAAAGGTATTAAATAGATAAAGTAAACTTCTTCCTTTGATTGTGCTCAGCTTCCATTAAAATCCAGAGGAGTTTTCTTTGTAGGTATCAGCTTTCCTTTGACTCCATAGTGCTTCCAATACATCATGACATGACATACCCAGCCTGAATTCTGAAGGTTGGATGTAACATAAAAGCATCCAACCAACAGCATAAATGTATATGAAATGAAATCAATATTTTTTTTTCCTATTGAAGATGGTCCTGTGAGGGTACATCAGAGGAGCTAGGACAGCACTGTAGTTATGCAAACAGGAAGAAGGGAGAGAGAGAGAAAGAGAGAAGCAAGGGGCGGGAGAGAGAGACAGAGGCAGAGAAAAGGGAGGCGAGAGGGAGAGGAGAGGGAGAGAGAAAGGGGTGAGGAAAAAGAGAGAAAGAGAGGGAGAGAGAGACAGAGAGAGATGGGCCTGGGGTAAAGAGGAGAAGGAGAAACAGCACCAGTTTAATCATTCAGGAATGTGCTAACATTTGCAGTATAAGGGCAAAAATGGATGTGGGGGACGTTTTCCCACATCCATTTTTGCCAGTTATCTGAGACTTGTGTGCCGAAATAAAGGTTTTGCCTTTTCATCCCCAAACTGCTCTTTCCTCTCCATTCTGGGAGGACTTTATAAAGAAACATTTATGAGTTCAAGTTGATTTCCACAGTCATAGATTGGTGTTATATTGAAGGCATAACTTGTTTAAGTGCTCCTTGTTTCATTATGTTCCCCAAATATTGCAATGTTTTTTACAAAGTAAACGTTTGTGGCAACCCTGCATTAAGCAAGTCTATTGGTACCATTTTTCTGTCAGCATGTGCTCACTTTGTGTCACTGTCACTTTTTGACAATTCACAATATTCTCACAATATTTCAAACTTTTTCATCATTATTACATCTCGTGGTGATCTGGGGTCAGTGATCACTGATGTTACTATTATCATTGTTTTGGGGCACCACAAACCAGTCCCACGTGAGGCTGGAAGCTTAATTAATAAATTAACTGCACCAACAACTGTCATTCCCCTATCTTTCTCTCTCTCCTCAGGCCTCCCTATTTGGGACACTCAGTAATATTGAAATTTGGCCAATTAATATCTCTGGAATGGCCTCTAAGTGTTCAAGCTAAAGAGAGTCAAATGATCAGGAAAAACTTCATTTTTTTTAAAAAATCCTTACCTTCCATCTTAGAATCAATCCTAGGTATTGGCTTCAAGGCAGCAGAGTGGTAAGGGCTAGGCAATGGGGGTTAAGTGACTCGCCCAGGTAGGAAGTGTTTGAGGTCAGATTTGAATCCAGGACCTCTCGTCTCTAGGCCTGGCTCTTAATCCACTGAGCCACCCAGCTGCCCCCTAATCTTCCTCACAACACCCTTCATTATTGTTTTATTTTAAGAAATTGCCACAGGTACCCCAACTTTCAGCAACCAATACCTTGATCAGCAGCTATTAATATCCAGGCAAGACCTTCCACCAGCAAAAAAGTTACAATTTACTAAAGGCTTGGATGATGGTCAACATTTTTTTTAGCAATAGAGCATTTTAAAAAAAAAGACCTTTACCTTTTGTCTTAGAATCAATGTTTAGTATTGGTTCCAAGGCAGAAGAGCTATAGGGGTTGGCAATGGGGGATAAGTGCCTTGGCCAAGGTCACATAGCTAGGAAGTGTCTGAGCTCAAATTTGAACCCAGGATCTCCTATCTCCAGGCCTGCTTCTCTATCTACTGAGCCACCTAGCTTACTCCTATAAGTATTTTTAAATTAAGAGTGTTTTATATAAAAATAATTAAATTAAAAATAAAATTAATTAAATTAAAATTTTAAATTAAGATATTTACCTTTTTTAGACTATACTATTGTATACTTAATAGGCTACAATAAAGTATAAACAACTTATGTATGCACTGGAAAACCAAAAAATAATTGCACCTTGCTTTATTGTGATATTCGCTTTATCACAGTGATCTGGAACCAAACCTGCAATTTCTCTGAAGTATGTCTGTGTAAACCTCCTCCTTCATACATAGGCTAATCAAAAAGCAAAACCAGGAAGGGAGAAAAAAATTGTTTTCCATTCAGAAACTTGTTCCTGTAAGAACAACAGGTAAATTTTAATCCTCAATCTCTTTCTTTCCTCTCTCTTCCTCCCACCAAGTATTACATCAGTTATAATATTCATGAACAAAATATTTTTTCTTTAATTTTCCTAAGCATTTCATTTCCATCGCCATACTTTTTTACCTTTGTTGCAATGGCTAGAGATTAAATGACAATAAGGAGAGCAAGGCCAGAATATAAATTTTAAAATAGGGATCTGCTTGCCAGAATCTTAGTTTGACAGTAAGGAAACTGGGTCTTTAGCCTCTTCTTTACAACTGAAAAGACCCAGTACCAATCATTTCTTATCTTGGTCTCTACATGATCACCTGTACAATGAAACAAAGCATAGATTAACCAAGTATTTCAGTCCTTCCCACCTCTGCTATAGATCTAGTTATTCTTTAATTGTAAAGATTTATCAAAGATTAACTCCTTCCACACTTTTTTGCAGGGTGCTTGGATTGAAAAATTGTAAACCTATGACTTCCTGCATGCATTTATTAAGCACCTACAATGTGCCAGGCTCTGTGGACAGAAAGACAAAGATAAAAGTATCCCTGCCCACAAAAAATTGACATTTTTTCAGAGGAATTTAGATGAAGGTAATACCTTGTATCAGGGTCACAGAGATCCTGAGGAGTGAAGTGCACCAACATTAATAAAAGAATTCTGGGATCTAGGCTTGCTTTCTTGGTATTGTTTACCTACAAAGAATTTGAAGTTTCTGTTGTAACAACATCAAACTTTTATTAAGCTCTTAATATGTTGCAACAACTGTGCTAGGTACTAAGAGAAAAACAAAGTTTCAATTAAATAGGGTCCCTGCCATCATGCAACTTTCTAGTAGGGGAAGAAATAACACAATGTAGGTAACCCACCTGGTTCTGCCCCCCAAGCTCAGGAATTCCTTGAGCTCTTAAGAATCCTATTTCTTTGGCTTATTTTGCCCCAATCCAGAATGTCCTCTGAGAAAATCAGAATATAGTTCATATCTAGATTTCCTCCAATCTGGGTTAAATGATCCTTTGTTCCCAAGTAAGTATTTAAGGTAATAATCTAATCACCTCAGCCTTTGATATCTGGATGCTTCAAAGCCCAGCTCCAGATTTGCCTTTTTACATGGGACCTTTGCTGCAGCTATTTGTCATGTTCCCCAATTCTCCCTTAATTATATTTTATTTCTATTGCACATTATCATGAATAGTTGCCCCAACAGAATACAAGTTTCTCGTTGGTGAGGACTGTCATTTTTGTCTTTGCATCCCAAATATTTAGCATGGTACCTAGATATAAATTAGCAAATGCTTTTTTGATTGGTAAATGCAGTTTGATAGCATGATAGGTAGAATATACTTGGAGACTGAAGACGGGAGTTTGAATTTTGCCTCAGACACTAGCTATGTGATTGTAGGAAAGTCATTTCAACTCTTTTTAGACTTAGGTACATTAGCCCCTCACTGTTATTCCTATCTGGAACTCTTCATTTTCCTTTGTTGCCATTGTAAAGTCAATCAACTATCCCTCTCATCTTCAGTCCCCAGGTTCCCCATGGAAGGTATTTAAGCTTCCCAACTTTAATGGCTCCTCAGAATTGTCCAATCTAGAGTTGACTCTCCCAGGGGTCAGTGACCAGAGCATTCAGAGTTCAATCCTCAGACTCTGTGTAGGTATATGTTGTGCAGCTCTGTGTGGAGGTCTAACTCAGCCCTGTACCCCTTTCCTTAGTTAAAGAGTGGTTTTTCTGACCATTTAATAGTTCTGGTTTTTTTCCAGTCAACAGGCTACATTGTAGATCAGATGTCAGTGTTGGGCATTTGAACCGTAGATGGCAAGGTCTACTCTAGAGGACCTTGAGACAAAAGTGGCAGGGCAGATTGTGAGGCCCAAGAGTCCTCCATCTCACCAAAAGTAATAAAATTGATAGTTCTCATCTCATTCCAATTGCATGAACAGTTAAGTAGCCAGATGGGTTTTGAGCAGCCCCAGATGAGGTAGAGATCAAACCAGGGGAAGAAGAGGGAGGGTGCCTCCAATGGTTGTAAGTGTTCCCTTAATCTGGCCATCCCAAATGGTTTCTGGAAATTGTTGTTGTTATTACTAATTTTTATAGTAGTACACACAGGCAGTCTTTATATCACCATACAGAAAATGCAAAACACAAAGGACTCACAAAAGCTCCAAAATACTTGGTATATTTCTCTTCTTCCTAGTGAGCTCCATCTTCTACCCCAGATACCTAAACAGACCTCCCACATTATAGTATTACCCTAAGGACTATGAATTCCATTCAGAAGGGAAATAAACTTGAGGTTGCCACCAAGGCTCCTATCAGACCTACAGAATCTAAATAACTCAGTGTGGCAGTAGGGATGAAAGTCTATGTCTTTGCTACTCCACATTGTAGAAGGAAGGAACATGTATTTTTAAACACCTACTAGTACCAGTGACATGGGCATTGTGCAGAGATGGCAGGGACTCTGTACCCCTTAACTCAGGCAGGCTGTGACCAGGGAAATTCCCTTCCCCCTTCCTGCCATTGTGCCTTCCAAGGCAAAGACCATTATCCTTGGACAAGCTTTAGATTGAGTCAGACAAAGAACAGGCCACACCTGGATAGTTTAAGCCCAGAGGATCTCTACCCACTGAATGCCTGAGTGCAAGGAGTCACATTACCTCCACACTCTTGTAAAGGATACAAAAACCCCTGAACTGGGGCATCTGGGGAGTACCTTCTCCCCCCCCCCCCATAGCTGCTGTGCCATGTCTTGGCGAGCAGCCCCCCCATGGTTGTTCCACTCATGCTGTCTTGCTGGCCATTAATCCTATCTTACTAATAAGTCTTTTTACTTTTAAGCTAAGTTTGGAGTCCTCTCATTCTTGAGAAAGGTTTCCTTCCTGAACCCAGGGCTTCACCATTTGCACCCCTATAATACCAGTAAGCACTTGAGAAATTTGATCCTCAACAACCACCATGGGAAAAAGGTTCTATTTTTGTCTGTATTTTATAGTTGAGGAAACTTAGGTAGACAGAAGATAAATGACTTGTCTAGCTTGCCACATCTAGTAAGTGTCATATTTTTGAGCTGGGTCTTCTTTTGGAGTTCTCTTTGTAAAAACCCTGGAGAGTTTTGCCATTTCCTTCTTCAACTTGTTTTATAGATGAGGAAAAGGAGGCAAACAGGATTAAATGACTTGCCCAGGATCTTACAACTAGTAAGCATCTGAGGTGAGATTTGAACACAGGACCAGCACTTTCTCTACTATACCACCTATCTACTCTTCCTGAGTGCTAGTTCTACTTAGATCACTTAGTTCTGCTGAGATTCTGCTTTTCTTTCATTAGTTATTTCTCTTTTATAGACTCAGTGAAAAGGAGTGGCTACTAAGTCACATTAGCTTGAGTCAGTCAAGTCAATTCAGGGAAACTAAGAATTAATGATTCATCTTCAATGGAGTATGAATGGGCCAACAAGTCCGCAGTCCCCAGAGCTCCTGGAATTGACCCCAGACTTCTTAAGAAGGCATTAATAAACATATACTTATCTTAAGGAAATGGAATCAAAGTCTCACATAGTAGTCTCTTGCTTTGATAAGGTTTCCTTAATCATTTCTCAACAATAATATTTAATGAATAGTACATAAAAGAGTTGCAAAACAAAGTGCTTTATGAGGTCTGAGGAGACATGTGTGGATCTGATTCCCCTTATTGATGCCTAATAAAGATTAATATAATGAAAAATAAATTTGAAATAAGTCAAATATATTTATTTAACATAATATATTTATATTACAACAAATATATTTATAGCATTTAACAATATTATACTACATATATATAGTGTATCAAATGCTAGTATATATACAATCAAAATGTTGTGTGGGAGGGCTGCTTGAGGTGAGCTCCTGGGTTGGGCACAGGTACCCTTTGCAAGAATACAAGACTCCAAAACTTAGTTTAAAAATAAATAGAGAAATCTATTAATTTGACAGTAATGTTGAAAGATCAGGAGACAGGTGCAAGAGTGGATACTGCCTCCTTGAGGAGATGGGATAAGGGATTTTATGCCCCTTTCTCAGCAGGGTTACAGGATAAAGAAAGGGGGATGGAGTGATTTAGGAATGAGGTAATTTCATTGGTTGGGGGTAGGGGATGGTCTATAGAATTAAAAAGATTTGTGATCTTTTTGAGAATAGGTACTATCTTTTATTTTTCTTTGTGTCCTAAGTGCTTAGTATAATCTTTGGTACATAGTAAGTGCTTGATAAATATTTTTTGACTGACTCCAACCCCCCACACTTTCTCTGCTCCTACTCACCATGCTGTTGAACACTGCCGGAGAGAGTCACTTAATCATGCTGACTGGGTTTGCCATATTTTTTTAATCTTAACTGGGTCTTATAACTTCATGGCAATTCTTTTATTCTTCCCCGAATTGATTTGTAACACATTCTCTACTGTAACTATTACGAATTTTCTCTTTCCTCAAATTTCCTACATCTGTATCTCTCTTCCTCTCAGCAGAGTACCTTGCATCCCTACTCCACTGTGAAAATGGAAATTATCCATTAAGAATTCCCTTTTTGGGTTTTAAAAGAATGCCAACCCTTTGTTGGGTTTATACCCCCAAAGAGATAACAAGGAAAAAGACATGTACAAAAATATTTATAACTGTGCTCTTTGGGGTGGCAAAAAATTGGAAAATGAGGAGGTGTCCATCAATTGGGGAATGGCTGAACAAATTGTGGCATCTGATGGTGATGGAATACTATTGTGCTCAAAGGAATAATGAACTGGAGGAATTCCATGTGAACTGGAAAGACCTCCAAGAATTGATGCAGAGTGAAAGGAGCAGAACCAGGAGAACATTGTACACAGAGACAGATACACTGTGACACAATCGAATGTAATGGACTTTTCTACTAGCAGCAATGCAATGACCCAGGACAATTTGTAGGATCCGATCAGGTAGTATGATATGGATATGATCAGGGTTTTGATGTTAAAAGGGCAAGGAAGGAGGAGGATCATGGAAAAATATTCCAAATTAAAAAAAAAAATTTAAAGGAAAAAAAATTTTAAAAGTTCTCAGTAAAAAAAAAAAATAAATTCCCTTTTCTCCCCTACTACTATACAACTTCATATACATTTTTATTTTTGCCATTCCTGTTCTCTAGGCGCTGACATTGAGGTGAACTTCTTGCTAAGGCCAAACTCTCCACTTTTATTCATGTATGGAGTGGAAATTGAGGGGACCTTGGAAATTTCAAAGTTTACCCTCTTTTGCTACTTATTAAAAAATATATGACTGGAGAAATTAAAAAAATAATCATCTAAAATATAATGCTTTATTAAGAGAGAGAGATGGTGGGGAGGAACACTGACTCAAGTTATTGACCCCAAACAAATGCTTAAAAATTCACAGAAAAGTCCTTTACTTATAGGAGAATCTTGATGCAATCAAGTCTCCCAGAAGAGATTATAACATTTTTACAATAGCTGGAGACAGAATGTTGAATAACTTTACAATAGCTTTACTACTAACATATTCAAGCTAATTAACATCTTCATGAAATTGGAGAATAGCTTCACAATGGATTTGTCCAAGCAAATCAACATTATAAAGAAATGATCTGGAAGTTGGAGACAAATAAAAGGAAGGCAATAGTTCAGGACAGGATTATCTAGGAGGGGCTGATGAGAGCATCAGTCAAGCCATAGAGTTTGACCTCCTGGAAGAAGCTTCAATAATCCAAATACAGAGATACAATAGGAGAGTCTTCTCAGAAAAAAGGGTCCTCAAGATTGATACTTAAGATTTTATCTTGGGTACTTCAGGATCTAAGACCATCAGACTAGGACTCCTGTCTAGGGCAATTCCCAGGCAGACTCACTTAAAGTTGTAAAGCTTTTGTATGATTATGGGGTTAGGGGAACACCAGTTTTTAGATATTAATAGCTCTTAATAAATAGAGAATAAAAGACTAATTTCTCACTCTTCATAATCATGATCCCATCTCTTCTTGCCCCTTGCTAACAACTTGCTCTTCTCTTGCCCTCAATTTTTCACATAACTTCTAAAAAAAGTTCTCTACATCTATTCATCATCTCAATTCCCTCATTTTCTACTCAAATCTCTTGCAATCTAGTTTCTGATTTCTGACTCTACTATTCATCTGAAACTGCTTTTTTAGAGGCTACCACAATCGCTGAATGGTCCCTTCTTAGTTTTCTTCTCTTTAGACTCTTCAGTTTTTAACAGTCTACCACTCCCATATTCTGCCACTATCTCTTCCCTTGGCTTTTTAACTCCCCCTGCAACCCTTGCCTTCTGTTTTAGTATTAATTCTAAGATAGAAAAATGGCAAGGGCTAGGCAATCAGGGTCAAGTGACTTGCCCAAGGTCACACTTCCCTTGGCTTTTGTAAAACTACTCTTTCTTGGTTGTTCTCATAACCTGTTTGATCATTCCTCAATATCTTTTGCTATACCATTTATCCACAATTACTTTCAAAACTCTCCTGCTGTTAGTACTTTCATCTGAATTTGGTTTTGTTTTCTGTGACTTTACAAAAAATATGTTTCAATTACCTTTTTTTTGTCCTCACTAGTATAAACCCCTCCTCTTTCCTCAGTTGTCCCTCCCCCCAATTAAACAAACTGAGGGAAAGAAAAGCCTTTTAATAAATAAGCTCAGTCAAGCAAAATGAATCATGCTGTAACCAGTTCCAAATTTTCTGCACTTTGAACCTTTCTGATAGTAAGTAGGTAATGCTAGGGATAAAGATAACATGGATTCCTCATAAAGAGATAAGGAAGTCAGGCTTTTGTTTCCCTAATAAGGCAGAACTGAATCTTTATATGCTATGATTAGTTAAAGGCCTACAGGATATGTAGGGAGATAAGACAGGACTAGGACTGAGGTATTCCTTGCTCTGACTGGTTAAAGGGCTATAGGGTGAATGCAGATAGATAGGATTGAAACAATCCCTATCCTGATTGGACAACTCACTTGAATAATTAGAATAACTGGATGTGTGAAATGCACATTTCTGTTGGTTAGTTCTACAGACAAGATTGTGACTCTCAATTAGTCAGCCAATGGTGAAGAGGAGGGAAAGGAGGGGAGGATCATTGGGGCCTGAATAAAAGAAAGGACTCTGATCCAGAATTTTACATTGGCTCTTATCTGTAACATTTGTAACACTGACTTTGGAGTGTCCATTCTCAAAAGAATGAGATAAAAGGTTCTTTGACACACTGACTGGGTAGATATTTCCTCTCTGGTAACCTGCTTCATCATTGGTCCTTTGGGGACATAATTGGTCATTACATTCATCTGAGTCCTTAAGTCTTTGAAAAGTTGTATTTCCTTACAGAATTGTTGTCTATGTGTAAATTGTTCTGCTTCTGCTACCTTCACTCAGTATCAGTTCATACCATCCAGAATTCTCCAAAATAATCTCTTTCATCATTTCTTTCAGTACAATAATATTCCATTATCTTTATATACCACCATTCATTCAACAATTTCTAAGTGTATGTGAAACCTTTCAGATTCTAGTTCTTTGTCTTTCCCTTCTCTTTAAATCCTTCCCTTAAGAATTAGGAAGTTTCTTTTGTGAGTATTCCCTCTCCTGTATTAACTCTCATTCTTATTCACTCTCCTCTTATCTCCTCTTGTTTCTCCGTTGAATCTGAGGTATAGGGTATCCAAAAACTCTTAGTGTACTTTTAAGCTAATAACTTCTTCTCTAAGACTTTTGGGATACCCTGTATTTTTTTTAATACCTTGTATTTCTATGCCATGTTATGTGTATGTTAAATCTTCCTTTATCCATTTCAGATGCTTAAGTCATCTGATACTTCTTCCATATTTGTATACTTTTCTTCTCACCTAATTGTGAGAAATAGCAAATTCTACCCACTTCCTCCTTCTTTCTACATATATATATATATATATTCCTCTTATCCTTTCTTATTTTTCCCTTCTTAAAACCTTATCTGCCTACACAACAATCCACATAACCCTCCAAGACTTCTGTTTGTTGTTGTTGTTTTTTTTTGTTTCTTTAATTTAATTTCCTCAATACCTGGTTAGATATTGTAGGATCACTTGTTTCTTCTTCCCCTAATAGCATTCCATCTTTGTATAGCCCCTTATATTTTCTCAAATAAATTTACCCTTTTAGTTTCCCCTGGACTCTTATATTTGTGTTTCAGTGTCTAATCATCTCTGGTCTTTCCATCAGAAATACTTAAAAGTTCTCTATTCCATTAAAAGTTAAATTTCCTCCCCTTTAAGATTCACCTTTTGGGATAAATTATTCTTGGATGTAAGCCTATACATTTTATCTTTGAGAATACTGCATTATATTCCAAGATCTCTCATTTGTAGTAGGAGCTGCTAGGCCTTCTGTGATTCTAAATATGATTCTTTGGTACTTGAACTCCTTTCTATATGCTTATAAAATACAGAGGGTATTTTCTTTGACAGGGAAACTTTGGAGTTTGGGTATACCACACCTAGGACTTTGTCTTTTGGAGTTTCTTTTAGGATGTGATCAGTGTATTCTTTTTAGATATGGGTAGTTTTCATTTATGATTTCTTAGAATAAAGTGTCCTACCTTTTTAAAAAAATCATGATTTTCAGAGAGTTGAATGATTCCTAATTGTCTCTCTTTGACCTGTCTTCTAGGTTAGATGTGTTTTATATCAGATACGTGACATTTTCTTTTATTTTACTATTTCTTACTGTCTTATGGAGACATTGATTTCTATTTAGGCTATTTTAATTTTCAGGGAGTCTATTACTTAAGAAAAGTTTACCACTTTCTTTTCTAGTCTATTTATTCTTCCAATTCTTTTATCTAGAGCTCTTATTTCATTTTTTTAAATTTCATTTCATTTCTTTTGGAAATTATGTACTTGTGAAAAATTATTTTTTCCCCCCTGTGATTCTATGCTTGGAATCGTTACAGTTACTCTCCTTTATAGAGATCTTTAAAAATACAATAATTTTTTATGCCCATCAGTATATTCTTAATTCTTGGCTTTGTGCCAGATCTAGGTTGTACCTCCTGATGCATTTTTGGGTAGAGAGAGGTTGTCCTTATTTGGACTCACTCTGGGTCAACTGTGTGCCTGCTTGGATTTCTACCTCCAGGGGTCAGACTTCCTTGGATCTTTGGGTTTCACCCAAAACACCCTCTGTGGTGTTGTAGGTCTGAGTGATAGATACCTCTGGGAACCAGAATTTTCTTGGTAAGAATGCTGCTGTCTGGGTTGCAGCCATTTCCCAGGACTTCCAAGCCTACACTGGGACTTTCTGACCACCCTGGAGCTTTCTTTTGGGGTGGGGGAAAGTGGAGGCAGGTTGTCAGTTTCTGTCACCTCTAAACAGAGAGATCTACGACCCATCTCTAGTTGTCCTAGAAGGTTACAGACTTGGTTATCTGGAGCAGGGTGGTAGTGGCTATCCTTGTGATTCCTTCCATATTTTCTGTGATGAAGCCTGCCTTTTTGCACAGTTCTGAATCTGGAGAAGTCACTTACTATAGTTTTTCATTGGCTTAAAAAAATCACTTTGGTATCAGGTGAAAATTTAATGTTTTTGCTGGAGTAGATATGTGGAAATTGGACTGTCTGCCTCCATTCAAATAACCACATTGATTGGAAGTTCCCTTTTTTTCTCTTTTGTAGTTTCAATTCTGTTTGCCCTTATTAGGTAATCATGGCATCTTGAATTTCTGAACTTATATTGTTCGGTTTCTTATTAAACATCATATTAGTAAGATATTACCAATATCTTGGTTAGAAACACCAAAGTTACTCTGAAGGGATATTGAGGGGTTAAAGTTCTTTTAGAACTTGGATTAATCTTTTGTGTGAAGTACAGCTGCATTATTGTCTCCATTTTACAGCTGAGACAATGGAGACTGACTGTACTTGAGGCCACCCAACGAGCCATTGGCAGAGCCAAAATGAGAGCCTGAAGTTCCTAATGACCTAGTCCTGTAGTCAAACCACAAAGCCACACTGCTTCCCATTTCCGTTGTTTCAGGGCTGGGCTTGGAACAGAAAGCATTGTACTCCCACCAAGAGCTGAATGGTGATTTGCCATTCACAGTCCAGACTGCATTCAAAGAGTCGCAGACTAAACCAGCTCTCAATTGCGGGTGAAAGCTTGTTATCATGTACATGACCCATTGATCTGTTCCGACAAGGACTCCTGAATTATATGGCCCTTGAATGTTTGTTGCCAGAATAGATCTATACTGTTGATGAGATGATAAGTACTTACTGGAAACAGCTGCCTGATATGACTCTGGCCATTTTGTATCAATGAAATACTCTATAGTCCCATTATTCATAGCATGGCTTGTAAATCTCTCTCCTCCAGCATCCCTCCCCCAGCTCAGTCTTAGGGTATCTTGAGAAGTCTGATTTAAAGAATGCTGAAATACAACAATTTGAAATACAGTGCCTTAACTTTTAGAGCAAAGCCTATTTTCCCTAAGTAGGTCTAGGAGGCTGTAGTGACATGGAAAACATTTCCAGTGGCCTTCATTAGCTCTTATACCCTTCTCTGATTTGGGGGCTTTCTTATTTCTCCTCCATTATCCCAAAACCTACCTCTCAGCAGTAACCAATGATATTATCTGGTAAATAAAAAAGGATAAACAAGAAAGTGAAAATATACTTTTTTTTAATTAAAAAAAAATCTCTTACCCTCCATCTTAGAATCAATACTGGGTATTGGTTCCAAAGCAGAAGAAAAATAAGGGCTAGGCAGTGGGGTTAGGTGACTTGCTCAGAGTCTCACAGCTAGGCACTGTCTGAGGCCAGATTCAAACCCAAGACCTCCTATCTCTAGGCCTGACTTTCAATTCACTGAGCCACCTTACTACCCCCAAAATATAATCTTTTTTTTTTTTTAAACCCTTTCCTTCTGCCTAGCTCTTACTACTCTTCTGCCAAGGCAGAAGAGTAGTAAGGACTAGGCAATGGGGGTCAAGTGATTTGCCCAGGGTTACTCAGCTAGGAAGTGTCTGAGGCCACATTTGAACCCAGAACCTCCCATATCTGGGCCTGGCTCTCAATCCACTGAGCCACCCAGATGTCCCCCAAAATACAATCTTAATTATAAAATTATTTATGGTGAGTTTACAAGTCCAAGCCCAGCAGTATAAACAATTTTCAAATTTACTAGTGACCCTTTCTCCTATACTTGGCTATGATCCACCTGGAAAGCTCCTGAAAATCCATATTAGTATATGCACCATTTTGGGGGGCATTTTATTTTATTTTTTAACATTTAATAATATTTATTTTTTAGAAAAATTATCATGGTTACATGATTCATGTTCTTACTTTCTCCATCACCTCCCCCACTTCCCCCACCCCATAGCCAATGCACATTTCCACTGGTTTTAGCATGCGTCATTGATCATGATCTATTTCCAAATTGATAGTTGCATTGGTGTGGTAGTTTAGAGTCTACATCTTGAGGGGCATTTTAATCAGTCATTCTAAATAGATGGTACCTCTCACCCATGCACATTATGATTTTTGCAGTGAAAATGGGTTCTCTGGTTAGGAATGGTATTTGCCCATCTTTGTCCTTAGGCTTTTCTGCTTCAGAGTAGGCACTTTTTGATAGAGAACTTCTCAGAGCTCTAGCAAGGGCTGAGCCCAACTGAGTATTCAATTATTTACCCCTGGGACTTTATATGTACAAAATTCTTCTGCTTACTAATGAAAGGCTGCAAGGTGCATAATGGATTACTTCAAGAAAACATTTGAAGAGCTCATGGACATTTGGCTCCATGAAACTCTTTCCCATTTGTTTCCCAAATCTCAATCTTGAATTTAAAATATGTCTCTGAGAAGTAGATCTAATAATAATCTGTGTATGCGTGTTTGTGTGTGTTTGTGCTCACATACACTGTGGACCTGCTTTAGGGTCTTACAATGATGCTATTTATGGAGATCTCCTCCCTTAGCCAAATGCCCCTCTAAAAGGTACCTAATTAGTATGGCACTCATTTGAGACTTTGAAAAAAACCAAAAACAACCAAACTATTTGCAAATTACTTTAATGAGTTTATGGATTCTGATTAACTTTGTTTTTTCCTGAACACATCTTATAAATAACATGTAAACTTTCAAAACACACCTTATGATGTCTCTTCTTTCAATCAATCAATTAAGAAACATTTATTAAACACCTACTCTGTGCCGGGCATGGTGCTAAAAGCTGTGGATTCAAAAAGAGGCAAAGAATAGTCCTTGCCCTCAAGGAGCTCACAGTCTAATGGAGGAGACAACATGGAAAAAAAAAGATATGCAATGCAAGCTAGATACAGGAATACAAGCTAGATATAGGAAGAATTAACAGAGGGAAGGCACTGGAATTACAGGGTAAGAGGAGACTTTCTACAGAAGGTGAGATTTTAGCTGGGGCTTAAAAGAAGTTAGGGAGGTCAGAAGTTAGAGGAGAGGAGAGAAAGTTTTTCAGGCATGAGAGATAACTAGAGAAAATGCCTGGAGCTGGGAAATAAGTGTCTTGTTTGTGGAACAGCCAGGAGGACAGAGGCCCTGCGTGGAACAGTATGTGTTAAGGAGTAAAGAGTGAGAGGACTGGGGAGGTAGGAAAGGGCTAGGTTAGGAAGGGCTTTGAATGTCAAACAGAGCATTTTGTATTTGCTCCTGAAGACAAGTTTACTGAGTAGAGGGAAATGTGTGTGTGTGACATGATCAGACCTGAGGTTTAGGAAAATTACTTTAGTGGTTGGATGGAGAATGAATTGGAGTGGGGAGAGACTAGAGGCAGGCAGACCCATCAGGTTATTATAGTATTCAAGGCATGAAATGATGAGGACCTGCCCTAGAGTGGTGGCAGTATCAGAGGAGAGAAGGGGACATATGTGAGAGATGTCACAAAAGTGAAATCTTTAGACTTTGCAATAAGCCATACTTCACCAAACTCTGTGGCCATCTTCAAACCATGGAACTTGTCCTCTAGCTTTCTTACTGCTCCTACCTGAAGGCTGACTCCTATCTTGAGGCTCTGGACTCTGATAGGTAAGCAATCACGTGTGTGTCTGTGCATATGTCTATGTGTATATAATGTATGTTTCATTAAGTGTGTAGATTTGCTTAAATTATATACAAACAATATAGAGCAGTAATAAACATGCCCAATCGTTCCACTACCTGTATTTCCTAACACCGCTACCATACTTAACACTTCCCAGTCATTCATCCAAGTGCAAATCTAATCCTACCTGGACATTTGTCATTTGCTTTGCTGCTACTTGCTTTCTTCTTCCCTGGAATGACACCACTCCCCTCATTTTCAGCTCTCCAGAAACTGTACCTTCAAACTTCTTCCATGCCAAATTTGATCCATTCAGTTTTGGAACCCAACCCTCTTGCTGTTTAGTCATTTTTCAGTCATGTCTGACTCTTCATGTCCCCGTTTGGAGTTTTCTTGGCAGAGATTCTGGAGTGGTTTGCTATTTCCTTCTCCAGCTCATTTTTCATATGAGAAAACTGAGGCAAACAGGGCTAAGTGACTTGCCCAGGGTCACATAGCTTGTGAATGTCAAAGACTGGATTTGAACTTGGAAAGATGCATCTTCCTGACTCTGGGCTCAGCATTAAATCCACTGTACCACCTAGCTGCCCTGGGAGTGAGTAAGTGCCATATGTAGCCAGCCTCTGGCCATGCTTCACATCCTATTCCCTCATCTGGAAGCTTAGACCTACCTGAGTATCTTGCCATCAGTCCTGCTTCTTCAAGCATAGACACCCCTTCTCCTCTTTCTAATACCTTGCTGAGGAGCAGTAATCAAATTAATACTATCTTTGCTACTAGAAATAGTGTGGCAATAGATTGCTTTAAAAGTTGCCCTCATTATCCTTCTGACCGGACCAAAATTGGACCAAAATTCAGCTTTCCTGACCGCTATTCCTCTAATCTCTTGTAACTACCAAAGTTCTTGGATCATGATGGGTATTTAATAAATGGTTTTTAAAAAAAATTTCATTCAGTCCTTCATTTGTAGATTGAACTTTATACAGAAATGTAGCATTTCTAGATTAATCACATGTATTTTTATCAGTGTAGACATATTTTATTGTTGTAGGCATTTGGAGTATTGTATATGTGAATATATAACACACATACAATAATGCATGCCTATATATTATATATTAACACATCACATACTTTTCATGTTATATATAATATTTAAAATGTGCACACACAAATGGACTACTTAATAATGTTGTATTCTATGTATTAAGTTATAGATAATATATTTAACATGTATGCACCCTTAAATGCCCTACAGCAATAAAAATAGTTGTAGACATATCGAAAATACTAGGTTTTTGCAAATGTTCTGGCTGAACTCCATACTCTGTTTAATAATGGTGTAGCTAGGAAAAAACCATTTGCCAATCAAATCTAACTTGCTCATAGATTTCAGAGGTACAATCCAAAACCAAAATTCTTGACTTCCAGTCCAGCATTCTGTTCACATCTTTCATATCCCCTTTATTCAGTGTGGAGGACACCTTGTTAGGTGCTATGGGGGATAGAGGTGAGAATGACAGTGTCCTTAGCCTCATGGAACTCTTCACTAGTAATGAAAATATAAAAGAGGATCTAAGGGTTTTAAGACTTCAGAAGAAGGAAAAATCACACAAGACTGAAGGATCAGGGAAACTTCCTGGAAGAGGTGGCCTTTCAGCTGAGACTCATCACTATGGAATATAAAATACTATTCTGTGACTTAGGTTATTCCTTAAAATGTAATCAATGAATTTTAAATATTGATTTTAAGCCAAAGGCTTGTAGCTGACCAGTCTAACTGGTGCAAAAGAGGGACTTCAAACTTAACAAACTTTACCCAATATCCTATTGCAAGATTTCTTCTTTTGGTGGTCTAGACAAGCCTAGGCATTTGCACTATAAATAGACATTTAGGCAGTTCTTAAGAAGCATATGATGGGAACGTCTTAAAATTAATGTTATTTACCTGCTAGGATGTAAATGCTAAAAGGATGTGGTCTACATTATGGACAAGGGCTCTGTAAAATGTGATACTAGAAAATGGAAATTTTACGAGTTCTGGGAACAGAAACAGGTGATGTGAGTGAAATGGGGGAGAATTCTATTTTTTACTATATCACTAGAACTTAACAATAATCCCAGTTTAAAAACAAAAAACATAAAACAAAAAAAAAATTGTAACTCTTCTGGCCTAACTGTTCCTTCTTTGCTTCATAAGGCTATACCAGGTTATTTCCTGTCAATAACCTTTTGTGATCGCAGCAACTTTCTCTTCCACTGATGTTTGTGTAGTCTGTTATACCAGTATCTGAGCTAGATATATTCTGAGACATTGTCTGAGCCATCACATTGATGGTCACCCCTATATGGTTCCCACCTTTCTAAGAATATTCCTCTTATCAGTCTGTCCTCTAAATTGACCTGAATACTTACTGGAGTCTCTCCTTTGGGTTAAAAATATCAATCCTGTGGTCATTATTTACAGAAGGTTATGTTAAAATGAAGTTATGTGTTCTTTCTCTTTTCTCCCTCAAATGTTTCCCCTACCCTCATCAGGCCAGAATTCATACTGACTCCTCTACACCTTTCCCAGTCTTACTTCTGACCCTCTGTTTTAGTGCTATTTGATGCTGAAACTCCTTCCTCCTCCTCTCCCTCCATCCAAATGCTATTCTATTAAGGACCAATTTAAGTGGTACCTTCTACAGGAAGCCTATTAGACTGCTTTAACCCATACTGATCTCTTCCTCTGAATTTGCATTACCCATATAGGCAATACCTTCATCTTTGCATTTTATTGCTCTCTATTCTTGCATGTGTGGGCAACTGGGTGGGTGAAATAGATAGAGTTCTGGGCCTGGATTCAGGAAGACATTTTCCTGAATTCAAATCTGGCCTCAGCCACAAGCTGTGTGATCCTGGATGAGTCACTTAACCCTGTCTGATTAAGTTTCTTCATCTGTAAAATGAGCTGGAGTAGGAAATGGCAAACCACTCCATTATCTTTGCCAAGAAAAACCCCAAAAGGGGACATGAAGAGTGGTATATGACTGAAAAATGAATAAAGAAACAATAATAAAATCTCCCATGTATGTTTTATTTACCCTCCTCATATTTTTTTTTTAAGATCAGCAAACACGTGTTTCATTTCTTCCTTCTTCTGAGAGCTTTCTTACCATGGTGATTTTTGTACCCTTTAAAATACTTGTTGAAGGGCAGCTGGGTGGCTCAGTAGATTGAGAGGGAGGCCTGGAGATGGGATGTCCTAGGTTCAAATTTTGCCTCAGCCACTTTCCTAGCTGTGTGACCCTGGGCAAGCCACTTAACCCCATTTCCTAGCCCTTACTGCTCTTCTGCCTTGGAACCAATACAGAGTATTGATTTTGAGATGGAAGGTAAAGGGTTTAAGAAAAAAAAAAACGCAACTTGTTGAGATTGATCATTGTTAAAATGAAAATATTGTGAAGTCTAAAGTACTTTACATATGAAAAGATCCAAATACCCTGTATCTATTTCATACATATCTGTTTGTGTATATGTTATCTTCCTTGTGGAAAAAGCAAACTCTTAAAAAAATTTTTTTAATTATAATTAAAAAATTTTTTTACATGATTACATGATTCTTGTTGTTTCCCTTCCCTTTTCCTCTTCTCCCAGAGTTGACGAGCAATTCCAATGGGTTATACATGTATTATTAATTTTTGTAATAGAGTAATCTTTTAAAACCAAAACCCCAAATCATACACCCATATAAACAAGTGATAAATCCTGTTTTCTGCTGCATTTCTACTACTACAGTTCTTTCTCTAGATGTGGATAGCATTCTTCCTCATAAGTCCCTCAGAGTTGTTCTTTTAGTAGCAAAGTCAATTAGAAAATGTAAATTTTTCTTTTTTTAATTAAAACCCTTACCTTCCCTCTTGGAGTCAATACTGTATTGACTCCAAGGCAGAAGAGTGGTAAGGACTAGGCAATGGGGGTCAAGTGACTTGCCCAGGGTCACACAACTGGGAAGTGTCTGAGTCCAGATTTGAACCTAGGACCTCCTGTCTCTAGGCCTGGCTCTCAATCCACTGAGCTACCCAGCTGCCCCCAGAAAATGTAAATTCTTAAGGGCAGAGACTCATTTACTTCTGCCTTTATATCCCTGGTGTCTAGGACAATGCCTGGCAGGGAATGATGCTTAATAAAGGCTTTTTTGACAGATTGATGAGCATATGCTTAATTACCAGATTAGAAAGTTGTCATTATTCTCCCAGTCACTTAACAGAATATTTTTCAGAGCTCCTTGCTACAATTCGGAAGGATATAGAGGGCCCCTATCATGGAAAACCTTAGCCTTTTGAATTTGATCCATAGTTAGTTTTGTTGGACTTAATCCAGATGCTGAACAGTTGAACATGCCAGTGATGGGAGGGCCAGGTCTCACACCTGCAAAGGAGCCTTGACTGCCTATCATTCTGTCGACTTTCAATCTGGAATAGAACTTGATGCCTTTGTGGCTCCCAGAATTGGTTTGTCAATCTTGTAAGTGATGTCTGCCCTCCAAACACAATTTATCTCCATTTATGAGAGGGTATTATTAGACAGTTTACTGCTGAGATAGCAAATTTGTAAGGGCTTTTAGCTCTGGGCCATCAGTGAGATTTGGGGTTGCAGATGTGCTTTGCAAAGGGAGGGTCAGTAGATGGTCCTTCTCATCCTGGCTTGTTTTCAGCCTCTAGCACTCTGCTGAATCTGTAAAAGAATCAATAGCCAGCAACCAGGAGAGTTACTCCTCCTTAGCTATTTCAAAGACTGCAGCGGAGGCCCTCAGTCTGCTTACAAGAAAGTTTTCTGAAAGGCTAGAACACATCTTCACACAGTTGATCCAGTCCCTAATAAAACAATCATAAAGCAGAGAGGGGGTAAAATTGTTCAGGCCTTCTACTTTCCCATTTGCAATTGGGAGAAGTGAGCAAAGGACTGTTTTCATGCACTGAACAAATACCATATGCTTTGTCACCCTGATTTTTACATTCTTGGCTTCGTTGATCCATGTCTGTGTGTTTCCTTCAGTTCCCTAATTTTATCTTCCTTCTCCATCTCTCTCTCCCTAATTGAGATTTACTGAGGTGTTCTAATCAGTTATCCCAAGCCTACATTGTAAAAGCTAATAGGTGTGAGAGTTGAAATTGGAACCCAGACTTTCCTGATTCCAGATCCAACATTTTGTATTGTACCACACTGCCTGTTGATCAAATGAGATTTTCCTCAAAGTCCCAACTCTGTTTTAGGACTAAGGTCTTATCTTGTTTTAAGTTTTATTGATGTCTTTGGTTGTATATCACAGTTATTCTTGGAAATGTCCTCTCCCTTCTTGAAATTGAACCATTCTTTGTAGAATAGAAAAAGTTGGGAGCAGCTGGGTGGCTCAGCAGATTGAGAGCTCTTGGGTTCAAAATCTGGTCTCAGACTCTTCCTAGCTGGGTGACCCTGGACAAATCACTTACCTCCCCTTGCCTAGCCCTTGCCATTCTTCTGCCTTGGAACCAATATACACAGTCTGGAGTCCAAGACAGAAGGTAAAGGTTTTCTAAAAAAATGGAAACAGTTAAGGAAAAACACTAGATAGAGTATCAGATGGCAACCCTCTGCCCCAGGGACGACAGGCTTTTTCACTCATGGTCAGGGCATTGTTCATTTGAAAATGTTCATTTAAAACTATAGAACAGAATCTTCAGACATGTTTTGATGTCAGTTCCACTGGTGGCATCGGTGTTCAGAAAACCAAGTAATCAATCAGCTAATAAAACAGCACTTTCAATGTGCCCACTGAGAGCTGGGCACTGTGGTAGGTGCAGGGAAGATATTGATAAAAATTAAACAGCCTCTGCTCTCAGGGAGCATTTTATTGGGGGACGACAATAGGTAGTCATAGGTACATAAAAATCAGTATGTACAAAAAATTAAATCATTTATTTTGGGGGGAAGTCCTGGACTCTGGGGAAATCAGGAAAGGTCTCATGCAAGACATGGTTTTGGAGTGGTCATCTGAAGGAAATGAGGGAATCTAAGGGATATGGTGAGGAAGGCCTGAGAGACTGCCTGCACCAAGGTACACAGAGGAGAAATGGGACTTTGTATATAAGGAACAATGAAACGGCCAGCTAAGCTGGACTGAATAGCGCATGAAAGGGAGTCACATAAAACCCCCAAACACTCAACTCCTTTCTCAGTTTGAATTCTGCATCTTTTCTTTAGAGAAAATCAAGGACAGGCCCTTAGCTACATTACTAAGGGTTACTGTTCTCACTCAGCAGGGACAATTCAATATTACTTGTTGCTCTTGAGGCATAAAAAGTAATCTTATTTCATTTTAAATAGTCTCTATATTAGGAAAGCAGTTTGTTTTTTTAATCAAGATATTCATTAGCATATATTTTATCAATGGATTATTTCTGTTTCTTGTTATACATAAGCAAACTATTGGTACAAGGTGGCATGTATTGCTCTAAGCCTTCTCTCTGTTACCTTTTATACTCTTTCTCCGTTTCCATTTGCTGAGAGTAAAATCAGCCATAGTATATTTGACGACTTGATCTATCACATTGCTGATCTCCAAGACCTCTCTTGCCTTGAAAGACTCATATTGTGTAAGCAGTCGTGTTGCTGCTGGTCAAGTAACTTCTGTAACTTAGCAACTTCCTCTTGCTTTGTTAAGTTGGACTGTTCAATCTCCTTAATGAATAAGAGCATGAAGCCAGGTAATTGATGCTTGGATGTTTAGCTTATGAATAATTGACTGTCTGGGTAATCCTAGATACATTTCCTCGATCAGATTGTGCAATGGAACAGCCATGTCATACCCAGTGGAGAGTTGTTTCTTTTTTAATCTGTTTTATGATGTCAGAAATCTGCTTTCTTGACCCAAAGGCTCAGGTGAACAATAGAAGCGATGATCCTTCCACAGCTGAGATACCCTTTATCTTTTCTTGAGGGGATGTCTGTTTCTCACCTTTAGTTTGAGTTAATAGACAAGCTTTTTATGTATATCTTTTCAAATATCTTTTCCCACATGCATTGTTGTTGTTGTTGTTCAGTCATGTCTGACTCTTTGTGACCCCATTTGGGATTTTCTTGGCAAAGAAAAATACTGGAGCAGTTTGCCATTTCCTTCTCCAGCTCATTTTATAGAAGCGAAAATGGAGGCAAAGAGGGTTAAGTGACTTGCCCAGGGTCACACAGCTGGTAAGGTTTGAAGCCAAATTTGAACTCAAGAAGATGAGTCTTTCTGACTTTGGCCCCAACATTCTATCTACTGAGCTGCCTTACCATGCGCATAAGGGGAAGCAACGCAGTCTAGTGGAAAGCAAAGGCCTAGGAATCACATCTAGCTTGAGTCCTGCAAGAGTTTTTGCTTGATCTTGGGTTTCAATCTCTTTGACTTTAACTTTGAACTAACTCAACTCCTCTTCTCCCTCAAATGAATATCTTAAATGGGAGTGACTATCACTGGTTAGCTAGTGTATTGAGAACATTTACCAATTTGATTCCTCTATGGGATAATTCATTTTGGCATGTCAAGTCAAGAGTTAACTACTTTCCAGGCACTGTACAAAGCTCTGAAGATATAACTAAAAGCAAAGGATCAGTCCCTGTTCTCAAGGAGCTTCCATCCTAATGGGATGAGGCAACATATAGAATGTAATTGAAAGAATGGTGCTTTGTGGCAGCAACCAGACAATGAAGGCTGGCTTTCTTCAACCCTTTCTCCAAATTACAGGCTGTGGAAAGAACTTATCAATTGGAGAAAAGGGCCACAGTGTTTCAAGATTATAGTTTGGACCCCTAACCATAGTCAACTAAGTCAACTAAGTATATTGTTAATCACATGGGAAATTAGGGAAAATAGTAGATAGCAACACAAACTCATCCCTACTACTAGAAAATTGCTATTTTGTTTACTAGAAAACCAGTTCAAAGAGTGTGCCCTTCTAAAGGTAAAATAAGTGACATTTTTGTATCTGTAGGAGATTATATTATTATGAAAAGGAATGGTTCTACTTAAGAGAAATGTTGAAATAATAGTCATGAATCTAGAAGATGGAAAGGACTAAATCACACCCCATTTCAAATCAGTGTGGTTCTATTTAATGTACTGGAGAAGCATTTTATTTTCTTACTTTTTAGTAAAATGTTATCTTAATTATGAACTTGACAAACACGAGCAAATATGAGCACTTCCAAATACAAAGCATAGAAAAATAGACTTGTATCATATCATAAAACTCCATTATATAAAGCTTGTTGTTGGAGAAGTATTTTAGTAAATAAATTTCACCATATGTTTGCCTGACAGAGCATGATCAAAGACAGGTCTAGAAAAGCAGTTGAGCAAGTTATGTAGCAAGAGGGAAGCCTAACAGGTGGAAAACAAGTGTTTTTGTTTTTGTTTTTGTTTTTAAACACCTTACCTTCCATCTTAGAATCAATACTGAGTATTGGTTCCAAGGCAGGAGAGTGGCAAGGACTAGGCAATGCAGTTTAAGTGTAGGGTCACACAGCTAGGAAGTATCTGAGGCAAAATCTGAAGCCAGGACCTCCTTTCTCTAGATCTGGCTTTCAATATGCTGAGCCACCTAGCTGTGCCCCAGACCATACACAAGAATTTCATTGGTATCCACAAAACATTAAAAGAAGCAGAGAAGGTAGTTTGGTGAATAGGGAGCCAGGCCTGGAGACAGGAAGTCCTGAGTCTTCTATGAAGACTCTATGAACCTATAATTTCATCCTAGGACTTCCCACCCTAAATTTATGATCTTATATTTAGAAAAATCCAAGGAGGTGTTGGTAAACATTTAATAACCTCTGAGAAGAAAAAAATGTACACACCCTTTTAGAATTATTTTAAACTTTATTTACAATATTATTTATTAATGTTTTTTATTTCTTACATCACCATAGTATCCCCTCTTCTCCTTCCCAAAGAGCCATCTCATATAACAACATAGTGGTTTTTGCTTTTTGGAGAGGAAAAAATATCAGCATAACTGTTCGACATATTGAGAGAGTTCCAAAACATGTTCAGTATGTAAATACCTTGGGACTTTCTACCTCCACCCAAAAGGTAGGTTGGGGGTGTTTTCTTATATCTCTTCATTTGAGTTCCTCTTCTATGTGATTTTGTTATTTTTGTTTTTTATTTTTCAATATGTTATTTTTCTTTCCATTTACATTGTTGTAGTTTTCTCTGTATATATTTTGTCTTTGCTTGCTTCTTTCTGCATCAGTTCATATAGATTTCTCTAAGCTTCTCTGTTTTTATCACATGTATGTGTATCATTTCTTATAGTGCAATAGTATTTCATTGTACACATACTTTTAAGTTTAATTTGCATTATAAACACTTTCCTAAATCTAGAAATTAACAATAAATCAAGTCCTGATTTGCAGCAATTGTTAATTCCTGCAATGCAAACATTCACAATGAAATTTAACAATTAGCTCTAGTAAGGAGGATAGAGTTGACTCCAGTACCCTTCAGAAAATTATATTGAGTCAGTACTTTTGAACTAGTAACCTTTTCCTGCTCATCTAAACTTTTGGACCAGTTTTTAAGTCATCCTGCTACTTACTACAGTTGATTTGGAATTTTTTTTAAAGACAGTTTCAAATGCATCTAAATGACTGCATTATCAAGGGAACTAAAAATAAAAGCAGAAATGGAAAGACCAGTCATTCATTCAGAGGAAGGAAATACAACCTACATTTGTAGCTAAGCACTAAAAGAAACAAAGGAGGAGTTTCCAGATTCTCTGCAGTTGATGGTAATCAAGATGCTATGATTTATAACGTAGTGAGGGAAGAAGCTGCCATTGTACAGAGAGAACATTAATTTGCCAGCTAGCGATTGGATTCTGGATTTTTCGTTAAGATAAATAAATTCTATGCAAGGATTAAAGCAGATTAAACTTTCACTTTGTGATTTTTTTGGAAGTTAATATCCTAAATGCATTAATAACCTTAATAATTTCCAAGGCGCTGGGACAGAATGCATAAGTTGGTAAGTAAAATCACTTAGGAAGATAAAAAGAAGAGATTTTTATATTTTTTATTAAATTATTTTAAATGATTAAACATCTATTTCCTCTCCCTTCAATCTCTTTTCACTTTTATGAAAATGAAAAATGAAATTCTTTCAACAAATATGTGTAACCAAAAGAAATCCCTGTATTGATTAATCATTTCTGAAAAGCTTATGTCTTAATATGTACCAAGTCTATCACCTCTTTGTCAGAGGGAGGTAACATGTTTCTTCAGGAGTCCTCTGGAATCATGGTTGGTCATTGCATTGATCAGAGTTGTGAAGCCTTTTAAAATTGTTTGTCTTTGTAATACTGTTATTTTATAAATCGTTCTAGTTTTGCTCACTTCAAAATCAGGGCAAAAAAAGTCTATGTTTCTCTGAAACTAACTCCTTCATCATGAATATAGTACTATAGTATTCCATTACATTCACATATGATAAATATCTTTGCCCATGTAACTCCTTTTTCTCTGATCTCTTTGTTGCATTGCTAGGTAAAAGGGTTTATGTAGTTTAGCAGTTTTAGAGGCCTGGTTCCAAATTGATTTTCAGAATGAGTAGACTAATTCCACGCTCTACCAAAAGTACATTAATGCACTTGTTTTCCCACAGCACCTTCATTGTTTGTCATTTTTATTTTTGTCAATTTTGTCCATGTAAAGGATGTAAGGTAGACCCTCAGAGTTGCTTTAATTTGTATTTTTTCAAATTGTTAGCAGTTTAAAGCATTTTTTCCCCAGGTAGCTATTGATAGCTTGGACTTCTTCCTCTGAAAAATTAAGGTGTGTTGTTTTTTTCCTTCTGCATTTGGACCAGGCAAGATCTTGTGTGTGTGTGTCATGGTGAATACTTTGTGTGGAAGATTAAAACCCCATTGTATTCATCACGACTTCTAGATCATAGAAATCTAGAGCTGCACATCCTCTGGAGAGTCCTTTTCTGAAGAGCTGAAGTCAGAAAAGGAACTTCAAATACTTTTGTAGTAAGTTTATCTTCCTCCTCTTTAAAGAGTTAGGTTAAGATTTTCTTATAGATCTTAAGAGCTATATTTCTATTGTACAGTCACAAATTTTTGAGATATATCAAAACTTGGATATGAGAAATTAAATTGTTTTAAGAGAAGCCTTATATGTGTATATATGCAGATATACATTCATTGCATATACAAATGGACATAAAATCTGCTTCTATTCTGTTACAGGAAGAAGAGGAATGTAAAAAGTATGAACATCTGAGCCATGTAGGAGAAATGTGGACTTCCAAATATAATGTGCAAGTTATTCAACATTTCAAGTGGGAAGTAACTCAGAGGAGGATAAAAATGTATATTGCTTTCTTTTAGCCACTACACAAACCAGCAACACATGGATATAGATATAGGTATGCAGGCATATACACACATATAAAGTCTTTCCCATTGTCCCTTCCTGCTAAGTCTCCTAAGTGATAACTTAATAATCTTCCTCATAACAATGCACACATACACAGATACACATACATACCATTTAAAATGGTTTAATCCTGAATGATTTATCACAGATATTTCATCAGTAGAGTTTTATATACATATAATACGTATATGTATATACATGCATATATATATATATACACATACATAAAAACTCCATTAATAATTTAGTAGTAATCGAATGGTCCAAGGCATTGACACCTTACCATCTTTACATCATTTCTGATGGGAAGTCATCTGGATTCTTACCTTGTTTATACCAGAACTTCTCTTATTTGTAAGGTGCAATGGCAACAGACATGGCCAGAAACATTACTACTTTATGACCTGAATTAAAGCAAGCAGGAGGCCTTAGCCTCTCCTAAAATGGTAATCCCATTGTGTTATCTTTTCTAAAATTTAAGAATACATATATAAAAGAATGAGTGAATAAATGAAGCAGGCTTGGCAGAAAGAAAACTTACAAGTCTGAGATTATAGTGGAATTTGGGGGAAAGCTTGGGAAAAGTGAAGTTCCATCTATAAATGTCCTAATGCTGCCCCCTCAGCAATGTACTCCAAGTAAATATTCTTTCAGGGAAGTCCTTGTTCTCTCTTACCCACTCTTCATCTCTCTCTCTCTCTCTCTCTCTCTCTCTCTCTCTCTCTCTCTCCTGCCTGTCTCTGTTTCTCCTTTCCTTTCTTTCTCCTTTTTTCTCTCTCTCTCCTTTTCCCTTTTCTTTTCTATTCTCTCCCCAATCTCTCTCATCTACTTTCTGCCTGTTTATCTCTCTCACACACACATCTTTGTATGTTATGTCTCTCTCTCTCTGTTTTCTCCCAATTCTCTCTCCCTCTCAGTCTCCAGCATCCACTTTCTGCCTCTGTGAGTCTCTCTTCCACACATCTGTCTGTCTCTCACAGCCTTTCACTGTGTGTGTCCCTCTGCTTATTGGTCTGTGTTTTTTCTCTCTCTGTTTCTGTACTCCATCTGTCTCTGTATCTCTTTAGACAACTAAATAGCCCCTTCAGTTTCTGTAAAAGAAAGCAGGTTGTGTGAAGGGATTGTGGCGTGAGGGAGGCGGGAAGAGACCTAACTCGTTTGATGTCTTTTGGCAACCATCGCTTGAAAGGGAAGCAAGGTTGAGAGCGGTGAGCTGCAAACAGCGTGTCAGCGCAGTACAAGCGTGTTAGCAGCAGAGCTAACTCGCTCCCAAGCAGACACTTCAAACAGAGGGTTTTTGCAGCTTTTTTCTTCTTGCTGCTGCCGCTGTCGCCATTCACAAGAAGGTGCCAAATACAGGAGAGTAATAAAAAAGAGAGAGCGAAGGAAAGAAGAGCAGCCATGAAATTTATACATCTATTAATTACCTCCAGCATGGAAGAGCTGCCTATAAATACAGTGGCACTTTAGATAAAAGTTTCATGCAGCTATTTAGGCCCTTTAAAATATAAATGATTTCCTCTAAATTTTTTATCATAAATCAGGGCATGGAGCTAGGCGACAAGACGCCGATTTCCCCCCTGATGGGAGCAAGCCGCCGCATTTTTTTCCTCCTTTTTTCTTTTTCTTTCTGCTTTTTTTTTCTCTTTCATTCAGAGACTGGTTAATGTTTCACCTCTATTTGCTCGACCCAAGGCTTGTTGAAATGTGAAGTGGAGCAAACCCGCTGTTTCTCTATTTCGGCTGCTCCTGACCCCCTCCTTCCGTCTTTTCTCCTCTCTGGGAGAGTTTTCGCACTCCCCTCCCAGTCCCATTGGGAAGTATCCAAGGTGCTGAAATGCATAGACTTCTTTCGCGCCCCCCCCATCATCCATATCCTTATTTCCTCCTTCTCTCTGACAAGTTCTTGTTCCTCGTAGTCACTGATCCTGCGCCTTTGAAAATAAAGTTCAAGCCACGACCAGACTCTTTTTTTTTTTTTAACTTCAGAGAAAGTCCTTGTCCAGCATTTCACCTTTGGCCCTTCCCAAGAGAAAATGACAGTTTTCTCTAAGAGGCTCAGAGCAGAACTACTCTAGCGTAGTGGAACTTCTTCAGAACAGGTTTTAGAATTACAGGATTTGGAGCGGGAAGGAAGGAACCTTAGAGATAATTTAATCCAACTCCTTCACTTTACATATGAAGAAATGGAAGCCCAGAAAAGCCCAGAAGTGACTTGCTCAAATTCCTTAGTTAATAAATAGCAGAACTGATATTTGAATCCAAATCCTCCAATTTAATATGGAATGTTCTGCCTTCTGCACCATAAGGATCCTCTTTAGGTAGCTAATCTGTTGTATTTTTCTTTTCCTCTGCATCTACCAGCTACTGGAGACCAGAGACTTCAAACTCAGGCATTAAATTTATAATTGCCTAAATTAAGGAAAATCCCAAAATGTCCTCATCTCCAATGGCGAACTCTCCTACTTTGAATTTAGGCTGGCAATTTGGAGAATGCAGTTCTAAGGCCTCTTCTCCATCTCAAACCTGCAACTAATTCTATTCCTTACTTAAGGTTTCCTAAAGGACCCCATCACTCCCTCAATGTACTCTTCATTTTCACTGTTTTTACTGAATGTAGAGTTTGCTTTCTACATTAGAGGTGGATTCCTTGCAGAAGGAGACTTTGATGGGAGAACTAATCACCTAAAGAGATATCCTCTGCTAAGCAACCCAGTCAGATGATTGACTTTGCAGGTTTCTTTTTGGCCCCTCCCTAAAGTGCTTCTGGAAGGTGGTCCTGAGTCTTGCTGGTGACCATTGCTTGAAAGAATAGTGCTGTCTGTTTGAAAAGGATACTACCCATCCGACCTCACTAGTGTTCCCTTCCCCCACATCCCCACCCCACATACACAGAGTTTTGGCAATGGGTTTGTATAACTCCTTAGATTCACTGAATCTGACTTAAAGAACCATAAAATCAACCCTTTCATTTTACAGATGAAGAAATTGAGTCCTAGAGAAGGGAAATAACTTGCCTAAGATCACACAGCTATTTAGTGGCAAAGCCCTGACTAGAACCCAGAACTCTTAAGTCTTGGTGCTCTTCCACACCAAGATGTCTCTCTCAGCTCTGGAAGGAAGATCCAGGCCCTCTTGAACTTCCTCAGGACACTGGTGCAAGATAATGCAGTCTTCTGTCCTCAGCTTCCCTGGTCCCTCTGGGCATCTCCAATCATCTATAAGACTAAGAGACAATACAAAATGAGCTGACGAAAGGCGAGTAGAGGAGCAGCTGTAGAGGCGGCGTGTACATGTGAGAAGTTTGTGAAAAGAGACTAGAGAAAAGGAAAGGAAGGAGAGGCTGCCGGCTGCTAACACCTGGTGAGCCAAAACCACCAGATGCCTTCTTTGCTAATGGCATCTCGAATTCAGTCCACCTTATCAGGACTATCTGAAGAGTCCCTATGTGTAAATTCACCTGATGAAAATAGGGTCACAAATGTAAGCTCAGTTCTGATCTAGGAGATGTAGGAGGAGTTTCTGGATGGTAGGGAATGGGTATCTCTTTTGCCTTAAATCACATTTGGTTCAATAATTGCACTCTAAAAACACCTTAGTTTCTGTCTTAGTAACAACCCTGAGACAGACTTCCCTAGGGTCTTACAGATGGGAAGTGTCTGAGGCCAGATGTGAACCCAGGTACTCCTGACTTCATGTCTGGTTTGGTTCTCTATCCACTGTGCCACCTAGCTGCCTCTCAATTTTTCACAATTTAAGGCAAAGTCTGAAAATGGCTTTTTGTGGCCCCCTCTTTCTTTTAGGAAGCAACTTATAATTGACTGCAAACTGGGTTAGGCTGTCTCTTGTGTTGCTGGTCATGCCTAAAGGATGAACCCCTTGCAGAGGAATCCCCAGTTTGGAAGATTTTTGAACTCTGTCTCAATCACTTTCTGCAGAACCTGTTGAGTAACTTGCCCAGTTCAAGCCAAAGACACACAAAGACCAGTAACTCTTCTCCTCTCACCTTCATAAGTCAAAAAAAAAAAAACAAAAACAAAGAAATGGGCACTCAGGATAGAGTACCAAAGCAAGAAGAAGAATAGATTTGACAGCTATGTTCAGTCATCCACCCATACACAGAGATTACTCAGCTTTCTGGGATGGGCAAGTGCTCCTTTGAATACTGTTCACATAAGCTATGAATCAGTACCTATCTTTCCATACTTTTAAGGCAAACAATCTCTTCTAGACTTGCTTTTCTGAATATTTTCCCTATTTTTATTTTCCCCAAAGTATCTTCTATTCAAAGGCAACATAGAGTAATAAAAGCCCTAGATGTGTAGCCACATCCCTCCTCTCCTACTTAATACCGTGGCCTTGCCAAATCATGACCTCAATGGACCTCAGTTTCCTTTTTGTAAAAGGAGATATAAGTTTTCTTTCAGTCATTAGATCTATATGATTTCTTTGTTGTGTTTGATGTTCTTCAGTTCCACTGAAATGTTTCCAATGCTTTTGTCTAATGATCTGAGTGCTCAAACACTCATTCTCAACAGGTTGAGAATTCCTGCTGAGAAACAGACCTAAGCTGATTTAGGATATATTGAACTAAATGCATGCAATTTGGGAAAAAAATTAAAACTGAAGGTGTTGAAGAAAGGATCTGAGGGATCTAGAAAGAATTGAAAGGGATCATCTTCTGTTGGTCAGTGAACTTCCTGGAACTGGAAAGGTTTAAAGAGAAGCAGGATGATCCCCTTTCGGGATGTGGAGGAGATTTTTATACTGAGAGACAGACTAGACCACCTTTAAGGTTCCTTTCAACTTGCAGATACTAGAAAAAGTCACAGCCAGAGTGAGAGATTAATTTTATCACATCTGTGACCTATCAGAAATAGAGATTTCTGTGGCCATTGTCATGCATTCTCTATCTTAATTAAACTGCAAGTTCCATGATAATAGGAATTTAACTTATCTAAACTTCTACTCTTTCACAATGTTCAGGAGTTTATTAAGTGCTTTGTTGAGTAAGTGATTTCTGATCTCCATGTGGGCTTGTTAGCTTTGTTCTCTCTTGTGGACATTGTACTGATGTACTACCAAAAATCCATCCTTCCTACTGGAAAAGCTGCTACTACCACCACTACTATTTGGTGGTGAGTGTGCCTCTAATGCCATTTTCTCCTGAGAAATAGGCATTCACTTTTCTAACAATACAATATAAGCTTCTTGAGTACAGAAACTGTTTTCATATTTGGGTTTGTATCACTAGTGCCTAGCATAGTATCTGGAAGTACCTGGAACATAGTAGTAACTTGCTAAATATTCTCTGAACTTGAAATGAACATTTAAGCTTGAAATTCTTACCTATTAGAGAGCCCCATTCTACAATTTCCAGGCAGCTGTCCAGGAGAAGACAGGGAACTACAAACTTGCTAAACCTTTGTGTTTCCCTTGGTCACCATCAACCTTCCCCTGGCCTACAGCAGCAGTACCAGCAGCACAGCTAAATTGCCAGGTCCAAGTTCCCTTGTACTTAGGCTCTGGGGAAGGGAAAGGTCAAGATGAAATACCAGCAGAGGGAGCAAGAATTCCTGGCAGGAATTCTGTACTGATGTGAAATAAAGATAGTTTTGGGGAGTGAGACTGGAAATTCATTATTTTTTTTTTCTTGACACTCAGAGGAAATTATATTCCACCAGAATACAATGTCTATCTTCTTAAAACCAGTTGTTTCTTCAGATTATATTTCCTTCCCAACCCCTTGACCCTGGTAACTACCATCATCTCCATTTTCTATCAGTTCCCAGGATCCAGTACCTGGGCCTAACTGGTCTGATGTGTCCTAGAGATCGGATTAACCCATCTTTGATGCCAGTACTAATAATTCCAGGCCCAGGCCCGGTGGAGTAGTGGTTTATTGTGAGTAGAAGGGGTTGAATTCTCACCCTAGAGCTGACCTTACCTAGCCACGTGACTTTGGGTCAATCACTTCTCTTTTCCTGACCTCATGTTTCCTTATTTGACAAAAGAAGGGATGAGAATGGCCGAAGGTCTCTTTCAGCTTTGACATCCTGTGACATACTTTTAAGTTTGCAAAGTGCTCTGCATATGTTATCTGGTAGTGGTGATGACAGCGTAGGTGCTCCCCATTTTGCAGACGAAGAAAGAGAAGGCGATAAAGGTTAAGTGTCTGAGGTGGCTCTCCCTTACGCCAAGCCCCAATTTTAAAGGTTTTGGTGAGGGCAGTTCAAAGCTTGGAGCTAAACAAGAATGGTCTCATTTATGGGTCTCACTCTTTCAGAGTGGGGAGCAGCGGCTGGGGGCTGATTAGCAGTTGAAACTCGGATCCCTCCTCATTCAGAAGTGCAGCTGACCCCAAGGAGGAAGGATTGGTGGAAGGATGGGGGAGGGCGGAGGAAACCGACACTGACGGTAGGGGAGCTTTTCGAAACGTTTGGCAAGGCCTCTGACCCGGATCGGTTTCAGTCAAGTCCACGTGGGCTGTATTTTTACACCGAAAGCCCTCATTTGCATGAAGCCGGGGAGGGTGCGGGAAGCTAACTGCCGAGAGAATTTACTTCAATGAAACCCGAAGCCCCCGCTGCTTCTCTCCGTGGCTGAGGCTAGCCTGGCTCAGCTGATCTACTTAGTGGTTTCGCCTTGAGCTTTGCCGAGCTGCGCTGCTGCTGTCCCAGGATTCCCCATCTATTATTCAAGATGTTTACAAGAAGGGGGTGGGGGGTGGGTGGGAGAGAAATGAGGAGCAAGAGAGGAGCAAGAGGGGGCTTTACAAGCAACGATAGTTCCCCAAATGCCCAAACCAGGAGTTTAAGGGGAAAGGCCCGAGGACTGAAGGGGCTGAGAGACAGGGGCGAGATTTAGACTGGCCGAAAACTTAGTGGATCTGAATTTCTTTTACTTTGAAAGAAAAGTTAAAGGGATCTAGCTTGGAGGGAATCCCCAAGAAGCAGAAGTATAGGTGACCTGCTGATCCGAGCTTGGAGTAGGGGCTTCCCTAATACAACTAACTCCCTTTAAACATTCTCCAACACGACTCCTTTCCAGCCAGGGAACCCAGAAGACAGATAGAAGTCCAGGGCGATGGGATGAACTGGTCATTGACAAAGAAGATGGATTTCTTGACTAGTCTGGGGCTGGATACTATTTCACCTTTCCCAAATTGGGGTTCATCTGACCCCTCAGTGAGGTTCTGGCCTCAAAAGCCGAGGGGACACTAGCCCTGCCAGAAGCTGACTAGGCTGAAGTCCAGGAGCTCACTTTAAGTGGGGGCGCTTGGTAGCGTCTCTAGGGGGTTGAAGTAGGGTTAACTTCCTTCCTTTTCCACCTAACTCCCCCCTCCCCCCCTTCTCCATACCCTACTTCACTTGGGCTTCTTTTCGATCCGGATCCCAGAGAGAGCCTCATTGCGAGTAGGGGACAGGACGGAGTGGTTTGGGGTTTTAAAAAATGAATCAGGAAGGTCTGGGATGCCTGGAGCCAGGCGGGGCTGAGAAACGCCAAAGCGGTGCCCAGGATATAAATTAAAAAGCCAATTGACTTAAGAGGCAAACAATTGGCCAGGTCAGGGTAGACATCTTTGATGCTAACTGGCTTTGCCTCCTCCGGCTACTTTCCTTTTAATTCCTCGGTGCAGCACGCCTGCGCGCAGTTCCCGGTCCTATTCCTGGCATGCTGCTTGTAAGATGAGTGAAGAAGCAGGTGGGGGCAGAGAGAGGGCGAGGGAAGCTCTGGCATTGAAAACCGCTCACTTTGACAGGAGCCAGCGAGAGAGACAGCCCTGAATCGATGTCAGGGACTGCCTACCTGCAAGGTGTGCAAAGATGATGACCATGAACGCCAAGCAGCCTTTCACCATGCACCCTGTCCTCCAGGAGCCTAAATTCTCCAGCCTACATTCCAGTTCAGAGGCTATGCGCCGAGTTTGCCTTCCCGCCCCGCAGGTATGTAGATGAAGCGTAATTACCGCTTTAAGGCACATTTTTTGACAGGCGCTTGCTTAATGTTTATTTCATGGAGCCCAGAACAATCGCCTCTCTCTGAACCCCTCTCCCTCTCCCTCTCTCTTTTCTCTCCCTTGTCTCTGATCCACACGTCTATTCCTGCAAAGCTTCTGCCTTCATATTAATTTTTATGACCTGAGCTTTGAGGAGGAATCTCGTTGCTTGAAAATGTTTTTTAATCCTGAGTTGACAGTATTCCCCACTGACTCTGCTATGCGTATTCTTGCTTGCAGCTGCAGGGCAATATATTTGGAAGCTTTGATGAGAGTCTACTGGCCCGCGCTGAAGCTCTGGCGGCTGTCGATATTGTCTCCCACGGCAAGAACCATCCTTTCAAGCCCGACGCGACCTACCATACCATGAGCAGTGTGCCCTGCACTTCTACCTCGTCCACAGTGCCCATCTCCCACCCGGCGGCCCTAACCTCGCACCCACACCATTCAGTGCACCAAGGGCTGGATGGAGACCTCTTGGAGCACATCTCGCCCACGCTGACAGTGAGTGGCATAGGGGCCCCGGAGCACACCGTGATGCCGACGCAGATCCACCCCCATCACCTGGGGGCTATGGGCCACCTGCATCAGGCCATGGGCATGGGCCATCCCCACGCCGTCTCCACCCACAACGGGATGCCCTGCCTGAGCGACGTGGAGTCGGATCCCCGTGAGCTGGAAGCTTTTGCCGAGCGCTTCAAGCAGCGTCGCATCAAACTGGGGGTGACCCAGGCGGACGTCGGCGCAGCGCTGGCCAATCTCAAGATCCCTGGTGTTGGCTCTCTCAGCCAGAGCACCATATGCAGGTTCGAGTCCCTTACCCTGTCCCACAACAACATGATAGCCCTCAAGCCTGTATTGCAGGCCTGGCTGGAAGAAGCAGAGGCTGCCTACCGGGAGAAGAACACCAAACCCGAGCTCTTCAATGGCAGCGAGAGGAAGCGCAAACGCACCTCCATCGCAGCGCCAGAGAAGCGCTCTTTAGAAGCTTATTTCGCCATCCAGCCTCGACCCTCCTCGGAGAAGATCGCAGCCATAGCGGAGAAATTGGACCTCAAAAAGAACGTGGTGCGGGTCTGGTTCTGCAACCAGAGACAGAAACAGAAACGAATGAAATATTCGGCTGTCCACTGACTGCAGGCAGTGCGGGGCCAAGGCCTGGGCCGGGACCCCAGGGCCTGGAGAGAGGGAGAGGACCGTCTGAGACTTTTATATTTGACTACACACATCACTCCGGGCAGGAAGTTCGCTCAGACCCTGCAGTTAGACTCATTCCTCCCAAAATCATGGACTTTTCCCTCTTCGCTCCGTTTGGTCTCTTGTCTGTCTAGTCTTCTATCGTTTTCTTTTCTCTTATCCTCTTGTTTTTTTCCCCACTTCTTCTTTCACTTCTTCTCCCTTCTCTTCCGTTCTGTCCTTTCCCTTCCTCCCTCACCCCACTCTTAAAAAGTTTTCTACCCGTAAAAAAAGAAACCAGAGGCCAGGAAGAGGGAGCTGTCCTTCGTGCTGAACCTGACACTAGTTTTGTGGACTACGGGTCACTTCCGGGGGACCTGGGCAGCAAGGGACATCTCAATTTGGGGGGGAGGGCTGGGGTACGGGGTTAAGGCTCCACATAGCTGATCGCAATAAGAAATCACTCAGTGCAAGGGTTGTGGGGGGCAGGGAGGATAGGTAGAAGGGAAACAAAGGTCATTCAACTGGGAGAAACTAGGGAATTAACCTGTATGGAGATTTATATATATATAATATATATAATATAGCAGATATTTGTATATATTTCCGAAAGATAACCTCATGTTTCCCTAAGCTTAAATTCTACTTGACAGAGCATTTTGGTTTTGCATTATTTTTTTTCCCCCTAAGGTAGCATGGGCTGAATTCAAGGAATGTGAAAAAAGGAAATCTATCACATTCCTTCTTGTCCTCCCAGGAAAGTTTGGTTGGAGACACCTTCTTGATTCATCTCTTAAAGAAGGTGTCGAAATCTTTTGATCTAGGAGAGGTTTGCTCCTTATAGCAGCGTTCCTTGCCTGAGGCGTAGATGTGGGTGAGGGAAGGCTATATTGGCCTCAAATTCCAGTGCCTGCTGATGTCTGAAGGTTATAACATTCCTCTCTGGGGTTTGGGTGAAAGTTCATGAATCGTTCTGAACTCGCCCTCCCGGAATACGCTAGGACACCGGTTCCACAGAGGCTCTCTTTGGCTTCACACCGTATCTGTGGGCCAAGAAAGAAAAGCGGAAACAATTTCTCAGAATCGGATGCAAGCCTTTCAAACGTAACTCCACTGCTTCTGCTTTTTTAAAAAACAACTCCATCTCTTCTTTCCATTTCCTTCAAGATTGGGTCTCTGTTGTGCCGATACATTAAGACACCCGTGATTCCCTAATATGGCTTGCCTGGATGACTCACCGCCCCTCCCTTTCCTTCACATCTCATACCTTAGTTTTGACATGTAGTTTGTGTGTTGCGGTGTAATCATTAGTTTTTCCTAATAGATACTAAAATAAAACGATGAAGTTCTTGTTCCCCCTCTGCCCCTTGGATTAACTTCTGAAATAATAAATGCTTTATTTTTCAACCCGAATCACAGTTGTTTTCTTTTCCCGAAGTACCAATGGCATCTCGCCCTAGAAATAACTCGATTGCTAGCAAAAAGAGGTCCTAAGAAGTGACTTCCCTCCTATGTCCCTCCAACACTCCTTTTATTTCCGGAATCACCTTGGCATCCCCTCCCCCCAAAAAAGTGCGACCAGTATGTAAATAGGGTTGGGGACCGTTCCTCTTTCTTTAACTTTCTGGTCTCCCCCAGCCTGAGGAACGGAATTCTGATCAGTTGGGGTCTGGGGCCACACCGTCTCTGATTTTCCTTCTCCGTGAATACTGCAGCTTTGATTGCCGCTGCTTGGACTAGGGAAAGCAAATTCTTGGGGTTGAGGGAATGGAGTGTAAGCACAGGGTGGGATGGGAGTTAGGAAGTAGAAATATATGCTAGAAGACTGAGTTGAAGGACCATTTTCCAGAGCCCAGAAGCCACTTCCAGAGTTATTTCTAAGAGCTCATCCCGAGCAGCGGTCCATTTCTGATGCTCTTTAAAAGAAAAAGAGCTCTTTCTATTTGCCAGTCCCAGAAGTACCTTAACGATTAAAAATTAATGACCGAAATCGTAGTGTCTTCTGAATATTTCACGGTAGCACTTCAAATGAGTGTCAGACATCAAACCTCAGACCAGAAATTGGTGTTAGAGCCTCTGCCCCACCAGGACCAGCAAGGTAGGAATTCACCCACTGCATCGGGAAACTCACTTCGAGGAGCCAATCCCTTTAGCCCCTTAGCCGTTTTAATCAGTCCCGATGATCCCCCCACCCTCCCAGTCAAGTGTCCTTTAATAATAAATGCCCTTATGCCATTACATTATATGGTGGGTTCTGAAATTTTAAAATACTCCTGATGCAATATTAATTGCCTATAGTCGTATAAAATAGGGCAGAAACCAATTCGGGCGGCATAGGAGGCTGACGCTGTCCGCTCGGATTTAAGCAGAAGCCTGGTAAAAGAAGTTGAGCGTTTGTTCCCAGGTAAGAGTTTTCATCTTCCCAAGTCCACTGAATTCGCTTGACTATACCAATTACGTTATTTCTTTTGATCAATAAGAAGTTTGTCGCGTTTCCATTTGTTTCTTGTGAAAGGTTTTAAGGAGGGATTCAGAGGAGGATGTGCTGTCGTAAATAGGTTTTCTGAATCAGTTGATCCAGATGGGCTGAAATGACTGGAACGCATCTCAGCCGAGTTTATTGATTTATCCCATACAAGTTGTCAGTTTGGAGGGGCCATACAAATCCCTCCCCCCCCCCCCCAGACATTTCTACTGAAACACTATTGAAGTTCACAAGTTCCCTTCAGAACAGATCTTGGGGGCCGGTGGCTTTCTGCCCTTGTTTCCCCCCACATTCTTCTCTCCACACTCCTGTGACAGTCCCTTGGCTTTAGCCCTGTCTTCCGGTACTTTTGACTGTCTCTTCTCTTTAGGTCAGCAGAAAGCGAGGAGAGGTTCACAGCAGCCGGCCGAGTTGGGCGCTGGAACAGAGGCTGAGAGCTCATGCCAAGGTGAGCCGCGGAAACTTTGATAAATTTCTTAAAGTCTTCCCCCTCCCCAGCAATGCTGACGGCTCCAGGGAGCGGAATTCTCTTGAGGGAACAAGGAGGTGCTTTCGAGATTCAGAAGAAAGAATAAACCCTACTATATAGAGAGAGCGCCTTCTTGGTCCTTAATGAAGGAAGAAATTTCTGGGACATAGTTCCTTTCAGGAAAGCTTCCAGCTATTTTCGGCAGGGCGAGACTCTCTCAGGCAGGAGTCAAAGTTATCCAAACCTTTTCTCCGGGGCTCGAGAAGGTCCCAGGAGAAGCTGCCTGAATGGGCAAGGGAAAGAGAAACCACACCAAAGAAAAATCACTGACCCCCAGCCCCAGCCCTCCTAAAACCCTGGCTGGACTGAACAGCCACCATGCCCGAGCTCCCTGCTTAAGAAAGCTAGAAGCCTGTTTGAGTCTCTGCCAGGCCAGGCAAGCTGAGTTAAGGAGCAAGGTGAGCCTGGGTCCAGGACACGACTATCTCTGCGACTATTTAAACCGCTTTAAATCTACAGCGAGAAGGTGCATTGCCCCGGCAAGAGGAGCGCACAACTGACTAAAACGCCAATCCCGACTTGGCCTAGGACCCAGTGTTGCTCTATCTGAAGTGTCTCTGGCTCAAAATCAGTCAGTGACCGGGTGGTTTTGTGTTGCAATTATGCATATAGATACTCCTTTTGGGTGTAAACTTTGAGGTTGGTAACTCACATTCCAATGGTTTTGTTGGCAAAGTGTTTCCATTACAATTCAGTGATGACCACAATCCCCATTTTGCAGATGAGGAAACTGAAGTTTAGATTGGGTAAATGACTTGCTCAGTGTCAAAGCTGGGATTCGAACTTGGGTTTCTTGACTCCATCTCTGGTGTTCTCTGCTCCAAGCTGCAGTCTAGCTAGTATGGCGGGAAAACAAACAATTCACTGAACTGGTAGTCAGAATGCCAGGTTTTAGTCCTGGTTCTGCCATTAACCAGCTCTGTGGCCTCTGTCAAATCACCACTTTTATGTCTCTGAGTTGTTTTCATCTGAAAACTACGGGAATTAATTCTAAGATCTTTCCCAGCTCTGACAGTTTATGCCTACGACAGGGAAATCTTATAAAGAGAAGAGCCTGCATATCATGAATTTGACCAAAACTAACAGTCTCATCCCTCTCTCCGAAAACACCTTCTACTTCGAATCTCATTTACTGAGAAAGACACTGCAATTTCCCTGAAGCCCTAAAGCCTTCTTCCAGTTTCTCACACCTGTCAGGAACTTTCTAAAATGACAGTCCTTTGCTTCCTTCTGTGTGTGTATGGGGGTTGGAGGACGGACGTCTGGATTGCCCTATTTCCTCCTTCAGTTATAGGGATTTTGTTGTCAGGGAGTCTGAATACTGATCCTTCCATCCAGAAATCGGGGTGGGGTCCCCAAGAGGTAAGAGCACTAGTGAAGTGGTAGAGAGAAGGAGTTTGTTAGGACTTCCTTATCAGACACTCTGCTAACCCACTCTTGAAGTCTTCTCCCAGCCTCTCCAGCAACCCAGAACAAGTCCACTTCCTCCCTCATAATGCGTCTCCAAATTTCCTACTGTGACCCAGCAGAAGGTACTCTGGCCACTCCCACTGGAGAGTACTCAAAGTCTTAGACAGACCACCGGCTCCCTCCTGCTATCCAATACTGCAGATATATTTCATGTTCAGGAGATTACTTTCCTCAAGTAACTTGGGGCAGAATCTTGTCCCATCATCCTAGACGTGCAGAGTGGATCCTTTCTTATCCTCCCTCCATTCCGTCCTCCCTCCCTTTCCCCCGCCCCCCATACATAGAGTTCCAGCCCAGCCGGGGCCGAGTCTTCACGCTCTGCAGACAGAGACAGAGAGTGACCCCTATGGAGAAATTAGTCTTCTCTTCGATCGCTTCTTTTCCGATTGGCTCGGGTTTCCCCTTGCTCCGCTGTCTGCGCTTCCCCTAGCTTAGCCAACCAGGCTCCAGGCTCGCGGCCTCAGACAAGGATTTCCCGACTGGAGTTCAGAGTTCACAAGGCTCCACCCAACCCCACCAGAATGGGTTTCCCCCTTTAGCAGACGTCACGTCCCTTTGGGAGCCTCCTGGAAGTCAGAGAAGGGCCAGCTGTTGAGGGGTGAAGTAGGGGGCGGCTTCTCTTGGTTTCAGCTATGGTTAATAGCTGTCAAAGCTCCTTCCCTGGAAATGGAGTCACTTCATCTCATGGTGTGGATTCCTTATTTAAAATGAAATGCTTTTTCCTCCCCTCCCGACTTGCCTCATCCAGGTCCAACCCAGTCTTTAAGTACATCCACTCCTATCTTCCCACACACTCCCTCCTCCTCCTCCTCCTCCTCCTCCTCCTCCTCTTCCCTGTACCCAGCTCCATAAAACATCAGGTTATTGTGTAGCTGGGTGCCTGGGGCCTTGCTAGACTGCTCCCCTTTTGGCAGATATATTTAATGTCCAGCCATCATAAATCAAGGCCATAAAAAGCTTACCTTCATATGCACTCAATTTCTACCAAACCTAAACTAATTGCATAAATTCCTTTAGGCCACTGTGTCTCTGCTGCACTCTGGGTTGGGATCTGATCAATTAGTCATTAAGCACTCCATTAGCTAGGGTTTAAGCTGCCTAATATAAATGTCTCCTGTCAATTTGCTTGTAATTGAATGAATAAAAAAAGGTACAATTATTAACACAAAGGATAAAAATGATGAAAAGTCAGTTTTATTCAAACGTTCCAATATTCCAAAGTTTTCTTAACCTAAAAAGACCTTTTAGCAACTCACTGCTATTAAGTATTAAGAAAACAATAATGCAATGGGATCCAAGAGGCTATTTCTCTAGCCCTTTCTCCACTACTAACTCAATGATTCTGGATAAGACTTTTCCCCTCTCCAAGTCTAAGTTTCCTCAACAGTAAAATAAAGGGGCTGGACTAGATGACCTTTAAGGTCTCTTCTAGCTCTAAATCTATGAATCTAAGAGTGTGACTAGATGACTTATATCTAAGGTCCTTCCTGGCTCCAATTATCCTATGGATCTTAAAGGGGAATGGTGCTATTTTGTATTTAAAGTTAACGTTATTTTACACGGCTGGAGAAAACAATATAATGATGTGATTTTTATCTTGCCTCCTTCCATATCCCTTCCCACAAGGAGGAGGCAAGATGCTGGAACTAATCTAAATTGCTTAGACAAAAAGTTAAAGAATTATTTTCTTCATTGCTATAGGCACTGTAAGTGAAATTATACATTTACACATGGAAAAGTCTTGTTTTCTTTGCTCCTTGCTTTATTAAACTCTATCATAAATCAGCCTGCATCCTTTGGCTGAATTTTGGCAAGTCCTTTACTTCTAATTGACAGAATTTTTTTCTATATTTGTAAGACAATGGGCAGAGCTCTTAACTGAGAAAGTACTCAGTGTAGTCCTTAAATAATCCATTTGGTGTTCTTGTTGTAGGCACTGTGGATTATAAAGAGAATATTTTTAGATGCACAAATAGAATTCTCACATGAAATGAGGAAAGAATGGTTAATACATGTACCTCATTATTTAACATCAAATAACAAATGTGAACTTTCTATCATATGGAAGAAATGAATCTAGTAAACTAGTCATGGGGCATATATTATAAGTTTCTTTTTCCAGTAGTATGGACTGGACCGACTGGGTCAGTAATTCACACTCTCTCTTCCTGTTTTTCTTGCAGTAAAGACTGTCTAAATAGACATCGGGCTGAAGTTAGGGGCTAGAGTTCTCTGTAAACAGAGAATTTAGTGACTAGAGCCAGTCCATATGACTTAATTTACACCAAGCTCTAAAGGACTGAACTAGCTTTGATGCAACTATATTAAAAGCAAAAATAAAAGTGACTAATAGAAGGCAAGCTGAGCATTTTGACAAATTCTGAAAATAATTTTTGGCAAAATTGCCCTTCAAGTTAAATGGAATAACCTCATGTATTTGGACTTTGGTATCTGGCTGAATCTTTCTGCACACTGAGGCATGGTTTGAGACTAGTCTGAGGTGACAAAAGGTAGGTAGGGCTGCCTGTCTTGGATATGGATCCAAAATGTTGCTGCTTCTGACAAGCTGCTAGCTGAGGTCAAAGCATCTTGTGGAGAAAAAGAAATGTTGTAGGTTTTAAATTTTATTGGTGGGATTTTGTGGGGGAGGGTGGGATGAGGTGGAGAGAGAAGGGTTGACAGTTCAAGGGATGAAAACAAAACAAAACACCACCCCCAACAACAACCAAATTGCTTATTTGTTTGACCTTAAATTATTCCATTCAAAACAATTGATTTTTATGTAGTCATAACCAAAATGCATTTATAGAGAATTTACAGATTGTAACCAGGGGTTGGTTGGAGGTAGGTGGGCAAGGGAAGGACAACAACTTTAATGCGTTCTTGCTGTCATTAAAATTACGAGATGTATGCCTCCTAGTCTCTCTTTCACTTGCATTCTTTCCTTAGATTACCCTCAACTCTGTCCAATTATGAGAGTTCATACTTGCAATGGAAGAATGATGGTCATAGGAATTAGAACTAGAAGGGACCTTACAAATCTTGTCTAAAACCTGGATTTTACAATAAAAGCGAAACAAAACAAAACACTAAGGGTAGTGGATTGAGAGACAGGCCTAAAAATGGGAGGCCCTGGGTTCTAATCTGACCTCAGATACTTCCTAACTGTGTGACCCTGGGCAAGTCACTTAATCCCCCTTGCCTGGTCCTTACTGGTCTTCTGCCTTAGAATCAATATGTAGCACTGATTCCAAGATAGAAGGCAAGAGTTTAAAAAAACAACACCTGAGGCCCCAAGAGATGAAATTTACTTGCCCAAAGTCACATAAATAGCATTAGAGGTGGGATCTGAACCTAAGTTTCCTGATTCTAAAATCAATGTTTTTCTTCTTATGCCATGCCACTTCTTAATTCTTGGTGCCATTCCAACAACAAATACTCCCTATCTTACCATTTTGCCACTATTGGTGACTATGGTGGGAGGTGAAGGAGTAGTAGAGATGGGTTTCATTCTGATTAGTCTCATGTCCCTCAAAAGTCTGTAGAGTACTCAAATGAAGGGATGATGTCACACATCATGTTTGGATGCAGTTACAAAATCCTGATGTTCTGCTTCCATCACATCTCTTGCTTTAGATTGCTTCTGGTCCCATAACCACCACTTTAGTTCAGACCATTATCACCTTTTACCTTGATTTTTGCAGCAGTCTCTAAACTGACCTTCATACCTTAAGTCTTTCATTACTGATACCAAAAGGGTTTTTCCTTAAGTATAGATCTAACTATGTTATGTCCCCAATCAAGTCACTATTATGGCTCCCTATTGCCTTTCAGAGAAAATATAAATTCTGTTTAGCCCTTAGAGACCATTACCCTCTCTAGCCTATTGTATTTCTGCGACCATACTCTGTGTCCTAGCCAAAATGACTTTCTCTTTGTTCCTTTACACATACCTCTCCATCTTCCATCTTCATGCTTTTGCACTGGTGATTTCCCCATGCCTGGAATGTATGCTCTTCTTGCCTTCACTTCCCAGAATCCTTTTTTTCCCCTTTAGGGCACATCTCAAGCACTACCTTGCACATGGAGTTTTTCCTATTGCCCTCTGCCCCTAATGATCTTGTATTTGTTTGTAATTTATTTTCCTGATATTTGTTCTGTCTATACTTAGATATGTATTTGTAAAATCATTAGAATGTAAGCATCCTGGAAGAAGAGATTGCTTCATTCTTTGTCTTTAAGACCTCAGTGCCTAGCATAGTATTTAGTTTATAATTGGTGCTTAATAAATGCTTGGTGATTGACTTATACTACTTCTTAGCTCAGTGTAGAAGATGCTTCATAAATAATGGTTGAATTAGGCCAAAACAGTCAGGCGAGGACAAATAGCATCTCCACACAGCTTACCCTTAACTAATTTCCTGGATTGAAAAAAAAAACAACCCTTACCTCTTGTCTTAGACTCAATACTAAGTATTGGTTCCAGGGCAGAAGAGTAGAAAGGGATAGGTAACTAGGGTTAAATAACTTATTCAGGTTGCATAATTAGGAATTGTCTGAGTTCAGATTTGAATCCAGGCCCTCCTATCTCCAGGCCTGGCTCTCAATCCACTGAGCTACCTAGCTGCCCTACCCAATTGGTTTTTTAAACCCATATAAAGAGGTGAGAAACTAGACAATGTTTTATAGTTAAATACATTTTAATGTCCCAGTAGTGAAAATAACATAACACCCAGCTGTTAAAATGTAATAAAACTACAAATAATCTAACATGGGGCTTTGCATATAAAAGTTACATAATAAATGTTTGTCAGATGTTACATGAGAAGTTCTCAGAGTAGCATGGACTAAAATACTATGTAGTGGGGGCAGCTGGGTGGCTCAGTGGATTGAGAACTAGACCTAGAGATGGGAAGTCCTAGGTTCAAATCTGGCCTCAGACACTTCTCAGCTGTATGACCCTGGGCAAGTCACTTAACCTCCATTGCCTAGTCCTTTCCACTCTTCTGCTTTGGAGCCAATTCACAGTATTGACTCCAAGACGGAAGGTAAGGGTTTAAAAAATAAAATAAAACAAAATACTATATAGTATTTTTGTTATTATTATTATTATTATTTTAAATTTATTTATCCTTTTGTTACATTAAAATTCCAAGATAACTCTCTCCCACCTCTCCTCCACATTAGAGAAGATATCATTTGACAAAAAGATATATGTATATATAAAATATGTCTTGTTATTTTTATTTATCAATTCTTTCTCTGGAGATGGACATACACAAGTCATTCTTCAAATAATATTTCTGTGGCTAGATATAATGTTCTCTTGGTTCTTCTCATTTCATTTTTCATAATTTCATATAGTTTTAAAAAATTAGCCTGATTGTCATTTCTTATGGCACAGTAGTATTCCATGACATTCATATGCCACCACTTATTTCACCATTCCTCAAATGATGGGTATTCCCTCAATTTCCAGTTATTCTTTACTATTATTATTGTTACCATTCCCAAGAGTGTGTATGAAGATTTAAAAAAATTGGATCTGTGATTTTATTTATTTGGTGAGTTCCCAATGAGGAACTTCCTCTCCCAATTAATTTTAGTACCGTTTTTGGAATTCAGAGTTATCAACTTTTTATCTTTATTACTTTCCATTTGAGGAGCTCAAATCCTTCTCTTCACCAACTTAAGTGTTACTCCTGGAGCTACAAGAAGACTTTGGGAGAGCATGGGAGAGTCAGGTGGGAGTTGTTTTTAAAGCAACTTAGGAAAGTAGAAATTTGGTTTGGATATTTGAATTAACTTTAGACTACTGAAATGATCCAATTCACTATTCTCAGCTCCCTTTTAATTGAAAAAAAAATTGTTTTTTGTCCTGGTTGCTCTCATCTCAGGTTCTCTGGTGCTTGGGAAGACTGGTCATTGTTTCTAAGATCTCTTTACAACATCCTAAATTCTCTACAGGAAAAGCAAAAGATGCAAATAAAAGACAATTTACTTAATCACCATATTGAATTGTCTGGTCTTTTCTATCTCTGGCATGGCTTTCTTCTAGTGCCAGTCTCAAGATGTTTGGCTCTTTTTAGGGTAAAACCAGCCCTAGAGTGAAGTGTCTGTGCTCCTGAGTTTACCAATCACTTTTATGGAAGAATGCTAACTTCTCCTCTGCCCCTCCTTCTTTAGGCAATTACAAAGTAATGCTAGGAAGATGTTTTAGTCTAAAATCTTTAATCCTACTTAAAAGAGAAATCCATTCAATCTTTCCTTAACTATCAATTCTAAAACAGTACCCTAAAAAGAAAAATCTTTCCCCCTTACTAAAAGTCTAACCACTTTCTTTGTGGAAACTAGATGAAAATTCAGGGAGGAACTTTCTTCTGCCTGAAGATTAGGGTATGACAAGGTCAAATATGCCTTGATCTATCCACTTAAAGAATAGTAGTATGACTTTTTCTCCAGTGCCTTAACAGGGATTAGGGTAATGATCAGAGAAGGAAGAAATCTTTGATTACTTCAGCTGATGAAGTAGCTTGTTTGCCTTTTGCCATATGGAAGACAGAATCCTTAAAGCAGGAGTTCTTAACTTGGGGTCACAAAGCCTCCTCCCTAGATCAACTAGGTGGTGAAGTGGATGGATTTCATGACCTAGGGTCAAGAAGACCTGAGTTCAAATTCTAGCTCAGGCACTTTTTAATGATATGATCCCCTCCTACCTTCAGTTTCCTCATATGTGAGAACAGTGGTGATAAGAGCACCTGCCTCACAGGATTGTTGTAATGATCAAATGAGACAACATATATAAAGCACTTTGCAAAACAATTTAAAAACTTTTAATCAAAAAAATATTTTTCCCGTGTTTACATGAATCATGTTCTCTCCCTCCCCTCTTCCCTCTTTCCTCCCAGAGTGGACAAGCAACTCCACTGGGTTATACAAATGTCATCACTTGATATCTATTTCCATATTATTTGTTTTTGCAATAGAGCAATCTTTTCAAACCAAAACCCCAAATCATATACCCATATAAATAAGTGATAAGTTATGTTTTTTTCTTCTGCATATCAGTTCATGGAGGTTCTTCCAGTTCATGTAGAAATCCTCCAGATCATCATTCCTTACAGCACAATAGTATTTCATCACCATCAGATAACCACAATTTGTCCAGCCATTTCCCAATGAAGGGACAACCCCTCATTTTTCAATTTTTTCCACCACAAAGAGGGCAGTTATGACTATTTTTGTAAAAGCCTTTTAAATTTTCTCTTTGGGGTACAAACCTATTAGTAGTGTGGCTGGATCAAAGGGCAGGTATTCATTTAAAGTCCTTTGGGCACAATTCCAAATTGCCTTCCAGAATGGTTGGATCAATTCACAACTTCACCAGCAATGTATTAGTGTCCCCATTTGCAAAACAATTTTTTTTAAACCCTTAACTTCTGTGTATTGGCTCCTTGGTGGAAGAGTGGTAAGGGTGGGCAATGGGGATCAAGTGACTTGCCCAGGGTCACACAGCTGGGAAGTGTCTGAGGCCGGATTTGAACCTAGGATCTCCTGTCTCTAGGCCTGACTCTAATCCACTGAGCTACCCAGCTGCCCCCTCATGCAAAACAATTTTTAAAGAAGTTTATTTAAAATTTTAAAAATATTTTGTAAAAAATGTATGTTAAATTGAATTCTTAGTAAACTACCCCCTCCACTAAAACTCTACTTTTAAAGAAAGAAAAATAATAAAGCAAAAACCACCAAAAATAGAATATGTTATACTCACTTCCTAAAGACCCACACTTTTCGATAAGAGAGAAGAGAAATATATCTGATCATTGGTTCTCTCAGACAAGGTTCTCAGTGGGTAGAGAAAGGGTGAAGGGATGGAGAGAATTTAGAATTAAAAATAAAACTGAATAAAGGAACTAAGATTGATCTTAGTCTGAACTTTGTCTTTTAATGTTCTTTTAATTTACATTACTGTAATGATCATGTATATTTTCTTAGTTCATCATACTTTGTCAATTCATTTTTTTTACATTTCAAATTCTCTTTTGCTTTTTCTTCCATACAAAGAAAACCACATAGGATTGACTTCCAAATCCTAATTTGTGATTTTGAAAGATCCATAGCCCACAGCATTACATAGGAGGTTTGATTGTGGTTGGAAGTATTACAGAAGAAGTATTTTGATCAAACATAAAGGGAAGTTATATCCTTCTAGGCTGTGGCACAAATGATCCATAACAATTTATTTTCATGTATTAGTTACTTATTTCATGTGAAAAAACAAATAGACTCAGCTTTCAGAGTCAAATGCTCCTATTATCTTATGGGGATTAATCCATCTGCCTCCTCCCCTGGGGAATTTGAGGCCATCATGAGGCCAGTGGGGGAACTCTTCTAGCTTAGTTCTACGATGGAGAAAGTTAAAATATACTCTAAAAAGAAGCAGATGATGATTGCATTTAACCTATTCCTTAGTGTATTATTAGAGACCAAATGAAAATTAGGTTGAGATAATGTGGCATATATTTGAATGTATATGTGTGTTTATATACATATATGTTATATGTAAGATCTTGTTTGATAAATTATAAGATTTTCTTACACATTCCCATACCTGTGCAAACTTGAAACTGCTTATTAATTAAATTTTTTAACCATTTCTTTCTATCTTAGGATCAATACTATGTATTGGTTCCAGGGCAAAAGAGTGGTAAGAGTTGGGCAATAGGGGTTAAGTGACTTGCCCAGAGTCACACAGCTAGGAAATATCTGAGGCTAGATTTGTACCCAGGACCCCCTGTTTCTAGACCTGGCTTTCAATCCACTGAACCACTTTGCTGCCCCTGAAACTGTTTATTGATAGAAGATGTTCCAGGGTAAGAGCTCTGACCTAAGCTTGAGAATTACTTAAGATCACATTTATAAAGCAAATTTATCTCCTAGATATTACAGAGTCACTGTTGTGTGTATCCTGGAATCAAGCTTCTTCTCCCCTACCAAGTATAACCCAAATATCCTGATCTATATTTTCTTTGTACTATAATCAGCGGCATCAATATAATTATGAATATGAAAAATACAAATTATGAATATGAAAAAATAAATATGAAAGATATACGTTGGTCTTCCAAAAAGAATCCCAAGATCTGTCAGAGATTTCCTAAAGTTTCTTGGAAGCTTGGTGTATTATCTAGCCTTTCAAATTAGAAGATTTTTTTAGAGATCATTTAGTGCCTCACCTTGCATGGCCAAAGCCAATACACACCTTCATTTACAGATAAAAACAAAACAAATATCTAGAAAGGAAACAAGCATTTATTTAATGCCTGCTATGTGTCAATTACCATGCTAAGCACTTTACAAATAATATTTTATCCTCCCAACAAGCCAGGGAGATTGGCTCTATTGCTATCCTCATTCCACAGCTGAGGAAACTGAGGCAGATAGAGGTTAAGTGACTTGCCTAGGTTGACACAGTGAGAGTGTAAGGCTCATGTCTTCCTGACTCCAGGCCCAATTGTCTACACACAATGACTGCCTAGCAGTGCTCATTCAGTTGATTTTTACACAAAATTTGCCTTCATGCATGAAGGATGGAAAAATGATCCCCTAAATAATGGAAAGTGAAGACAATTTAAAACATTAATCTCCTAGTGGGTACAGAGCATAGTACAGAAAAGGGGAAATGGAGGCCCAGAGAAAGACAACATCTTCTCGCTAGTCAGTCTCTTTATCCTTCTGAGTCACTGAGTATTTTTATCTATCTTGTTAAATATTTCCCAGTTACATTTTAATCTGGTTTCAGACTCAGAAGGGCTGCAGGCCACATGATGTTCCCAAGTCTTGAGTTTGACACGTCTGACCTACTGCTAGCTTTCTCCTTGGGGTTCAACTTGGGCGATTTACCTTTCTTTTCTCTTAGTACAGAACATTTCCTTTACAAAAATTAAATCACATACAAAATTTAACAAAAATCTGTTTTCTTTCTCCCCCATCTCTCCTTTCCACTGAAAAAACAAGACCAAAAGGTTTGGAACAAATATGCAGGAAGGAAGTGTGTGTGTGGGAAAGCATTATTAAGGACCTACTCTATGCCAGGTACTTTGCTGACTGCTTTCCAAATATTATGTCATTTGATCTTCACAACAACTCTGGGAGATAGATAGATTATAATCCCCATTTTACATATGAGGAACCTGAGGCAGACAGAAGTTAAGACATAGGATCATATAGCTAGTAAGAGTTTGAGGCAGGATTTGAACTCAGGTCTTCTTTTTTCTTACCACCTAGGTTCAATATAATCTATACCAGTGATGGTGAACCTTTTAGAGACTAAGTACCCAAACTACAACCCTCATGCCACATGTAAGCCATCCCCTTTCCCAAGACAGGGGAGGGAGGAAGTGCTCCCATTGGGCTACTAAGGAAAAGGGTGGGTGATGGGAGAAATGTCCTCAGTCACAATGGAGAGGAAGAGGGGAGCACCCCTCACCAGCATGCTTGCCATAGGTTAGCCAACATGGGTCTATGCTGACCATCTCTGAGTCTCTTACTTGACAAAGGAAGAAATGGAATTTAAAGGAAAGAGCCTTAGGTCTGGTTTTGCTCCTCACTATTCCTGTGATCTTGAATAAGTTTCTTTTTTCTTTTTTTTGTAAAAAATATTTTATTTTACCAATTACTTGTAATAACAATTTTCCACATAAGTTTTCTGAAGTTATAAGATCCAAATTGTCTCCCTCCCTTCTTTCTCTCTCCCTTCCCAGAGCTGGTAAGCAGTTTGATCTGGGTTATATGTGCATTATTATGTAAAATGCACTTTCATATTGGTCTTTGTTGTAAGAGAATGTTAATATAAAATACTCATATAAAACCAGAACCCCAAAATAAAAACCCAAATAAAGTAAAGTAAAAAAAAATATATGCATTCATCTGAATTCAAACTACAATAATTCTTTCCCTGGAGGTGGATAGGATTTTTTGTCATAAGTCCTTTGGAATTGTCCTGGATCATTGTATTGCGGAGAGTAGCTAAGTTTTTCACAGTTGATCATTGCACAATATTGTCGTTACTGTGTTCAATGGTTTCCCAGTTCTGCTTATTTCACTCTGCATTAGTTCAAGGAGATCCTTCCAGCTTTTTCTGAAATCTTCCTGCTCATCATTCCTTATAGCACGATAGTACTCCATCACCAACACACACCACAACTTGCTCAGCCATTCCCCAACTGATGGACATATCCTTTCAGTTTCCAATTCTTTGCCACCACAAAAAGGGCTGCTATAAACAAATATAAATATTATATAAATACTTTTGTACAACTAGGTCCTTTCCTCTTTTCTTTGCTCTCTTTGGGAAACAGATATAGTAGTGGTATTACTGGATCAAAGGATATACGTAATTTTCTAGCCCTTTGGGCATAATTCCAAGTTGATTTTGGACAATTTCTTAACTTCTTTGAGCCTCATTTTCCTCATAAACAAAGTAAGGGTCATAAAGCTTTAACAACTCAATTTCTAAGGTCCTTTCCAGCTGTTGATTCTTTGAGAATTGTGCTCTATGGAACATCCTGAAGAGAGACATTCAGAGCCTCTGTCACATTAAGAACTTTGGATTCCAAGTCATGAGGCCTTGGTTCTTGTCTCTATTCTGCTACTAACTTGTTATGTGACCTTGTTCAAGTCATTTCCACACTCTGCACCTCAGTTTTGCCATCTGTCAAGTTGGATTACACTCTATGATCCCCACCAGCTTTATAAAAATTCCATAAAGCTAATTTCTTCACTTATTAATGAGACTTGGCTAGATCATGTGTTTTCTACTTTTCCCTCTCTCTAGAAGTCCTTTTAGTTCCCTCTGGCAGTAATTAATCCAGTAAAAATTAGACATAGAGGTTCTTTCTGTAAGGAATCCCTCTGTTTGGTTACAAGTCAATTTAAATCTAGTTTGTAGGGAGAATGCAATAGCATGTGGATAATATTCAAGGTACCAGATGAAATTTGGCAGGACACATTTTTTACATGATTTTTGAACCACTGACAATTGATTTCCCGGCCCCCTCCTGCTCCTGTTCCCTAATATCCTGCTCCTTGTCTCCTGAGGATGATGCTGGGGAGATGAAAGCAAAGAAAACCAAACAGGCCATCGGCAGCGCTCACGCAATTGATTTTTACACAAAATTTGCCTTCATGCACGAAGGATGGAAAAATGATCCCATAAATTATGGATAACAAAAACAAATGCAAGGAAGAAAATCAATAGTCACACACTTGGTACCATAGGGATATGGGAGAAGAAAATATGGAGCCCAATTCATGTCAACAGCACCCTTGGGAGCCAGGTTACAGCACTTACTATTGGAGAAAGGCACATTGGTGATACATCTTGCTCCAGAAGCCAAGATTACAGACACCAAAGGAACCAGCAAATGACCCAAGGATCCCAAGAGATAGGATCATTGATCAAGGGTAGGAAGAACCCTCAGAGGCATTCAACCTCCTCATTTTATAGATGAGAAAACTGAGACTTGGAGAGGGTAATTTTTCTAAGGTCATGCTTATTATAAGACTCAGAGGTAGGAACCGAAGAGTGGTCCTCTCCAGTACCATGCTGCCTTAGAAATTTAAATCCAGCCTCAGACATTTCCTAGCTTTGTGATCCAAGTCACTTAACTTCTGCCTGCCTCAGATTCCTCAACTGTAAAATGGGGATGATAAAAGCATCTACTTCCCAAGGTGGTTGTGGGAATCAAATGAGATATTTGTGAAGTGCTTAGCACAGTACCTGGCACCTAGTAGCCACTACCTATATGCTTATTCCCTTCACTTTCCCTTTCCTAGTTCAATCATTGATCTGCAATGTGTTTTTAGACAAGAGTCTTGACTTCTTTCAGGGAGGTCTATATAGGCAAAATAAAGCAGAGAACTGTGTAATAATTTAATCAGTTAGTGCAATAGAAAAAGCTAAGTAAACTAACAAGCATTAATTGAGTGCCTCCTGTAGTGTGCTAAACTCTCAGGGATACAAAAACAAATGTAATGTTTAAGAATTTGCAAGTGAAGTACAATTTGAATTAGTTATCAGTAGGTATTCACCAAATTGTATCAACTTTCTGGTTACCTTTACTTATGCAGAACTTAAATGATCTTTACTTTCTCATTCTATAAAAAATGTTAATAAATAACCTCCCCAATTTGTCAAATGGATGTGTTATAAGAATGAATGAAATCATGTCTTTAATTTATTTAAAAAAAACCACTTATGGGGCAGCTGGGTAGCTCAGTGGATTGAGAGCCAGGCCTAGAGACAGGAGGTCCTAGGTTCAAATCCAGCCTCAGACACTTCCCAGCTGTGTGACCCTGAGCAAGTCACTTGACCCCCATTGCCTACCCTTACCACTCTTCCACCTATAAGTCAATACACAGAAGTTAAGGGTTTAAAATTAAAAAAAAAAAAAAACAAAAAAAAAACAACCCACTTACCTTCCGTCATAGTATCAGTTCTAAGACAGAAGAACTGCTAGGCAATCAGGTTAAGTGACTTGCCTAGGACCACATAGCTAGGAAGTATCTGAGGCTAGATTTGAATCCAGGTCCTCCCCATTCCAAGCCTAGCTGCCTGCAACCATGTCTTCTAGATTACATTCAAATTTTTTTTTGAATAAGTAAGGACTTCATAATAAATATTTTGCTAAGCAATTTTATTTGGCTAAAAAGGTTTCAGCACTGAAGGGGAAAATAATTAATGGATCAAATAAGATGAGACCCTAAACTTGAATAAAGAAAGTGAGAAGTAAGGCTTAAAAATTTTTAAATCTTGGGGCAGCTAAGTGGTTAATTGGATAGAGTACCCCACTTGGAGTAGGGAGGGCCTGGATTCAAATTTGACATTACTACAGTAGACCCTGGGCAAGTCACTTAACCCCATTTGTCTAGCCCTTACCCTTCTGTCTTAGACAAAAAGTAAGGGTTAAAAAAATGTAAATCTTGTTCATTTGAATGGTCTGTTTCATTCACTGGGACCTTTGGATTCTCAGTATTTCCTTCTGGACTCTTAGAGTAGGAAGGAAGTTTCTCTTTGGGACATTTTAATATGACTATAATAGAACCAGGATCAAAGACATAGACTGGTTTTAGGACCAACCTGGACATGGGAAACTTGTGGTGGATAAGTGAACACAAAATTTAGATAAGAATTCTGACCTTTTGAAACAGTGGGTCAAAGCAATATTATTTGACAAGTAGGGCATACCTATTATTTCTTAAAGGAGTCTGGGATAAAAAGGGAAAGGCATTGTAGAGAGATGATGGAAGAAAAGGCAAGGTTTAGAAATGGTTTAAAGAAGGAGGAAAAAAAAGTGAGAGCAAAGTTGACCCTGTGACTGCCTATAAGGGAGAGGAAATGTATCAGATAATAGGTCAGAATAGGAAGAGATCTTAGGGTCCATCTATAGTTGGTTTTATTAGCTTATTTAAAAAATATTTTTATAACTTTTTCTCAATATAATTGATTTCCAGGACAGCTAGGTGGCTCAGTGGATAGAATGCCAAGTCTGGAGTAGGGAGGATCTGGGTTCAAATCTGACCTCAGACACTTCCTATCTGTGTGACCCTGGGCAAGTCACTTAACCTCAATTGTCTAGCTCTTACATCTCTTCTGTCTTGGAACCATACTATCAATTCTAAGACAGAAGGTAAATTAAAAAAAAAAAAAGAATTGATACTTAGATAAAAGGTAAGAGTTTAAAAATATATGTGTGTATACACACACACACACACACACACAATTGATTTCCTCTGTAATTCTTTTTTGTTTGCATTTAAAAAGGTTATTCTGAGAAGTCCATAGGCTTCACCAGATTGCCAAAGGGGTCCAGGACATACAAAAGATGGAAAGCCCTTGAACCCTATTATGTTCTGTTCATATCCAGCAGAAAAGTAGAATATTAGCATACATATGAAAAAATTTAGGGGGAAGAGTCCAAATTGTATCTTTTTTTGCATATTATTTCATTTTTACTGTAACTGTCATCATCACTAACAAAAAAGTAAACAGCACGAGATAGTTAATAGCAGTAATGACTTGTTCCTGCAATAATTTGACCCTTATTTATTTTTTAGTTTATGTGTTTGTTTGTTACCTTAAAGTTCCAGGTATCTTCCTCCCTCCCTTTCTCCCCACCCCAAACTAGAAATACCAGCATATTTCTCTGGAGGTGGATAGTCAGAGTCAACCTTCAAACAATATTTCTGTTGCTGTATATAATGTTCTCTTGGTTCTGTTTGTTTTGCTTTTTGTAATTTTATGTTAGTCTTTCCGCATTTTTTTTTTCTTTAAACCTCTACCTTCCATCTTAGAATCAATATTGTGTGTTGGTTCTAAGGCAGAAGAGCACTATGGGCTAGGTAAAGGGGGTTAAGTGACTTGCCCAGGGTCACATAGCTAGGAAACATCTGAGGCCAGATTTGAACCTAGGACCTCCCATCTCTAGGCCTGGCTCTCGATCTACTGAGCTACCCAGCTGCCCCTTCTTTCCATGTTTTAAAAAAATTAACCTGATCATCATTTCTTATTCCATCACAGTCATATGCTACAACTTGTTTCACTATTCTCCAATTGATGGGCATCCCCTCTGCCACCACAAAGAGAGTTGCTATAAATATTTTAGAACATATAGGGTTTTCTCCCTTTTCCCTGACCACCTTATGAAACAGACCTAAGAGTGGCATTGCTGGTTCAAAAAAAGACTCAGTTTTAGGACGAATTCCATATGAACTGGAATGATCTCCAGGAATTGATGCTGATTGAAGGGAGCAGAGTCAGAAGAACAGATACACTGTAGTAAAACTGAATGTAGGGGCAGCTGGGTAGCTCAGTGGATTGAGAGTCAGGCCTAGAGACAGGAGGTCCTGGGTTCAAATCTGGCCTCAGCCACTTCCAGCTGTGGGACCCTGGGCAAGTCACTTGACCCCCATTGCCCACCCTTACCAATCTTCCACCTATGAGAAAATACACCGAAGTACAAGGGTTAAAAAAAAAAAAAAAGATTAAAACTGAATGTAATGGACTTCTCTACTAGCAGCAATGCAAGAATCCAGAACAGTTCTGAGGGACTTGTGAGAAAGAAAACTAGCCACATTCAGAGGAAGAACTGTGGGAGTGGAAACACAGAAGAAAAACAACTGCCTGATCACATGGGTTGATGGGGATATGATTGGGGATGTAGACTCTAAGTGATCACCGTAGTGCAAATATTAATAATATGGAAATAGGTCTTGATCAATGACACATGTAAAGCCCAGTGGAATTGCTTGTTAGCTACAGAAGGGGGGAAGGAGGAGGGGAGGGAAGAACATGATTCATGTAACTATAGAAAAATATCCAAAATTTAATTAATTAAATAAATAAACTTAAAATATATACCCAGTTTTATAGCGGAATAATTCCTGATTGCTCTCCAAAATGATTGGATTGGTTCATAGTTTCACCAGCAGTATATTAGTGTCCCTGATTTTTTTCACACCCCCTCCAACATTTGTCATTTTGCCCTTTTATCATTTTAGTCAATCTGATAGGTATAAGATCATATCTCAGTTGTTTTGATTTGCATTTCTCTAATTAGTAATGATTTAGAGCATTTTTATATGGTTATTATATATAGTTTTGATTTCTTTATCCAAAAACTGACCATTTTTCAATTAGGAATGGCTCATACTCTTATAAATTTGACAAAATTCTCTACATATTTGAGATTTGAGACCTCTGTTTGAGAAACTGTCTATAACCTCCCACCCCATCCCAGTTCTTTGCTTTCCTTCTAACATTGGAAACATTTTATTTGTTCTAAACTTTTTAATTTAATGTAATCAAAATCATTCATTTTGCATTTCACAATGCTCTTTATCCCTTGTTTATTCATAAATTCTTCTTCTGTCCATAAATCTGACAGGTAATGTGTTCCATGTTCTTTTAATTTGTTTATGATATCTCCCTTTATGTCTAGAACATGTATCAATTTTTATCTTATCTTGGTAAATGGTGTACAATATTGGTCTATCTGCTTTCCAGTTTTACCAAAAAGTTTTATCAAATAGTAAATTCTTATCCCTAAAGCTTGGACTTTACTTCTGTCACACACAAAAGGTTACTGTAATCTTCTATTACTGTTTGTTTTATGTCTGTTCTGTTCCACTAACCAACCTCTCTGTTTTTTAACCAGTATTAGAGTTTTGTTTTTTTAATCTTACCTTCCATTTTAGATTTGATCCCAAGACAGAAGTATATAGTAAGAGCTAAGCAATTGGGGTTAAGTGATTTACCTGGAGTCACATAGCTAGGAAGTTTCTGGGGCCAGATATGAACCCACATCCTCCTGACTCCAAGTCTGGCACTCTATCCACTGTGCTTTATAGCTGCCCTTGGATAATTTTGATTATTATTGTTTTATAATACAGCTTAAAATATAGTACTGCTGTACTTTCTTCCTTTATATTTTTTCATTAATTCCTTTGATTTTTAAATTATTTTTCCCCAAATTAAATTTGTTATTATTTTTCTAGCTCAATAAAATAATTTTTTGGTAATTTAATTGAGATAGCATTGAATAAGTAAGTTAGTTTAGATAAGATCACCATTTTCATTATATAGCCCTGTCCATTAATGAACAATTAATATTTCTCCAGTTATTTAAACCTGGCTTTATGTGTATAAAAAGTGTTATATAATTATGCTCACGTTGTTTCTAGGTTTGTTTTGACAGGTATACTTCTGTCTATGGTTATTTTAAATGGAGTATCTATTGCTAACTCTTCTTGAAGGGCTTTGTTAGTGAGATATAGAAATGCTGATGATTTATGTGGATTTATTTTATACCTTTCTACTCTACTAAAATTACTAATGGTTTCAACTAGCTTTTTAGTTGAATCTCTAGGATTTTCCACATATACTGTCATAACATCTGCAAAAAGATATAGTTTTAGTACTTCTTTGCCCATTCCAATTTCTTCAATTTCTTTTGTATTCTCTATTACTTTTTAAATACTATTACTAGCATTTCTAATACAATATTGAATAATATTGGTGATAAAGGACATCCTCCCAATCATCTTATTGGGAAGGCTTCTAGCTTATATCCCCATTGCAAATAATGCTTACTAATGGTCTTAGGTAGATGCTTCTTATCATTTTAAGGAAAAATTAACCTTCTCTCTCGTCCAGGCCTCCGCAGGCCTGGACTAGCCTCCCCCTTTCTCTTTATTCCTATGCCTTTACCTTCCAGATTGTAAATAAAATGCCTTAACCCGATGCTGACTTAGGTCTGATTTAATTACGGAATCAACCTGAATTGTTAATTCCTGGCGGCCACACTTTAAATACATATCTATAAAATACCAAAATTTCCCTCTTACAATATCTATGCTTTTAAGTGTTTTTTTTTTTTAAATAAGAATGAATGTTTCATTTTGTAAAAAGCTTTTTTGCATCTGTTGATAGAATCATATGATTTTTGTTCCTTGAGGATTTTAAAGCACTTTCCTTGCAACAATTCGGTGAAGGAAGTTTTGGAAATATTATTATCCCCATTTTATAGATAAAGATATTGCAGCTAAAGCACTTGATTCCAGGGTTAGTGGATCTCTTCTGACTCCAAGGTAAATACTACTAGATTATAATTCATTGCCTCTACTATGAGACTTAGAAGATGATAATAGCTTCTGTTTTGTCATCTCAGGTATTGCTCCTATGAAATATGGGAAAGATGGAGACTAAGACACCACAGGAGAAGCAGGAAGACAACAGGAATACCATATCCAGGGATAGACAAAGATATTATAATAGAGTCCAAACCAGTATCAACAGAAAAAAATCAAAGAACATATAAAATATAACGTAGATTCCTATACTCTTTGGAAGGAGGAGAGGCAATGATTAGAAAGATACTCCATTCTAAGACAGTCAAATTCCCTGGCTCTCTCTTCATTCATGATCAGAAAGATGAGAAAAAATAGTATTGGCAAAACTATGGAACATGTAAATAATATTTTTTAGGGCCAGAAAAAAAAGTGACTTCAACAAAGAAGTTATGGAATTCTGAAACTATGAACACTTAGCATGTCCCCAAAATAATAGCTGTTACTTTTCTCCTGATTCAAGGTAGGAGTAGTACTACCTGTTAAAGTTAAAGGAGCCAAGGGATAGATAGCTTAGTGGATTGAGAGCGATTGAAGGTCCAGTGTTCAAATCTGACCTCAGACACTTCCCAGATGTGTGACCCTTGGCAAGTCATTTAAGCCCCATTGTCTAGTCTTTATTGCTCTTCTGCCTTGGACCCATAACTTAATATTAATTCTAAGAGGGAAGGTAAGGGTTTGTTATTTTTTAAAGATAACAGATAAGGATTAAAAAAAGTTAAAGAGGCCAGAAGGTTTCTCTTTATTTTAGCCCTCTGCCCTGAAGGAATCCTTGGAGTTGAGTATAAGAGGGTAACAATGCCACCTACCCTGAAGATCAGCTTATTGAGGGAAACATGACATACTCATAGGGAAATTGAGAGACTATGGAGCCCTTTTGTAATTTCCTTTGATGATGACCTTAGACAAGTACCAGAATGTTCCTAAAGTCCCTAAATTTTTCAGAGTTACTTGAATTGCATGTGGTGGACAGGATCCTGTCTTCCTTGTTTTTTTTTTTTTTTTTTTAATTTGTTGTTATTTTTTCTCCTTTGAAGAACTTTAAAAATTCAAAATTTAAACATTTATGCAAAATTTTCCTGGATATTTCCCAACAACAGTTGAACTAAGGGAGAGATTGTCATCCCAGAACAAAAATTTTCAGTGATAACCTAACACATAGAAGAACCAGAGCTGAAACTAGACCAGAAACTAGACAAGCTGAAACTGGACAAGATAGACTTTGCCCAAGGTACTAACATTAATTTCTTCATTTTCCTAAGACTACTTTTATTTCCTCTTAAAAATAATTTATTTTAGTTAACAATCAGTTATTTTCTATTCCCCTCTCCTACTCCTCTCTACTATTAAGGGGGGAAAAAGGAAAAAGAAGACATTTGTAACAAATGTGCATAATCAAGCAAAACAAATTTCCATGTTGGTCTTGTCCAAGATTGTATATCTCATTCAGCATCTTGCATCCCTGTCAGGATGTGGGTATCATGCATCATCAGTCCTTTGGAATCATAGCCAATCACAGAATTCCAGGTACCAAAATTGAGAGGAACATCACTTTCTTCCTGAATAGGTGGTCACAGACAATTTAACTAGGACCAATGGATACAAAAGCAGTTAGCTGTATTATTTCTGTTAAAAAAAAAAAACAAACCCAGGGGGCAACTGGGTAGCTCAGTGGATTGAGAGTCAGGCATAGAGATGGGAGGTCCTAGGTTCAAATTTGGCCTCAGACACTTCCCAGCTGTGTGACCCTGGACAAGTCACTTGACCCCCATTGCCTACCCTTACCACTCTTTTGCCTTGGAGCCAATATACAGTATTGACTCCAAGACGGAAGGTAAGGGTTTAAAAAAACAAAACAAAACTCCAATATACTTTATTGTGGACTGGGCTTCTAGGACCAAATTTGAAAATGTTCACATATATATACATATATATATATGCACATATATATATATGAAAAATTTCATACATGTATATTCCTTATACAAGTATGGAATCAAAGTCTCAGCAAATAAATTACAATTGTAATTCATATCTACATTGTAGCCCATACCTTTATAGGCTCTTCATAAAAGTTTATAGTGTTATTTGCCTTACCAGACTAATTTTTATGTTTGTTCAAGTAACATGATTAAGTTGGATTATTTATTTTTAGCATTCATTTAAAAAAGAAAATTGAGTTCTAAACTCTCTCTCTCCTTCCTTTCCCTCCCTGTCCCAATGAGAAAGCAAGCAATATCATATCAATTATACATGTGAAGTCATGCAAAACATAAACCTGATTAAGTTTGGAAAATTCTCTAAAAATCTGCATCTGGCCAGATAAGGTTTGGGGATAGAAATTATTCTAACTGGGTTTTTGTTTGTTTTGAGTAAGGGAAGGGCTGAAGAATTTGGGGAAATGTTCTAGGTTAGTAATGGTGAACCTTTTAGAGGGGTGAGTGATATGAGAAATGTCCTCAGGCACCCATGGAGAGGGGGAGGGAAGCAGCCCAGCCCCACATCCCTTTGGCTTTCTAGTAATGAATTCTGGTGAACTCTATGCTGGGGCAATGGCACACCTGCCCACAGAGAGGGTTCTCAGTACCCTCTCTGGCACGCATGCCATAGGTTCACTACCATGATTCTAGGTCTTTGACAAAGTATGGAAATTTGGAACTGTACCTATGTAACAAAAATGTGCCAACCTATCATTCTGCTAACTTATCCTATTGAAATTCAAAGAGCTAGAGTCTGACAGGGCATAGGATTGAACTTAGATACTGAGAAATTTAGTTTATATTTTGAGAAACTCTGATAAAGAACAAAATAGTATTAATGAGTATAATAAGTCCACATAACAATTAAGCAATCAAATTAAATGCATTTATTTTGTGTTTTCAATGTGAAAGGGGACAGTTAAATGGTTCAGTGGATAACTGAGTGTCAGGTCTAGATCTAGGAAGCCCTGAGTTTAAATCCGACTTCAGAAATTACTAGCTGTGTGACCCTGGGTAAGTAATTTGACATTATTTGCCTCAGTTTCTTCATCTGTCAAAATAAAATGGAGAGGGAAATAGTAACCACTCCAATATCTTTGCCAAAAAAACCCTGAAAGGAGTCAGACACCACTAAAAGTGGTCAAAAACATGACTAAATGACAACAAACAATGAGAAAGACATGGTATTAGGACATTGGAATTAATAAATAAAACAATCCCAGCTCTCTTTGAGTTTACATTTAACTGAAAGAATCTGAAAGGAGAGTAGTAGGACTGGACATCTATACACAGATAAATATAAATTAAAACATAAGGTGTAATAATGGCAAAAGAGCGATTTAGTCAGTGTTCTAGATGGTCTCTAAAATGGGTACCATGGCTTAATTTCAAGGAGTGGGTGATCAACCAATTGGAGCATGAAAAGTGGTTGTATCCCCATATTCCTCTTCATAACTAATTATGTGGCTTTGCTCCAAGGCAACCCACCTACCCTTCACCTATAACAAACTGATACTCTTTCATTACATTTATACCCTGCCCCTGAAACTTCCCACTGCTATCCCAGCTCCCAGCCTTACTTCTTCTGAGCCTGGAATGAGCCCTTAGGAGAAATATAGTTTACCTTAACCTTGACCATGACAGCTGCAAATCCACCTCACCTCCATTTATTTAAACTATTTAAAAAATACTGATGGAGTGCTCCATGAAAAAAAAAGGGAGGGACTTGGTACAAAATAAAATTCAAAATAGAAGGATGAGACATGGATCAATAATATTTGATCCTAGAGACATTAGGGAGCTACTGAAGTTCATTGAATAGAAGGATTAGAAGATCTTCCACTTTTGTGTAGAGTATAGATTGTCATGAGGAAAGATGAGACACAGGGAAACTGATTGTTTAGGTGGGGAAGAGGATGCAGTCCTGAATTTAAGTGGTAGCTATATGAGTAGAAAGAAGGGGGTAGATGTGAGAGATACTGTGGATGTTAAAAAGACAAGATTTGGTAAATCATCAGATTATACAAGGTTAGGAAGAGGGAGGAGTCAAGGTTATGAATCTGGACAGCTAAGTGGTACAGTGGATAGAGTCTGGGCTTGGAGCCAATAAGACTTATCTTCATGACTTCAAATATGATCTCAGGTGCTTACTAGCTGTTTGACCCTGGCCAAGTAATTTAACTCTATAAAATGAGCTAGAGAAGGAAATGACAAACCATTTCAGTATCTTTGCCATGAAAACCCCAAAAGGAGTCACAAAGAGTCAGATATAGCTGAAAAAAAAAAAAACCCTGGAAGAATGGTGTTATCTTCAAGAGAAATAAGGGAGTTAATTTAAAGGGAAGAGTTTGGTGGAAAAGATAAGGTCTGTTTGGACATGTGGGATGATGACACTGTGAGTGGAGAGAAGGGGACAAAAGTGGGAGATATGGGGCAACAGTGGAGAGGATTTAGCAAGAATTCTATGTGGGGAGTTAAGGAGAGGGAGGAGTCAAATATGTTTCAAGTTGGGGTGACTGGGAAGATGGTTGTATGCCATTGACAGTACCTGAAAGTTATAAAGGAGGATCAGGTTTAGAGAGGAAGAGGAGTTTTGGACTTTTTGAGCTTGAGCTGCTTGCCAGCTATCAAGGTAGAGATGTCTAGTAGCTAGCTGGAAATTTGGCCTAAATCAGGGAAGAGAGTAGAGTTATATAATTCAGAGAGTCACCTGTGTAGGGAGATGATAATTGGATACGGGGAAGCAGACAAGATCACCAAGAAAGTGTTAAAAAAAAAAAAAGAGAGAGAGAGAGAAGCAGGCCTAGGCCAGTACCTGCAGAAACACCCTCACCTAACAAATAGGATGATAAACTAAAAGAGTCTAAGAATGAATGACTAGGCAGCAACCAAAAGACAACAGTATCTTAGAAGTTAAGAGAAGAGAATATCCAGGAGGAGAGGTGACCAAGATTATCTCTTAGCATTTAGGTTCAACCTCACCAAGACCAGTTGTTTAACTCAATTGTTCTTCTAGAATTAGAATTGAATTTTGATCTTTTCATCTCCTTGGTGACCTTATTTGCAACCCTGAACCCATTGGTTGAGCCTGATTCTTAATGTGGATTATTATTTTATAAATTATTAAGAAGAGCAATCTCTCTCCATTTACTGAATGTCATAACAAAAGAGCTAGGAGGGAAACCAAGACATTGTCTACCCAAAGAGCACAGCATTTGGACAGTGTAAAGTCACTAAATTATTCAGCAGCTATTTGAAAGTATAGTGTTTTGTAATTTCGACAGCACCATCTCAGCCTGACTCCATGTAGTGCAGAATATTAAAAAGATGCCTTGGTAAGGATCTATTTCTAGGAGAAATGGGAATCAGCTAGAGGAGATGGTTAGGGAGCCAAGGGGTATCATTAGAGAGTTGTGTTTACTTTGATTTTAAACTTTCATAAGTCTGATAAGACCCAAATACTTTCTATAAAACTTCATTTTTTTCTCTATGTAACCATGTTTCAGTTTAATTACACCTATCTGTGCAAACTAAATATGTTATAAGAGAAAAAATGTAGTCCATTAATTGATTGTACTGTAATGGACCAGAAAGAAAAGAAAAATATTTGTTTGTATGTAGTTCCTGACTGAATTTTTTTCAAATGGAATGGTCGTGTGGAAATCTGGTTCCTTCAGTAAAACAGTCAAAAACAACATGTGAAGAACTTAAAAAAATTTTTAAGCCATATGATAGTTATAAGAGATTATGATTCTAATTTTGACCAGATTACCATCATACCTAGGGAGGGTATTTGTCCAAGGACACCAAATTTAGTGGAGTCAAATCTAGACTAGATTTCAGCTAGAACAGACCTCAGCACGGAGTTAAAAAAGAATATTTAAAATAAAAAGGCTCCAGAGAACTGATTGAGATGAATCCTGCCCTGCTTTTTGTCTAAAACCGACATAGCTTTCCCAGCAGCAACAGTTTTTTTACTTATATATCCCAATCTGTCTCTCTCCCTACCTCCAACTGCAAACTGAGACTATACTTCATGATTTTTGTCCCTGGCTTAGTTTGTGGTTCTTGCCCTAAGCAAAAAAGATTCCTTCTTTTGTCTATGACTCTGCTCTATCTGAACATGTTAATGATAAATAACAGTCATAGATAAAGAAGGAGTCTGAGAAATCAGCAACTCCAAGAGCTCCTTACCTCATTTTAGTGTTGAGCAAGCAGTGAGGTTAAGTGTCTGAAGTCACACAAGTTGTGGTAGACATCATATACAGGATTTGAACACAGGTCCAATGACTTAACGGCCATTGCTCTTTCCATTGTACCATAATACCCTCCTATTTATTGACTAAAAGAGAGAAATATTTTCTTACAGCCTTAGACTTTTAGGAATAGGGCTGGTCCCAATTTTGTGTACCAACTACCTGAAAGGATTTTACCCGTGTTAAGGTATCATATTACCTGGGAGGACCATATTCATTTAGTTGTCACATAGGCAAGGATTAATCATAGAGGAAACCACTCTAAGAACCAGAATGCTCATTTCTGTCAGATACACCTTAAAAACTAACAAATGCTTATTGTGTCCATCCATTTTCTACCTTTACTACAGACTGCTCACCTTCCTCATAATTTTACATTACTTCTAACATTTTTCTATCAGTTAGTTCGTAGGCTGTCTTACATTAGGTATCCTATTTTGTCTTTATTTCATAAAGACCTTTAGTCTGAAAGGAGTGTGCATAATGGACAGAATTGGACACTAGGCAAATCACTTCATATCTCAGTGTTCTTTAATCTCAACATCTACTCCAGAGGTGACAAACAAGTGGCCTGGGGCAGGGCTCAACTCTCCAGAGGGCAGTCCAAACCAGATTAAAATGAAATTGGTAGGGGCAGTTAGGTGGCACAGTGGCATAGTAGATAAAATCTGACCTGGAGTCGGAAGGATCTAGGTTCAAAGCTAGCCTCAGACACTTTCTAGCTGTGTGACCCTGGGCAAGTTATTTAATCCTCACTGCCTAGGTTTTGCTGATCTACTGTCTTAGAATTGATACTAAGACAAGGTATGGGTTTAAAAAAATTAAATTAGATAATACTGAACCAAATAAATAAAAATGCAATAGAACATATTGTTCATGTGTGTTTTTCTAAATCCACACATGTTCATGGGGTTCCTTATATATGCTTTAGTGACCCCTATTTCTATTTAAGTTTGACAGTTCTACTCTAGGCAACACTTAAGTTTAAGAGAAGATGCTGACCTATGTGAGAAGAGGATGTTTCCTTTCCTGGGAGTTCCCTATCTCAGTGAACCAGGTTCAAGTCCCCATTTCTACATAACCATTAGTCTGCTTAATAGAGATTTCCTTTGTTTTATCAGTAACACATCTGAAAGAAAAAGGTGGGTTTGTTAGATGAGATGGGGAAAACAGTCTTCAAATTCTGATGATTTATAATCTTTAGGGCTTATATCCCCCCAAATTCTGATTACAATAAAAGCAGGCAATGGGATACAAGAAGTTACAAGAAGTTTGAAAAAAATATATTTTATCAGAAACACTAAACATTGGTCCAAACTGTATATGCTTAGTAACTGTTTACATTTAAATTAATTCATTTCAACTCACAAAGCATTATAACACTTTGTAACATTCATAAAGTATTATGATACCTATTACAAGTTCTTAGACCCTTCTTCTACACTTCCATGACAACAGAGGTAATGTGGCAAAGGGGAAAGACCAAGAAGGGGTGGGTCCACATCACGTCTCTCATGCTTACTCTCCCTGTGTAAAACACAACTTTCTTGGGTCTTAGTTTTCTTATCTAGAAATGAGATTATTGGATGAGATGGTTTCCCAGTCCTTTCCAGATCAATATTTATGGTCTATAATCCATTAATTTACATATGCTTTTCCAAATATGATCATAGTTATTATATGTTATATTCTTTTGCTTTGTTTTTTCCCCATCTTGCATCATTTCATAAAGTATTTCTAGATTTCTCTTAATTTTTCATAATTGTCCTTTAAATTCCATTAAAGTCTTTTTTTTACTTTACTAATAGTTTATTTGGGATGTATGAGAAGTTCAGGGAGAATCTGCACCTTTAGTGAAAGGGCTTGCCAAGTCCTTTTCAGGGCTGTTCATCCACCTTTGGTGTCCACTTGACACTTAACTCACCTGTGCCTCCAAGAAGCTGTAGAATGTACATCAGCCATACCCTGGTAAAACCATCCCAGCATTCAGACTAAACCAGGTTGAGGGTAGCCAACAGGCTTCAAACTCATTGACAAATTAGGTGATTATCTACTTCAAGCATGTGAAGACTTCTCTTAGTAAAATGGGTGGGTGTTTGAATGGCTATGAAGGTGTCAGAAGCAGGTGCTGTGAAAGCACTTAGAGCTTGGCCAGACACCAAAGATGCCAAGGACATATGCTGCATACTGAACTATTGCCAGTTGTCACTGGACTTTGATGACTCTGGAGGAGTGAGGCTGAAAACTTTCTATAACTCTGTCTCATTTAAATCCCATTCACTAGCAAATCAAGACATCACCCCTGTGATTTTATTGGTCTTCTTTGAAAAAAATCAACAAACAACAATAGTTGTTTGACTAAGGGCAAGTCACTTAAACTCTCTAGCCTCAGTTTCTCCATCTGTAAAGGGCTGTCTCCTAAGGACCCTACTAATTCTATGATTCCCAGTAAGGGTTCTTTATATGATGATGATGATAATAATAATAATAGTTAACATGTATATGTGGCTTTAACATTTACAAAGCATATTACATTCATTATTTCATTTGATCTTCCTAATAATCCCAAGAGGTAAGGCCTATATTAGCTTCAATTGACATATGAGGACAATGAAGCAGAGAAGTTAAGTCGTATGCTCAAGGTCACACAGCTAGAAAAGGTCCAAAGAAGGATTTGAACTGAAGTCTTCTTGATTATAGCTCTAGAGCAGCACTACTCACTATGGCACCAACTTTCCTTAACTCAATTCTCACATACACTATTTAACTATCCCATTATTGCTGTACATTGAAGTAGGTTTTGTTTTTCAATTACAGATAATATTATGATGACAATCTTTGAACACTATGGTACTTTCAAGGTGTATAGCTAACAATGGAATTATTGAGTCAAAAGTTAAGTTTTGATCAAGAGGAAGAGAGGTATAGAACATGAGAGGTCTGAGTCCTGAAAGACCAGGTTCAAATGTGAAAAAAGTAGGGGACCATGGACAGCACTGTGCATTGGCTGGGAAGTGGAGGGACTTTGAAAACAAACTTCATCTGCTTCATGGTTCTGCAATGACTTGATCTAGTTCAGAAAAACACACCTTCTTAGAAACATTTACTGAAGCTCAAGTGCATACTAACTCCAACCATCCTCCTCAAGGAAATGCAGAACAATGGAAGCATCACTGGGTTAGAAAAGAGATCAGGAAGGACAGGCTAAACACCAGACCAGGGAAGAAATTTCCCTACCTCTGGGAGCTACTTTTCTCCTCAACCTGGAGTAAGAATGATCAGTCTTTCAAGTCATGGATGTCTCTTCTGGAACTGCCTAAACCCCATTGCTGATTTCTGGTTAACTCAAACCTAACAGAAGTAGCGAAGATCCCTGAGGACCTTCCCCAAATAAATAAAGATGATCAGATTCCTTCATTCTTACCTCTTGTCATTTTATATCAATCCCCAATGCCTCTTTCTAGGTGTCTCACCTTCCCTTTCTTGTGAAATGAGAGGCCAGAGAACCAATAGGCTAGTGTTGCTTCCTCATGCCCTCCCTTCCCCAAAAGCTTCAACTAAACATTAGTGAGCCCAGGAAATTTCAGCAAACTCCAATCAAAGAGGATGGGAGAAGGAAGATCCAAAGAGGGGGTGGGGATAGGGATGAATCTGAAGAAGGTACTTTAAATTTAGATCTTTAATATTATGATTTTCCCTTCTAGATGTGATTTAAGATAACCAACTTTCCTTCTAACAATGTAGGACACATGGGCGTGAAATACTGTATATATTTTCAAATGAGGCTAATATAGCTGTTGATTTTTCTGAAGTTTTTTTTTCTTATTTTAAAATCCTGTGTTGCATGGGTTGTAACAGAAAGGGATACATTCAGAAACAAATATGATTTCAAAGAAATTCAAAAGAAATCATATCAGTAAAAATTTAAGTTAAAAAAATGTCCATTTGTAATTCTAAATTCTGATTTGCCTTTCCTCTGCTGAGGGGCAATGTTGCTTTAGAGACTAGAAAGATTAGATGCTTTACTTCTTAAATGCAGGCTGGAGAGTATCATCCTTCATCTGAACACAGCGAATTTCTCCATTGGTAGGATTGTAGAAAGTTTAGGAAAGAAGTGAAAGAATAGATGGAGATCCCTTTTATAAAGCATTTCAAGGTTTTTAGGGGCAGCTATGCCCAGAGGATGGAGTTAGGAAGAATCATTTTCCTGGGTTCATATCTGGCTTCAGATACTTCTGTGCTCTATACCCCTGGGCAAATCACTTAACCTTGTTTGCCTCAGTTCTTCATCTGTAAAACGAGCTGGAGAAGGAAGTGAGAAACCACTCTAGTATCTTTGCCCAGAAAACTCCAAATGGGGTCACCAAGTGTTGTACATGACTAAAATGACAGAATAACAACCACCACAACACTAACTAATCACATAGGGAGGTTACTTGCCCTGTTCTGGGCTTTGCTTTCCCAAGAGGACTGGACTACATGATCCCTAAAGTCCCCTCAAGCTCTAAATTCTATGGTTTAGGCCAGGGAACCATTTAGAGTAGTGCCCTTCAAAAACCTTATAGGCAGGTATCAGGTCTGATCCTCAAGGACCAATTCTGCCAATGAATATTTAATTATCTCAGTAAAAGTATGATAAATTAAATGAAAACACTTATTCATTAAAAGAATATCTAAGGTGGTGATATAAATTAGTTTGAAATCTGTGTCATGTTCATAGGAAAGCCCCTTAAAACATACAATTACTTGAGTGACAATAAGTTTTCTCATTAGGACCCTTTTCAAATTCTAACCAATCAGAAAAATCTTAGATGAAAACTTCCCCCCAGGGGAGAGAAAGGTAGCTTGGAATTATCTATCTGACATGCTGATTCAGAGGCTTTATCCAGGGAAACATATACCAGCTTCTGAGGAAGCCTAGGAGACAGTTAATCTAATCCCACACTTATTGTAAACTGGATTTCTAAGGATTTTTTTTAACAAGAGGTCAGTCACAAGGTGGCTTGGAAGGGTTAAACAAAAAGAAAACCAAGAGTTATTTAAAATTTTTTAATTTTGTTCATATTTTAACTGACACTTCCCAAGGAGCCGAGTAACGAATTACCCAACAAAGTACATTCTCTGAAAGCAGTTAAACTATGTTAAAATAAAAAGAATTATGATTCTGAAGTCAGCTGCCCTGGATTCCAATACCAGCTCTGAAATTTAGGACCTTGGTGACTTTGATATGATATGATATGAAATGACTATTTAACCTATTTGGACCTCAGTTTTTTTATCTGTATAATGAGGAATTTAGACCTGATCATCTCTAAGGTTCCTACAAACACTACCTAAATGCATAATCCTGCCTCTGTCATTCTGCACAAGTCATTTAATTTCTGTGAGGCTCAGCTGAAATGAAAAGTTTGGAAAATGAGGAGTTCAGACTAGATGGACTTTGAGGTCCCTTCTAGCACTGAATCTATACTAACGTGATTATGACTGACATGGCATGTGCTGCTTTCAATTTCTGTTATCAAAAAGAGAAGAAAAATTTGTGCTTCAGTTTGGATTGTAGGGGATCTTTTTGCTATGAATGCCACAGCTGGACTCCTTGGCTCCTAGACCTTGGTGAGAGACTGTACTATAAGAAGAGGCTATAGGGGGCAGCTGGGTAGATCAGTGGATTGAGAGCCAGGCCTAGAAATGGGAGGTCCTAAATTCAAATCTGGCCTCAGATACTTCTCAGCTATGTGACCCTGGGCAAGTCACTTGGCCCCCCTCCCCTCCCCCCCATTGCCTACCCTTACACAGTATTGACTCCAAGACGGAAGGTAAATTGACTCCAAGACAGAAGGTAAAGGTTTTAAAAAGAAGAAGAGAGGCTGTAAAACTATGTAGCCTGAGAAATGTGCTTTGTTTTTTGGCTTGTTTTTGTTCTAGGTGAAGCCTAGACCTTGTGGGTTCCAAAAAGTCTAGAGAATATACAAGTCTAGATTTGCAACCAGAGTAGCATTGATGCCCCGAGGATCAAGGAGTGACTTTTGGGGTGTCTTGAATCTAGGCCAATGGAAGCTGAGATGAAGACTCATTTGGCAATCAACTATGTCTGGACATGAACCCAGTAAGATCGGTATTAGGTAGAAACTGAGATGAGTTTGGAGACTATTTGCAGGCGAGACTTAGGTGGTGTAGGAAAAAGCATACTCCCAAGATATTAGGGGAAAAGGTCTATCATTTACTCTTGCTGTATTTTTTAACTGTGTCTCTGAAAAAGCTAAAAAAAAATAATAGTATGACCCTAACATTGGTGTATTTGACTCCAAATTGTCTTTAAAATAACTAGCATCTCTATAGTGTGTTAAGGTTTGCAAAATGCTTCATAAATATGATCTCATTTTATCTCCCTAGCCACCCTGGGAGTTAGGTTCTATTATCACCATTTTACAGATAAGGAAACTGAGGCAGAAGTGACTAAAAGGTTAAAATTCCAGGTCTAGATTATCTATCCAACTAGTCACCTTGTTGGTGTTGACTTTATTCTCTAGTTACATTTTCTTACATTTTGCTATTGACTTCATTTATTAGTTGAATGAGGTTCATATGACCAGTAATTGGGTGTATTAACTCTTTTTAGTTCTATTGTCTTCATAATTCATCATTTCCTATCAGTTTTTCCATATTTCTCTCATTTCTTCATCTTTGTGGAAACTCACGGTAGAGCAATATTCCATCCCACCGCACTCCTCCCTATACCACAGTTTGTTCAGCCACTCTTCACAGTTTGAGACTACAGGTGTTTGATACCCACTCAGGAATCTTGCATCTGTTACCCCAAACTTGTACCTCTCACCTTGCTCCTCTAACTATCTTGCTTGATAGAAGGAAGCTAAATGATCCCTGAGGAACTTTCTAAAAAACACTGACCCTTTGCTGTCAGCTTAAGAGTTTGTGGCTGTTGGTTTTGGCACCAGGCAAACCTAACTAGTACTTACCAGCATCTAGAAAACAAATACTCCAGGCACCTTCTATCAAGCACCTGGAGAGCACGACCCGAAGCCTGGGAGGTCCCAAGAAGAAACAAACATAGTAGAAATTTTAGTAAGATGGGAAGTATTTGTTTCCCACTAACCAGCTGTATGACTTCGGGCTATTCAACAACAAAACATTTATTAAACACCAGCTATAGTTTCCTCTCATCAGTGAAATGCAGTTGGAGGTTTCTCAATCCCTCTTAATTCTAGCGTCTTTCTCCTTATAATTATATCCTGTTCTGTATATAGTTTGCTTGTACATAACTTTTTACTTGATATATCCCCACATTAGCTCCTTGAGGACAGAGAATAGCATTTGCCTCTTTGTGTTACTTCAGTGCTTAACACAGTGCCTGGCACCTAGGAGGTGCTTAAGAAATGAGTGTGGGTGTGTTTTTAAATAAACCCTTACCTTCCATCTTGGAATCAATTGATTCTAAGGCAGAAGGATGCTAAAGGCTAAGCAATGGGAGTTAAGTGACTTGCCCAGGGTCACACAGCTAGGAAGTATCTGAGGCCAGATTTGAATAATAAATGTTTTTTGACTGACTTTGATGATCTAAGATTCCTTTCACCTCCAACATGATACAATTCTTTTTCCAAGAGCAGTCTGAGGTCCCATGCCAGAGCTCCTTCAAGATCAAGTGCGAAGGCAAAAGAGCTGGACCCTTTTAAAGACCATTCCTTTCATCACTTCCTGGACCTTCCTTCCACTTTATATGGACCAATTGAAGCTTTAGCTTTGCTTAGGATTGCCCAGAGGGCAGTCAGTGGGTTTTTGATTTGTCACCCACTATAGCAAGTGTGGGTCACAGACCTTCCCCACTTAAGGATAAAATGGGGTGTATATACTTCTGATGATTAAATCTAAAAGTGGACAGAGGAAAGTTAATCCCATTTTCACACTAGCCCTTATTGGTCTAATGGCTTAGAAGAGATACTTAGTATCAATTCTAAGATAGAAGGTAAGAATTAAAAAAAAAAAACAAAAAACTACATATATGCAAACCAGAATTCATTTTCCCCCCAAATCCTTCCTACCTTCCTTATAGTTGTGGAGTATAGCAGCCTGGGCCCTCAGGCTCACTACCTAGGCTTCTTGAGTTCCTCACTCTCTCTCACCCCACTATATCCTAGCTAGTACAACAAGACCTGTCGATTTCCTTGCCAATATGTCTCCTTCTCTCATCTGATACTGCTACCTCTTTAGGTCAGGGCCTTGTGATCACCTTTTTCCTGGATTATTGTAATAACCAGCCAGTAGGTAGGTCTGCCTCAAGTCTCTTCCCACTCCATTCTGCCATTAAAGTGATTTTCCTAAAGCACAGGTAAGACCTTGTCACCTCCTTAATCAATAACTTCCAGTGGCTCCCTATTGCCCCCAAGATCAAATATAGAATGCTCTGGTTGTCATTCGAAGCCTTTCTTAACCTAGCCCCCTCCTATTATTCCAATCTTTTTACACCCTACTCCCCCAAACTCCTTGAGAATGGCCACCTGACTATTAAAAAGAAACTCTGTCTCTTGACTCCAGGTATTTTATCTGGTTGTTCCCCATGCCTGGAAAGTTCTCTCTCATCAACTCTATCTACTAACCTCCTGGATTCCTTTAAGACCCATCTAAAAATCCCATCTTTAACTAGAAACTTTCTCTAACTGCCTTCTACTTCTCATCCCTTCTTTCTGTTGTTATGGTGGATACAGTGATGGGCTTAGAGTCAGGAAGACTCATCTTCATGAGTTCAAATCTGACTTCAGATACTTACTAGATGTGTGATCCTGGGCAAGTCACTTAACCCTCTTTGCTTCAGTTTCCTCATCTGTAAAATGATCTGGAGAAGGAAATGACAAACCACTCTAGTATCTTTGCCATGAAGAAATCCCAAATGGGGTCATGAAGAATCCAATATGACTGAAATAATTCAGCAATAACCCTTCTGTTAATCATTTCCCATTTATCCTGTATATAGCTTGATCTGTATATATTCGTTTGCATGCTGTCTCCCCCATTCTTTTGCAAGCTCCTTAAAGGCAGGGACTGTCTTTTGCCTCCTTTTCTATCCCCACTGCTTAGCACAATGCCTAGCACACAGTAGGTGCTTAATAAATATTGATTGATTGGAAGGAAGGAAAGAGATAGGAAGATAACTACAGGGGAGTGGTAGGTTCAAATGGAAAAGTTTTAGGGCTAGGGGAAGACCTGAGCATGTTCATAGGCAAAAGAAAACAAGTCAGGAATTAAGGAGAAATTGAAGATGAGAAAGAGGGGATAATTTAAGGGATCAAATTCTCAGAGAAGGTAGCAGAACATGGGATTATGATTACAAATAAAAGGGTTGTTGCAAAGAGCCACTTTTTGTCAGAGGCAAAAGAAAGGATAGGGAATAAAGTAGAGGAGTTTCCATGCATAGAACAAGGGAGAGAATGAGAAAGGCAGTGTAGAGTACTGGGTAGAGAGATGGCCTTAGAATCAGTTTCTGATATATACTGGCCATAGGACATTGGCTAGTCACTTAATGTCTAAGTGCCCCATGCATCTCCTTGAGACTCTAAATTGTAGATCGGTTGGTCTTGGTTGAAGGAGTTCTTTCCCATGAATTCCCTATATGGATGAAGTCATAGGTCTAGTAAAAAGAAAAACAAAACAAACAAAAAATGCTTCCTGTTATCAACACCCATAAATAAATGCCAATGGTAGATTTTTATCTTATATTTGATTTATCTTAGATTTGATTCCTCTACAGAATATTAGAGTCAGGTGAGAACCAAATAGCTATTGGGTCCAATTTATATCCAAATAAGAATCTCCTTTCCAATATATTCAAGTGATGATTCAGCCTTTCTTTGAGGACCTCCAAAAAAGGAACTCAGCACCTTCCAAAGAAACCCATTCCATTAATGGTTAGTTCAAATTCTTAGAAAGTCTTTCCTTACAGTGAACCTAATTTTTTGTTTTTTTTTTTGCAACTTGCTTTCATTGCTTTTGTTTCTGCCTTCTGGAGATAAGCAGAACAAATTTAATCCTTCTGAATGATTATCTTCCATATCCTTGAAGAGCATTTTTCTGTCCATGTGAAATCTCTCTCCATGTGAAATATCTCTATTTTTTCAACTGATTTATTCTTTGTTTCCAATAGTATTGGTACATCTGTAATTTTAAAAATTAATTTAATAAATGGGACTAGGTTAAAATGATTTCTGAATTTCCTTCTAGTACTAATAGTGAAAGCATTACAAACTGAGCTAGAAAGTACCTTAGAGGTCATCTAATTTGAGGGTCAGAATTTCTTGTTATAACTGCCTATTTGTCACAGTCACATGATTTTCTCCAAAAGCATTTATTGGTTTGGGATTAGATGTGGGATGGGCCCTAGGTCCCCCATCTCCCACATGTAGTAGTGAAATATTCATGATTAACCATTGAGGAGCAGTTTATACCATTTATTACTCTTTTTTTCTTTTATATTACTTTAGTTTCCAAATATGTCCTTGCCCATCAAGTCATTCCTTGTAACAAAAACTAAAAAAGAAAGAGAAAAGCAGTTCAGCACAGTGAATCAATATACCCACTGTTTCTAATATTCAATGAAGTGTTTCAAGGAAGAATAGATTTTCAATGTGTACCAAGATTAATCCTCAGATAGCAGTTATTCAGTTGAAGACATTTTTATAAGTGTTCCTATACCTTGGAGTAAGGGGCTGCTAAAGATGAACATTAGGCTACCTATCTGAATATTGTGGTAGGTTAAAGGTAGAGAAAGAAATACCTCAGAAATGTATCATTTACCCAGAACTAGAAGGGGGTCTTGAGATCCTCATTTTAGAGATGAGGAAACTGAGATCCAGTAAGGCTCAATGATTTGTCCAAGATTACATAGGTAGTAATCATTAGAAGGAGACTTGAATCCAGGCCATCTGATGCCAAAGCTACACTTTCCACTTTACCACACTTGCTCTTGGTAGAAAGCTGCTGAAGGCACAGCTCTGTAATTGGTACAGGGTATTTCATCTCATTATCACAAAAAAAAGGTAAAAAAACCCCAAACCCAAACCAAAACAACTCAACTTAGTTAGTAGAATATAGGCTAGACAACCCAACTATCATCTGGTCACTAGAATGTGTCCTGTCCAGGGTGCACTCTAATTCTGGTGTATAGATGGACCAAAGAAGGACAAGGACTATGCTCCTTGAAGACATGGACTGCTTCATTTCATTTTTGCCTTTGAATCTCCAGTGTCTAGCACAGTGTCTGATAGGTGTAGATGCTTAATATACGATTGTTGATTGATACATCTTTATATCCCTGGTACCTTGCATAATGTCTTGCCCATTATAGGTGCTTAATCCATATTGGTTGGATTTAATTGGCCAGACCAGAGATACAAGAGCAGGAAAGAATGCCATGGTTTAGAGCTCTGCCTGTAACTAGACATTCCAGAAAAAAAAGGGACCTGAGCCATGTGGCAGTCTCCCAAGCAAATAGTATACGTTTTTAAAAACTACCTAATTAAATATTAACCCCAGAGACAGGAGCATTAACGGGTCTCTTAGGTAAAGAATATGCATCTCATAAGCATCAGGGAAGGGTTTAGATAGAGCACTTGGAGGAGTCCAAAGGAGCCAGAATGAGATCCTTTTCTGACTCACACTGACAAAAGGCAGGGACATTAGCCCTTAGGCTATTAACCTCTCTTTATTACCAACTGGAATATATAACGAGTGTATCTATTAGCCAACTTTGTAAGATGAGAGAGAATAGTGTCCTAGAGACTCTTTCCTACCAGTTGGGGCTGTCCTAAACTGGAATGAGATGCCTCAGGAGGGAGGGGGCTAATCCCTCATTGGAACTCTTTGAATGTTGGCTGACCACTTCTTGGAGTTGTGGTAGAAGGAATTCCTGCTCCAGGACAGATTGGAGTGGGAGGTCTCTGAAGCATATTCCTGACTCTGAAATTCTGGGGCCATGGTTGAAAAAAAGAGTGTCCCACCAAACTGTGCTTGACAAGGAAGGAGCAGGTAGAGAAATCTGAGCATTCTTTTTGGTTCCCTCTGTTTTCCTTTTCAATTTCCCTCCTTCCCTCTGACCACACTAAAAGCCAAAGCATTAGACTTGTACACATGTCCACCCTGGGTGGGAAGTGGTGACGAAATAATGTTTTCAGAGGTTGGTGAGTTAGTTAGGGGGTCTTCAAGTTGAGAGACAAAGAGGACAATGAGAAGTACTGTAGAGAGTCTTGGACTTCGGGGTTCTAGTGGCTAGCCGTGTCTTTGTGTAGGTCAGTGCGGTGACACATAGGTGCTTAATAGATGCTGGTGCGCTTCTCTGGGCCCCACTTTCTTCTTCTGAATGGTAAGGAATTATTAGATTCCTTAAGATAAGGAAGTATTAGATGGAAATGTGTGTGTGATGGATCCTTTTCACAATCTGAAGAAACCTATAGACCTCCATTGTTGTCTATGTTCATAATTGAAAGAAACGCTAAATTTCAGTTAGAGGTTAGTGAAAATGAAGATATAATTTTTCCCATTTGAGTTTGTGGAGACCCTTGAAATCTACAGACAATCCTGGGGACTACAGACCTGTAAGAATTCCTGACCTAGATGATGTCTTAAGTTAGAAATCATACCTTCTTATTTTAAAAATGAGGAAATGGAGGCTCACAAAAATTAGGTGACTTGTCTAATGGCAAACACTTAAAGGAGGATTTTACCCCCAAGCCCTCTGACTCAAAGCTGGTGATCAGGTCCTGGTTCCATGTACCTCCCAGTTCTGACATTCTACTTTCTTGCCCGTTCCTTTCCCCCTCCACTCACCCCTTTCTTAACCTCCTTTAGCAGTCAGTCAAACAGCAGGCATCCAGCCCCTTTCTTGCTCGAGGTCTGAGGTGGATTCTGAACCCTGGAGCAGCCCGATGGCGAGGGAGGGTGGCACAAATCTCGCTCTACCTGCAGGGTCCCTCTCGCCCAGTTCCAGAACCCCTGTGCCGCTGCTGGCGCTGCAGCTGCCCAGCTAACTTTCTGACTGAGTGACAGGGCCTGGCAGAGGCATGTCAGTGAGTGGAAACAGTCCTGACATGCCGGCTGTGTGAAAAGCGCTAATTACACTGATGTGGGGTCTGTGCCGTGCGGTCCTTTGCTCAGAGGAAGGATGCGATGCAGGCATGAGAACCGGCACTACAGAGGAAATGGGAGAACAGCAGTACCTAGGTCCATCAATAATTCATGGAATGCCAGCAGCAACAAAGGGAGAGAGGGACCAGAACGAGAAGAACAGAATATCATAAAGCTTTTTAATGGTCTTTTTCTATTAATGTCAGATGGGCGACCGTTTTTCAAGTGGGTGGAAGTTTTCCAAAGCCCCCACAATTCAGTCACAAAAGCTAAATGCTTCCTCTTCCCCTCCTCCCCGCCTCAGCTGGAGAGGTTAACGCTTGTAGCAGCTCTGCACTACAGCTGTAGTTTGGGTGGGCAGAGCGGGTGCCAGCTCTTTGGAGGGAGTTTTTGGTGAAAGCATCAGAGACGTTGCAGGCAGTTTCCCCCCACTGTGACTGCCCCTCCAGACCTAGCTTCCCTGACTTCTTCCTCTTCAAGTTCTAGCTAAAATCTAACCCTCTACAGGAAGTTTTGCCCATTGCCCCTTCCAACTTTCTCTGTTTCTACTTAGCTTGTTGGTACATAGTGGTTTGCATATTGTATTCCCACTTTTGACCGAGAGGTCCTCGAGAGCCCCGGGCTGTCTTTTACATTTCTATGTATTGCTTGAGCTGAGCAAGTGCCTGGCACACTGTAGGCAATTTAAAAATGTTTGACTGAAAAAATAATCAACTAAAATATTAATTAATTTATCAAACTAAAACAATTAATTAAAAAAATTATCCATGTTTTTGAAGGCATAGTGGACTGAGAAAAGTTATAGGAAAGCTGGGTCAAATCCTGCCTCTGATAATGGGGAGTTCATTTAGTGTATGAGCCTCAGTTTTCTCATTTGTAAATTGAGGATAATAGCACCTGGAGTGCCTCCCAGGGTTGTTGTGAAGCTCAAAAGAGCTAAAGGGTAATGGAAACTGCTTTGGAAACATTACAGTGCATTACAAATGTCAGTTACTATTATTGTTATATTAGCATTTCAAAAATATTGAAATGCCCTCTTTTTATTCTTGCAACAACTGAGTAATGAATGACTTTTTTTTTTAAAAAAGTGTTCCAAATGTATAAAATTGATCTTGTTTCACCTGTTGCCACTCCCACGATCCCATGTTGCTATCTCTCCCCCCCAACCCCCCCCCCACCCCATACCCTTTCCTCTTTGATTTGCTAGCTGGCTTTCCAGCAAGTAGCTAACACAGTGTCTCCAGATACTCCCTTTTTTCATTGGATCAAAAGAATCATTAGAAAGATGGAAAACAAACAAACAAACCAAGTGCCCTTTGTCTGTATCACAACTCTTCTTTCCAAGTGGATACTGCTAATGAATTTGTTCCAGTCTATTAAAGGACTGTGAACCATGGTCTTAGGCCAACTGATACAATCCAGATCCAAACTAAGATAATTTTCCAGCCATTTAGGACTAAAATTTCCTTTATGTTCATGCTAACATTTCCCAAAATTGTGTGCTAATCACTAAACACAGAAACAGCACATCAGACCAAGTACACAGGTAGACATAGATGCTTGAAGCTGAAACAAACTAACAAACAAACAATGCCTTAGAAATCATCTGTCTATCCCTTCTTTTTGCAGATGGGGAAACTGAGGACCCAATATCAACAAAATCTTTGGCATAAAAATAGTAACTCACAAAAGTATTGAGGTGGTAATTATTTTAAAGTAATTCTTGATGATACAGAAGTGTTCACTTAAAATAGCAACATCTTCAAACAACTCCCTTAGTGTATTTCATTGTTGGTCACAGATCATTAACTACTTGACAAGGAATATTAAGAATATAGAAACATAAAGCTAAAGTGTTAGGAGCCAATGTCCATTAACTATAAATAATAAATGAATTTAAAATAGCTCCAAAAGGAGAAGTTAATAGTAAATAAGATTTAATTTACCCCCTCCCCCAACGATATATTCAATTTTCTAGGAAACCTGATGATTGTAGAAAGCAAGAGATCCAATGGGCAAGAGTTGCTTCACAATTTATCCATAATACATTTGCATTCAAGAATACTTAAGTATTAAATAATAAAAGAAATGCAGAATAACTCTGGCTTCATCTCACATCCAGGAAAGATGACAAAAGATGGAAGTAATTAATATTGGAAGGATTGTGAAAAGACAGGCACGATATTACCTTATTTGAGAAGCTGTAAATTAGTATAATCATTATGGAAGACAATTGGAATTATACTTTTTTAAAGTGTTTAAAAGGCCCTAGTCTTTGACCCAGAGATTCCACCATCAGTCATATACATCGAGGAGGTCAAATATGGAAATGAAGATCCCATATACCTCTAAATATTTATAGCAGCACTTTTTTATGGGAAGCATAGAATTAGAAGTGAAGCTGATTCCTATTGATTGGGGAATGACTAAACAAATTATGGAATATGAATTTGATGGAATATTATCGTGCCATAAAAAAAATGAATATGAAACATACAGAGAAGCACTGGCAGATTTAAATGAATGATTGCAGGGCCCAAATAGAAAACAATATGCCCAAAGATTACAAGAATATAAGCAAAAAGAGTTGGGAAAATGCACCAGCCTCCCTTCTTGGTAGAGGTGGGATATCATGGATGTGGAATGGCGTGTACACAGTGAGACACAGTTGATACATTGGTTGATTTTGATAACCTGATTTTTTTCTCTTCCTTTTAACATCTTTGTTATAAGGAATGGCTTGATATATAAGGAAGGTAGGATGGATATTTTCAGAAGTAATATGAAAGGAAGGCTAATAGGAAAGTAATTTTAAAAAAGGAAGGTATATAGTAAGTTAATAGAAAAACAAAATATATTAATAAAGTAGGATGAAAAAAGAATACCCAGAATCTAGTTCTATATTACAGTTAAAAAGAGATATTGGCATGTTTATAACCTAATATAGTGATTATTGATAGGTATAATGGGTATCATGGATTCATATAATATCAGAGCCAAGAAGGACCTTTAGAGTTCAGCTTGTATAACTTCTTATTTGTTTTAAAGTTTTATTGGTATGTTTTGTTTTTATACTGCAATGATTTGCCCATAATGATCTCTTGCTCTCATTTAAACTCTCCCTTGTAACACAAATCATTTATTTTACAGAGAAGAAAACTAAGACCTAGAGAGGATAAGTGATTTATCCATTATCACACAATAAATTAGAAGCAGAGTTGGAGCTTGAAGCCAAGGTTTCCAACTCCAAATTCAGTATAATTTCTACTACACCATGCTATTTCTTATGTACAACAGCTATCTGGTTCATCTGATCAGCAGAGAAAGCCAAGTGGAATGATTCAGGCCAAAATTTTGGGGGTGGGGGATATTGTCTAAATTTCCAGTTTCCTTATCTAGTCTTGCTTCAGATATTCATTAGCTTGGTGATCAGGGCAAGTCTTTTAACCTCTTTCATCCTTTGTCACTACATCTATAAAATAAGGGGATAGAATGTATGGGGTATTCAGGGAGAACTAGTACCTTTTGTGTGAGAGCTCACCAAGCCCTTTTCAAGGTTACTCACTCACTTTTGGTGTCCAGCAATGGACCAATTCTCACCCTTGGCTTCAAGAAGTTGTAGCATGTGCAGGCCTGTAAATTGTCTTGGCAAACTGGCTAAATCAGGTAGAGGGTTTTTAAACCCATTGGTAATCTGGGGTAATATTTGCCCTAAATATATAAAGACTTTCCCTGGCCAAAAGGGTGAGGAAAAAAAAAACTATTTGTTCCATTGGCCATGAAGGCAGTAGAAGGAGTTGCTGTGGAGCACTTAGAATTTGGTCAGCCATTGAAGATGCTGAGGTAAGCAGTTAAGCAATCAATGAATTAACAGCTAGCATTTCTTTGCATCTAGTATGGACTGGAGATAGAGAAATTCCAAATTAAAATTCCTGCCTTTGAGGACTCATAGATTTCTTGGACTGACCAAAGAGATTTGGGTTTGGGGTTTGGGTTAAGGAAGGCTAATAGTTCAGGTTAATTGTTAAACATTTTTTTCAGTCACGTTTGACACTTCATGACCTCATTTGAGATTTTCTTGGCAAAGATACTGGAGTAGTTTGCCATTTCCTTCTCCAGCTCATTTTACAGATAAAGAACTGTGGGTAAAAAGATTAAGTGACTTGTCTAGGGTCATATAGCTATTAAGTATGGGAGACTGCATTTGAACTCAGGTCCTCCTGACCCCAGGTCTATTGTGCCACCTATGATCATACATCTAGAAGTGTGAGAGAACTTAAAGGTGGTCCAGTCTAACCTTTTCATTTTATAGATGAAGAAACAGGGCCAGAGAGGCTAAAAGTGACTTTCCCAAGGTCACCCCATAACTAAATGGCAGAGCTGGAATTCAAGCTTGGTTGCCATGACTCCAAGTTAAATGTTTTCTCCACAGTGTCAGTGTCTTGAGACCTCTGAGAGACACAGTGTGACAACCTTTGATACAGGTATTCCTTGGGGAGGGGGGACTGGATCAGAAGATGTTCTCAAGAAATCATTCTCATTGACCTTCAGATGAAGCTTACTGAAAAGGCCTATGCACAAGATTTCCCCAGGGACATAACAACCCAAGAACACAGACACACTGGGAAAGTCATTTGGTAGTACCTGACACCCTAGAGCAGTATTTCCTACCTGCAAAAACGTCTCACACTCTTGCTCTCCCACTTGTAAGTACAATCAGCACTTCAGCCACTCCATAAAGGCCAGTTTTAGAACAAGAATTCAACGTCTTCAGAGCTCCCTGCTTTTATATTTTCGACTGGATCAGGCAGCCTTAGAGTAGGAAAGAGGTCCCACACCTCAACTGCCCTGCTTCCCTAATTGTGTTTTATTTTTCTCTTTAAAAAACCATGATCTTAATGAACACCCATAGATACAAGTATTTTCATAGAGAAAGAACAGAAAATAAGGATTATATATAAAATTGCAAGTCACAATTATGTATAACATCTTTATATATGTCTAGCTTTTAAAAATCCACATATTTTAAATTTAACATAGTAGTATCCATTCTGCCTTGCTTATCTGTATTCCATTGTGAATCGCCTGCTTTATTCTGTGTATTTTTAAAATGTTTAATAGATGCTTTTCTTTTTTACATTACTTATATCATATTATAATTCTATACTAATCCTCTACTCTCTCACAATCCTGTCTCATTTTACCCAAATAAAAGCCCCTTCTTGTGACAAATGAGCAAAATCAAACAAAAAAAATTACCAAATAGGCTAGGTCTGAAAATGTATATGCCTCATTCTGCAGCTGTAGGCCATTTCCTCTCTGTGGTATTAGCCTTCTGGAATTGTGATAGATCATTGCACTGATCAAAGTTTTTAAGTCTTTCATAGTTTTGATTTTCGGTACCCTCATCATTGACCCTCACAATATTGTTATAGCATAAATTGTTCTTTTGGTTCTGTTCACTTCACTCAGCAATAATCAGACAAGTCTTCTCCTCTGATTCCACCCCCTTTTTTATTTCTTAGAGTGCAATGATCTTCCATTCTATTCACATAGCACTATTTGTTCAGCCATTCTCCAATCTGTTATGAGGAAAATTAAGGTTTAAGTATAAGTCAGCAGCCAGGTCTGTCAGGCAAGTTGTGGAGAATTCCAAGCATGGAACAGTGAAGTGAAGAGATCTTTTCTGAGAAAACTCTCTGGCTGTAGCTGATGGCAGTTGGGTGCAAACTTAGCTGCTTGAAGTGAAGGGCCCAGAAAAGTGATTATCTCCTGCTGAAGCCATCTACCGGTGGAAAGATCAGGTGGAGCGGTGAATCCAGTTCTGGTTGGTGGACATATCAGACTGGTTCAGCTCCCTGACTTTACACTTTTGTGAGTTATTTGGTGTGGATCCTGGATATGAACATCAATAGAGCCGAAGAGGACCCTGCAGTGAGACAACTCAATCTCCTTCAGACCTAGCAGACTTGACCTGACAACCTGTGATAGAGATAGTGTAGTTTTTTGTCCCACCTTCTAGCTCTGAACTTACCAATTAGACAAGTAGTTTTAGATTGACCTTTCCCTCAACACCTAATAAGCTGTTTTACTTGACTTCCAGTGCCTTCCTCAAACCCCAAGAAAGGACCCACAGAAGGATAGCCTTCAAATCTTGTCTTTCCCCAGCTTGAGTAGTGACCAGTAACTGTTAACTGACATTCATCAGCCAGTGTGTTCTTACCCATATCCCACATCCCTTGTATAGGTTCCTAGTTATCCTGTGTATCCTGTCACTTGTGGGTGTGTGCGTCCTGTCTGTGTGTGACACCCTTGTGATACACTATGAAGGCAGTTACATTTTTCAAATCCTGGGCACTATTTTGTTTCTAATTCTTTGCTTTAACAAAAAATGTACTATAAATAGATTTGTGCACACATAGAAGTCCTTTCCTTCTGTCTTTGGTCTCTTTAGAGAAGGTAGGGGTTCTAAAATTTTTTGTGTGTCATAGACCTCTTTGGCAAGCCTTGAACCATTTAGCAGAGTCGTATTTTAAAATACATAAAGTCCAAAAAACATCCATTAAACACTATGTGCCACACACCATGCTTAGCACTAGGGATACAATGAATAAAAAGATAGTCCCTGCCCTTGAGTTTACAATATAAAATAGAATGCATAGGATTACAAAGAATGCCAGTTAGAGTGAAATATATTTATCAAGATATTAAAAAAAAATAAGTTCATGGATTTCAGGTTAAGAATTCTGTTAGAGCTTATGTCTGCTAGTGGTATATCTAGGCTAAAGGGTCTACATAGGTCGATTATTTTACGGGGATCTGGTTCTAACTCACTTTTCCGAGTTTTTGAATCAATTCTCAACCCTATCAGTTTGTTGTTATTCAATCCTTTCAGTTGTGTCTGACTCTTCTTAACCCTATTTGAGGTTTTCTTGGCAAAAATACTGGAACGGCTCATCATTTCCTTTGCTGGCTCATTTTGCAGATGAAAAAACTGAGGTGAACAGGGTTAAGTGACTGCCTAAGGCCAGATTTGAACAAAGGAAGATGAATTAAGTCTTTTTGACTCTGGGACTACCACTGTATCCACTTTGACACCTAACCGCCCCATCAATAATAATACCCTATCAATAAATCCCTATCCTCCCACAAAAGTCCCTCTAACAAAATTGTTTGTTTTTGTTTTTCTTTTTTCCTGGTCATCTTTGCCAATTTGATGGCTATAAGGTACAATGTGACAGCTTTTCATTTTGTATTTTTCTTATTAGATTTGGAGCATTAAAAAAAGCCTGAGAACTTTGTCCTCTGTTTCCCTAATTACAATAAAAGCAGATTGATTGGAGTGACAAACTTAGGAATTTTTGCACTGAGGTCATGTCCATGTAGAAGATCCTGTGACAATACAATACTTGAGTTGTCAAAGAGCTCAGGACATCCCATGGCCATTGCCAAAGAGACTATCCAAACCTTACCCACAATAGGGATAATAATAGCTAGCTTTATTCCCCATTTATGTGGGGAATAAAGGTTTGCAAAGTACTTTGCAGATATCTCATTTTATCCACTTAACCACCTTGGGAGTTAAGTGCTATTAATTATAATATCTCTTTAACATATGAGGAAACTGAGGCAGACAGAAGTTAAATGACTTGCCTAGGGTCATAGTAAAGATCCGAGACCAGATTTGGACTTGAGAAGAGAACCATTAGGAACATATTTAAATGAACCTTAGCACTTAATTATCAAGAGTTTTTAATTGTTTTTTTACTATTACTTGTTTATTCATATTAGGATTCTCGGAGCCTAAATAATTGGAGACGAGGTGGGATGAAGTGGCTATTTTTACAGCAATAGATTTTGGGAGAGGGAGCTGAAAGAAGTCTTGAAGTTAACTTTTCTTCCTCACTTAACCCTCAAAAATTATATTAGAACTGAAAAGCAACTTGGGAATTATCAAAGACCATCTCCTTAGCTTTATAAAGGAGGTCTCAGAAAGAAGTGACTTGCTTGGAGTCACAATAGAAGGTTTGTTCAGGTCTTAACTGGGACAAGATGGAATCAAACAAAATTCAAAACATATAGATTATCAGATCTGTAGATAAAGAGGAAAACAAGCATTTTATTTAGCATCTACTATCTTCCAGGCTCTGTGGTAGGTATGCTTCTTTACAACCACCCTGAGAGGTAAAAGCTATTATTGTTCCATTTTACAGAGAAACTGAAGCAAACAGAGGCTGTGACTTGTCCTGGATCACACAGCTGATAAATTTCCCAAGTCGGGTCTTCCTGACTCTAGGTCCAATACTGATATATTGTTCATCTAGCTGCCAGATCTGTAGGGAACCTTAGAGATCTACTTGCTTAATTATATTTTTATAGAGGAGAGAAAATGAGGCTCAGAGTTAGTCAGAGCAGGGCTTAGAACTTGGTTCTCCCGCCTCCCAGGCCAGAATTCTATCAGGTGGGTTGTTAAAATTTGGTTTCCCTTAAAGTCAATCACTTCCTAGAGATGTGGCTCTGGGATTATAACTCAGGTCAAGAAGCTAAGTAGGGGAAGGGAGCTCCCCATGGTCTTTCCAGGTGACCCCTGAGCTCAGATCCTTATCCCTAAGAAAATGTAAGTAGCCCAAGAAAGTAAAACTTCAAGGAAAAGAAAGTCTCAAGGGTGTTGGAGGAGGCAGCAACATTTCTAGAAAGTAATGACTCTCTCAGTTGCCTGGTTCCATTTGAAGTGTTCTGATTTCCATCAGGGGACACTTATGTGTGACTCAGCTCTCCTCTGCCAGGAGATCTTTGAAGTGCTCCTCCCTTCCTCCACAGGAGAAATAAAATTAAGAAACAATAGCCTAGAGAAGTGAGATTTTGCCTAAGGTCACAAAGCTAGTTAAATTGGGAGAAGAAAAGTTCAAATCCAGATCCTTTAAATCAGGGCCTTCTTTGAGTCATGGAACCCTCTGGCAGTCTAGTAAAGCCTAGGGAACCTAATCAGAATAATGTTTTTTAGTAATGAAAGGAAATATTAGGTTTCTGTTAGAGGTTAGTTTAAGTAAGGATCTAATTTTTCCCCATCCAAATATATGGATCCCTTGAATTCTGTCTACAGACTTTAGATCTCTCTCTTTTCCTCTAAACCTAGAACCAGCATTTTTCCTACACTGCTTTTCATCCTCATTTGCCATCTCGTCCTAGCCTAATTCCTTTGAACAGACTAATTATCCATTGAGGAGTCTAAAACTTAATCTTCTTCCACCTGAGTTTGAGGAACAATTATCTTAGGATCATTGTCCTTTCTTTTATGAAACATTTCTGAATTTTACTGAAATATTTCTCTCCCTTGCTGTTCATATTTTCAACCTGGGTCTCCTGCCCAAGTTCTGTGTTTTTGGTCTCTCAAGGACAGTTGAAAATTTAAGACAAAGAAAGGGTTCCCATGATAAAGGAGGGAGGGATGTGCCTGCTAAGATCTAATTCAAATGCCCCGCCATTACCTCTGCCCACCTGGCTTGTTCCTCAAGAAAGAGAGCATACCAATCCCAATCTCCCTATTTCAGCTTCTGTTTACATTGTCTTACTTCATCATGTAAGGGCAAGAAGCCGGTCGAATCATGGGAAATGTAGTTCTCAAGTCCTCTAAGTGTCCACAGGAAGTTTATATCATGGATCTTGATATTAAGACCAAGGACCCCAAATTTCCACTAACACAACTTGAAAGTTTGCAAAGAGCTTTACAAAGATTACTTCATTTGGTCTTCATGGACCATCCTAGGCTATAGGTGTTATTGTCTCCCTTTTAACTTAAGAAACTATGGCTGAGAGAGGTTGAGACTTGTCTATGGTCATGAAGTTAAATAAGTATCAGAGGTAGGATTTAAATTCAGATATTCCTAATTCCAAGTCCAGCAGCCTATCCACTAGGAAACCTACTTTGTCAATGGAAGAAATTTGTATATAGAGAAAGATTGAGAATTAGAGTGAGTATGCAGATATTTGAGAAACTGGAGGGGATAGGAGGAGGTGGGGTCAAGAGCACAAGAATCCAGGTTAGCTTTGGCACTGAGAGGGTCCACTCTGGTGCAAAGAAGAGAGACTGATGGATAATGTTAAGAGAGGTTGAGGTACAGAATTGAAAAGGAGGTTGAGCTCATGATGGATGACCTCTGTTTTCTCATTCAGTCAAGGATTTGCAAGGGTGGTAGGGATTGTGTAAATGGCTTGAGGAAGGAAGAGAAGGTTTGAACCAGCCACTATGGATATTAGGATAGGCAGTGATGGGCAAATTTTTTTAAGAGGGGGCCAAAGGAAAGGAAATGCTCATCTGTCAGTCTGTTTCTAAGGCAACTCTTTCAAAGTTTCATTGTATTGTATCCTATTCATTGTATTAGTCAGATGAGGAATAATGTCCCAGATAGAACATTTCAGGGGGCCACATATGGCCTGCAGGCCATAGTTTGCCCATCACTGGGATAGAGAGTCAATTGAGAAAGAATAAAAGGACTACAGTATACCAATAGGGCTCTGTTAATATTAGACAGTCAGTCAATAAGGATTTATTAAATGCCTACTATGTGTCAGGTGCTGGAGATACAAAAAAAATGCAAAAGGGAGTTCCTGTCCTTGAGTAGCTCACAATCTAGGGCAGTGATGGGCAAACTACGGCCCACAAGCCAGGTGCAGCCCCCTGAAATGTTCTATCCGGTGACATTATTCCTAATCTGACAAATACAATGAGTAGGATACAGTTCATTCAAAGGTCTAAGTTTATTTTCCCTAGATTTTTGCACATTTTACATTTCACAAGTTAATTTTTCTTCTTTTTTCTTGAATTTTATTCTTTGTATTTTGCCATCCTTAGCTGACCTGAGGTACTTTTTTTTTAGAAAAAAGGTGTGTTTAAGATTTACCTCACGGGGATATCTGTTAAGTTTTTAAAAATTCGATAATGTAAAAATATATGTATATTTAACTCTTTTAGGAGTAATTTCACAGGGAATTGAATTGTATGAATCTTAGAAGAAAATGTATGTTTTGTAATCTATAATGTAAAGTTTAAATTCTTTTGAGAATAATTTCAGAATAAGGATCTTGCCATCTTCCCAAAATCCAGACGACGAACTTGTTTGGTGAGGACACATGAAGATGTCTGAAAAACCTTCACTGTACCATGAAGACCAAACTTTGAACTTTGGGGTGCAGTGATTGAACTATGGGGAGTTGAAATTGAGTTGTATGTATTGTTTTAATTGTACACTGTTATGCCAGTGGGGGACAGCCCCAAATTGGTTTTTGTCAATGCGTCTAATTTTAACCATTTGTTCATCTATTTCTTTTATCCCCAAATTCCTGAAAATTTTAGAAGTTGTTTATTTTTACAGGTCCAGTGAAGAAAAAAGGACTAACCTTTTTTTTTGCCGGACCTCACGGGGAATTGTAAAAGTGAAATTTGGAAAATGCCATCTAAAAGTGTATATATTTCTATGGACATGGGAAATGTATCAAAACTACATTTCCCGTGATCCAACATGGTCCAACTGGTTTCCGTTTCTGGGTCTTTGGGCTTGGGGAGGCCGATGTCTTGACGCAGGGAAGGGCTTAAATCTCCTGGGTTAGGAGGGAGTGCTCTTTTTGCCAGTAGGCTCTTGGCCAGGAAACAGGAGACAGTAATGGAGGCGGCAGTTTTGAATGCTTACAAGCGCGTGGTCTAATAACTTATCTATCAGCATGGCTTTAATTAAAATACTAATTTATATTATTATATTGGCCTTTATCATTTTTAATATTTATACAGTACAACAAACTTTGAAAGAGTTGCCTTATAATCAGACTGACAGATGAGCATTTCCTTTCCTTTGGCTCCCTCTTTAAAAAGTTTGCCCATCACAGATCTAGGGGAATGCAACATGTACACAATTCTGTACAAACAAGTTATTTACAGGAAAAACTGGTGATAATCAGCTTAGGGAAGGCACTAAAATAGAGAGAAATTTGGAAAGGCTTCCTGTAAAAGGTAGAATTTTTGTTGGGATCTGAAGGAAGCCAGATGTAAAAGAGAGAGAGGGAAAACATTCCAGGCATGGGAGACAGTCAGTGAAAATGCCCAGAGTCAGGAGATGGAGTAAACAAAGTCGTAATTCAAGTTCTGATTTCTAGTATTTGCTGATTTCCAAAGTGTATATGTTCACACTGAAAATTTAACAATTGACTCTCATTAGCTGGTTCAAGCTGGCTCCAGCACACCCCTGGAGGGAAGTTATGCTGCCAAGAATGGAAGAAAATGAAACAGATTTACACAGGACAATGAAATATTTGGATAAACAATAAGGAGAAAGTCCCTACTGATATAGGTTATGAAGCACTACGCTATAGGAGAGGCCTTTTGCAGTCTGCTCTGGAGGAATAATAAACAAGATAACAAGGGTAGCACAGACTGAGGTGTGGATGGGTTTTGATGGGAGGCAGATCCACATCTATGAGGTCACGGATTTGCCTAAGTATCAAAGCAAGTCAACAGATCCGCCCCTATGTGAAGGTAGAGGAATGGATGATTTCCTACACCTTTTGATCTTGACCCAATAACCACACTTCTTGGAGGAAACTGAGGCTTTGACTCAATCCTTTTAGAAAAACCACTTTGGCATTGTACCATAATCACATCTATAATAGGAAAGCTCATATTATTAAGAGTTGGACAGTTTTTTAGAATCGTCTACTCCTGACAACTGCTCTTAGCAATATTAACTCACCACAAGAAGATACTTCAATCCCACAGAGCTATTGACATACACAAGCCCACATATATATGAAGCCCAGTAATTGGTCTCTGTTATGACATATATGATTTTTAATAGAATGACCTGAAGTCAGAGATGACATAGTTGAATTTAGACATCAGAAAAAAGCTAAGCATAAAGGGACATTTAATTATAAGAAATTTAAGACCTACTGTGTAAAGGCATTTGTGGGAAGTATTATAGTGCAAGTTATAGATAGATAATATAGATAGAAATATCTAAGATATATTTTTTTGCTCTCAGAGATTTTATGATCTATAAGATATATAGATATAGATGTATAGATATAGATAGAAATATCTAAGATACATTTTTTCCCCTTAGGGGACTTATGATCTTTTAAGATAGATAAATATGTACACAAATGACTATAATCCATTTTGTAATATGCTAATCACACTGGAAAAGTACCACAACATATTCTATGAGATTTGAGATGGAGAAGGGGGAAGAAACTACTTCTTGTTAAAGAAAAACAGGAGAATTTCCTTGGAGTTGATGACTTTTGACCTGGTCTACTCTTTCTGAGGTGGCTGCAAATTGAGAATAATTTAACATCTCTTAGGAAAATATCCCTATTTGTCTGTCTTCATATCGATCCCATTTCCCCACTTGCACCCTCATGTTTGGAATTCTCCACAGAAAGTTTGATTCCCAGGTTTAAAGCCAACCCTGGTACTGAGTAAGGAATTAGCATTGGTACAATTTTAAAAATCTGTTCACTGGCTCAATACTTAAGCCATCCCTACTGCTTGTCATTAGGCACTAAAGTATCAACACAGGATTTAATGGGTTTTGGCATTTTTCCCACAAGCCTTTGCTTTCTTCTTACCCCACCACCCCCAGTCCAAACATAGGAAGCCCCTAGTGCATTCATCTTAAAAGCCAAATAAAATGGACAGAGTTTTAAGTTGTTTTTTTTTTTTTAAGTAGTAATACTTTAATTTCTCTTCACACACACATGTTTTCCCTTTCCTCTGCTGGGCTCAGATGCTAGTTGTACATTGCCACAGTCCAGGAAAGGACCTGCGGGTCTCCCTTGGCAGATGCTGCCACTGTTATATCCTAAGGGCCCTGCAGGCAGCCCCTGGCAAAATTTTTAATTCAACATCAAACTTCAACTTGAAATTTGAAAAAAAAAATTGACAAGATGTCACTGTCTCTGAACCTAGCAAGTAGGGCTTTTAAATGTACCCAATTCAGATTTTGTGGAGACACAGAAGGGTTTATGATTCTTTTCTGAAGCCAAGGCTGACTGCTTTACTCTGGCCACAAGCTGTGCCCCATCAAATTGACTGGTAGGAAAGCAAAATGGGCCAAAAAGGCCACTTTTGCTCAGGAAGAACCCCACAGATCTGGCTGGAGAGCCAATAAATTGAAGGCAGCTTTCACAGTCAATCAGTGCCTGGAGATTGATAGTGAAAGTACATTGAGAGGATGTTAGATCAATCTCAGTAGCTGAAATATATTCCCTGGTAGCTTGGCTGCTTGGTCCTCTACTTTTTCACATCTGTTCTCTCTTTGATTCTCCATCCCCACTGAGCAACCTTTCAGAAAGAAGGATGTACTGTATAGATAGCTCTCAGAGAATCATCAGATTCAGAGTTAGACGTGGTCGCTGATCAACATAATTTAATTTAAACCCCTTACCTGGGATATGAGGCAACTGTGACTCAGAGGTAAAAGTATTTGCTCAGGGTCATGCAAACTATCAGGAGAGGAAACCAGGTTTTTTGTTTGTTTGTTTTTTTTACTTCCAATCACAGTTCTCTTTCTACTGTACCACAGGGACTTGATATTGAGTCAGATAATGCCAAGTCAGTTTTTACTGAAGACAATGATGAAAACAGTTTCCTCTGCATCCCCAACTGTATTTGGCTCCTGATGGGTATCCTGCTGCAGGTCCCATAACTTTACAAGGTCCTGAACTGCAGTCTATTCTCTGTCATCTCCAGTGCAGGTTAAGGCTTTAGATTCATTATAAATTTATGTCCTTGAATAGGTTTTTTATAAAGTTTTAATTGACGAATATATTTCTTTTCTTTTTTTTTTAAACCCTTAACTTCTGTGTATTGGCTCCTAAGTGGAAGAGTGGTAAGAGTGGGCAATGGGGGTCAAGTGACTTGCCCAGGGTCACACAGCTGAGAAGTGTCTGAGGCTAGATTTGAACCTAGGACATCCCCTCTCTAGGCCTGACTCTCAATCCACTGAGCTACTCAGCTGCCCCCAACAAATATATTTCTTTCTTTTTTTTTTTTAAACCCTTGTACTTTGGTGTATTGTCTCATAGGTGGAAGAGTGGTAAGGGTGGGCAATGGGGGTCAAGTGACCTGTCCAGGGTCACACAGCTGGGAAGTGGCTGAGGCCGGGTTTGAACCTAGGACCTCCTGTCTCGACAAATATATTTCTAATAGGATTAAAGCTTCAATAAGGAAGGTCAGCAAGGATGCTCTCATTTCCCTTTCTACCTCTACCCTTGATCAGGCTCTCTATTCATCTCCTTTCCCTGCCGCCATTGCTATGAACAACCTAATGGCCAATTTGAATGTTTGGGGATGCATGAGTTGAAAAGCATGGATAATTGAGGGATAGGATTGTAAAGTGGAAAGAACACTAGAGTTAAACTTGGAAGCCCTGGGTTCATGTCCCAGCTTTGCTGTTCACTACCAATGCCCATGGGTGAGTTAGTTTCTCCTCTATAAAACAAAAAAAACAGAACCAGATGATTTCTGAGGTCCCTTCTAGCTTTAAACCCTGTGATTCAGTAATTTAAGATAAGGGTAAAAGACAGAAGGGAGAAGTTTGGAAATGCATTCTGGAACAGCTTCTATCTCTTCAGAAATGTGGTGGGGTGGAGCAGAGAATAGGCTACAACATGTCCAAGTACTGTTAACTCTCTAGTCTCCTCACTGTGAGCACTGTTTACAATAGAATAATTAGAAGTAGACTCATTTCTTGTTGTTTAATGACAAACAAGAAAATCTTACACATTCCCTCTTCTTGTTAGGCATCCAAATTCAGACTTTATGATTTATGGATGGATGTCCCCTTCCAATATAATGTATTTACTGGCTTTGACCTATTACATAAAACATAACATATAGTTATAGATTTGAAATGAGAAATACAACCGAAGTCTTCTTCCCACAGAGCAAGGAGACCATCAGCAGCTGCTTCTCCCTTTCAGTCCATAAATAATGTGTATGGTGATGATGGTGTTATTATTATCATTTGGTATGTCGCCAGTATCTTTCCCCGAAGTACTTAAGGCACTTTATAGACATTGTCTTATTATTCCTCACAAATATGTCCCTAGAGGTAAGGAGAGAACAGAGGTTTTATTTCCATTTTACTGACAGGAAACCCAAGACCCAGGGCAATGAAGAGGCTTCTCCTTAGTAACACAGTGGAGTAGAACCCGGCTTTCTCAACACGAGTTGAAGGAAACATTTCAATAAGCTCCAATGAAGAAAAAGGGAAACCAAGTGGGCAATGAACTTCTTGAAAGGCAGTATCAAAACTTTCAACTTGGTCACTATTACCATCATCATTGTTTATTTCTTTTCCTTTTCCACCTCCTTCTCTTTTCCTTTCTTCCTCTTTCCTCTTCCTCCTCCTTACCTTCCTCTCCTCCTCCTCCTTCTTTTTCCTCCTTCCTGAGAATGGATTCAAACTGAGATTTTCCTGCCTCCAAGTCTAGCGTCCCATCCAACATACCATGTTATTCCTGACTTAGTGCTGCTGCTTTTTATACAGAGTTGTGCACAGTGCTGTACAGAAGTATATAGACAATCACCAAAATTCAGTTCAATTTATTTCTCTTCCAGCCTGAAGTAGTATCTCCCATAGCTGAATTCCTATAGCACTTAAAATTATATTTCATTATAATAGTTTAACAGTTTATAATTATATGCTGAATTGTTCTTGATTTCATGTAAGTAATTAGATTATATGTTTATTGCTGATTGGATTAAATACAAGTTCCTTCAGGTCAGAGACAAGTCTTATGGTTTTGTAAAGAGGCTTTCCCTATGCATATCCAGATTGCCTATTATAGAAGCTTTTTATTTCCCATTGTTCCTTCTACCATATGTATTAGAGCGGCCTTCTTTGATTAGTTGTATTAAAAGAGGTCAGATAGAGACAGTTGCTCTCTTTCCTTGGCTCTTTCCTGCTTCATTGAGAGGGTAAAGAATACAATTTACCCACAACATGGCCACTGTGAACTGAGCTTAAAGGGGAAGATAACTTTTCCATCTCTCTTTTATCCCAGCTCCAAGAAGTGTGTCTGGGGTCTCTGTTCTATTTCATTTGTCCTTCTCAGTTTCAGGTGCCACTGGTGCTTCTCACTTGACCTGGGGATTTGAGCCATATTGACGTTAGAGCCAAGATTCCAGGTAAGATGTTGCAACCAGCCAGTCATACCCAGAGAAGTCAGGGTGGCTGGGATTTGAGTCCAAGGTAGATTTTGGAATTCAAATTTAAGACTGCATTTTTTTATCCCTTACCTTCTGTCTTAGAATCAATACTAGCTATCAGTTCCAAGGCAGAAGAGTGGTAAGGGCTAGGCAATTATGGTTAAGTGACTTGCCCAGGATCATACAGCTAGGAAGCATCTGAGGCTAAATTTGAACCCAGGACTTCCCATCTCCAGACCTGGCTCTTTATCCACTGAGTCATCTACCTGCATTTCTCCCTTAGGTATCTATGTATTTATGTATGTAGAAACTGAGCTAAACTATGAACCTAATCCTAATCTCCTCTCCTGAGTCTGAAGTAGTTAGGGGAGGAGAGGATTAAGCCCCAGGTTTTGGAGAATCAATTTGTATATTTGTAAAAGCTAATTTGACTGTTAGTACTTAAATGGAGAAAGTGCAGAGAAATTCACCTACACTTGAGGGAATATTATCAACAGAGGCTGGAGTTATTTGTGAAGAGTCTAGATAAACCTAAATTTCACTTAAGGGTACTAGAAAACTCTGGGGATTGGTGGCTAAGTATTATATTTGGTTTTCAGGCAGTGGGGGTTCAGAATAGCCACTATTACACTTCCTTTTTGTATCTATAATGGTGTCTATTACAGCTTTGGGCACCTAAAAGATATTACAAGAGTATATATTAACTGAAAGATTGGATATTGCTATCTGAACCCACAAACTGGACAAAGTAACATGGAAGTAGGAAATGTATAGCCTGGGAAAAATATCTTTAGTGATAGGAAGCAAAGATAAGTGACTTTTATGAAGACATGCATAGTCTGAGAGCTCAGTCTCTGTTAAAAATGAATATAAGGGTAAGAAGGCTGGAAGAAGAGGCAGCTGGATGGCTCAGTGGATTGAGAACCAGGCTTAGAGAAGAGAGGTCCTGGGTTCAAATATGACCTCAGATACTTCCTAGCTGTGTGACCCTGAGCAAGTCACTCAACCCCCATTGCTTGGACCTTACCACTCTTCTGCTTTGGAGCCAATAAACAGTATTGATTCTAAGATGGAAGGTAAGGATTTAAAAAAAAAAAAAAGCTAGAAGAGAAAACCCCCTGCTATTTGACCACATTAACCTTGTGTTCTAGTTCCTAGTGGAAGTTTTTGGACTTTAGAAAGTTTTCACAAGTAAAAAGTCAGAAAAGTCATTCTGCTTATGCTTTTGCTTCAAGTAATAGAGAAGGTTTGAAACCTTATATAAGGTATCTGAATTTGGGAGGAACAACAATCAAGGATATAATCAGGGAGGGTGCTAGAATCTGGATCTTGAACAGTCTTTAGGTAACTTTCCAGAGGAGGAAACAGCATCAATGAGGATCCTACAGAGAGAGGTGTAACATGCATGATCTTAAGTGGGGTGAACTGCCTCACAGAATTCCACAGTACCCCACCCAGAACTCCAGGAGAGGGGGCAGTTGGGGCATTTAAGAATGTGGGTATAAAAGCAGGACACCCAGCTTGGCAAACTCACTCTTTAGGGAGCTGGGTGGCTGAAAAGGGGGTAGGAATTGCTTCTTCTCGGCTAGCTTATCTCTAACCTCAGGGAACAAGGTGTTTCTTTGCTGAATACTACCTAGTGACTATAATCAAATTGTGAGCACTGTGAAAATACCTTATATGTGGTATCCCAGTCAATCTCTAACAATACAGATCTACAATCAAGATTACCTTCATCATCTTAAACTTGATAATATTAGATTTAAGAGAAAGTTTAGTTTGTGAGGGAGTTAGGGGAATAAGCTTATTCAAGGCATTCCCCTCTGGAGGATTGCTACTTCTGTCAATATCCTGAAGATACTAAATAATTTTACCTGACTCTCCATCCTAGAAATTGTCCCTCCTTCCCTGTTTCCCTGAATTAATAAATCCCTTCCCTTGTTAAGTTTGTGGGGGTGTGAAGAGTTATATTTTCAGGATTTACCAATCCAATTCATACATTACCAAAGCCAAATCTTCATCCAAGCAAACTCTGAGCATAGTTGTAATCCAAAGTACAAGAAAGCTGTTAGAAGTCACTCTGAGCACTTAATCTATCTGGGGCTTTAGGAATAACCTTCCAATAGTGGAAGTTGCTAATTTCTGTAGTTGCTAATTTCCCTATCTGTCAGCCAATTTAGCCCTGGGATAGCCAAATCCAAATAGCTTCCATTCTTGGTCAAAAAGGGATTCTGTTATAACAGTTTACAGGGGTAACAACTTCCAAGGAGGGGGAGGAAAAAGAAGTCCATTCACTCACTCCCCTCCCCCCTGCTAGTCCCTGCTGTGGCTCTATTGCTTAACCATTTCCAACTGGACCCATCTTTATAGAGGTTAACCCTAGAATTGGCTACTTATAACTTTACAGTTCATCATGCCTTGTAGTCAGTAGAGAGCTGGATCCTCTCTCTTTTATACTAGGACTACTCAGAGTTCAGTGAAACAAGAGAAAGTCATGAGTTTTATAGAGCTTGCCTAGAGAAATCTGATTTCCTTTGATTTCCCAGGCAACTGGTGAACCTCAGCTGTCTCAGAAAATGGCATGTAAGTTTCCAAAAAAGGACAAGAGGAGGAAGTTTATCTAGAACAGAAGTAGCAAGTTGCAAGAGAGATTAGATCTAAAAAACCAGAGGCATTTTTTTAACTATCAAACATTGCCACAGAAATAGTCAACATAAGGGAGGAACTGCTTTATTTATTTTACTTTTTAAGGCAGTTCGATGAGACATATATGATGAGAAGGCTCAAGGAGCTTTAAGAAATATGATTAAACTATCTAAAATGGAAGAGATAGTGAGTGTATCGAATCTTGAGGTGGTGAATACAGGAAGCCCTTGAGTCCCTTAGGCAATAAACTGATCAGAGGATCATAGATTTAGAGATGGAAGAGATAAAGACACTAGCTAGTCCTCCTTTTACAAAGGAGGAAACTGAGACCCAGAAAGTATAAGCAACTTTGCCCAATGAAATGGGAAACCCATTGCATTCTGAAGTGACCCATTCCACTTTTTTAGATAGCTCCTATTTTTAGGAAATTTATCCTTATATCTAATATGAGTACTTGATTCCTTCTGTTTCCAGTAGGGACCTTGGAAGACTAGTCCTGAGTGAAGCAGGCTCTTCTTCTCCTTATTAACAGGAAGGGCTAATACATGAGATCTGAAAAACTTGCTGTTAATTGATAACCAGTACTTATTTTAAGTATGGTCTGGATTTCAGGGAATAGAAATAAGCTCTGTTTGGCCCCAAAGAGCAGAACCAGTTGCAATGAGGCTTAAAGTCAAGAAAGCCTTTCTAACAATTAGAATTGGCCCAAAATTAAATGGTGTGCTTCAGCAGGCAATGGGTATCTCCACTAATTGGAGGTCTTTAAACCAAGGTTGGCTGACCCCTAGCCAAGGATGCCATAGGAGGGAATTTTTTTTGACTGTGGATCAAAGTTTCTTCCATCTCTAAAATTCTGACTTTAACTACAGTTTAGTTCAATAAAATTCAATCATCAAACATTTATCAAGAACCTACTATGTGTAAGTCATTATGGTAGGATACAGAGAAAGATAAATAATAATCCCTGACCTAAAAAAGTTTATACCTCCTGAGGGATACAATATGTAAAAACATGTAAATGAGAGTATCCTATATATTCCTTTTACAGGCAGCTGCTTTCTTCTGGAGCTCCAGGATTTGGAATAGTGATAATCAATCATCCAGCACTTTATTCCACACAGTTTCATCTCAAGTTCTTTGTCTAGAACAAGGGTTCTTGCCTTTTTTGTGTGTTGGCACTCTGCTGAAGGCTATGGATCACTACTTAGAATAATATTTTTAAATACATAAAATAAGATGCTTAGATTATGAAGGAAATACATTATTCTGAGATACTTAAAACTATACATTAATATATAAAATATAATTTAATATAAAACCCTTTGATCTAGTGTTAATCATAATATGCCACTCAAAGGATCATCATTTTTCATGTTGGAGTCCATTTCTACTTTCTTGAGTCTTCTCAGTACCAGGAACTGACCACAAAATTAGGTTGTTCCACCCCTTTCAAATTGGAGTTTATTTCTGCTTCCTTCAGTCTCCCAGCTACCAAGAACTGATCCCAAAGTTGGGTTTCCTATAATAAAACTATTGGTTCCCAGGAAAGCAAAAGCAGGACAAAACCAATGACTCACAATAGATTATCCATGCTAACTAGAGGATGCTATAGAAATTGGGTGATTTTCATTGTTTCCGCTGCATGGGACAAGCAATTCAAGCATTCCTGGCTTCAGGGTGCCAGCAAAAATGCTACTCTAAGGTTTCTGAACTCTGCTCCATTGATTGGCTTATGCCAATCTGAACTGAAAACGGGTGCTGCTCCTTGAACACTCTAGATACTAACATTCATGAGGAGTCACAAGTTTTGACCCTGGCAATGGCAGAGATATTGATGTGGGTGGGTGTCATCCTCAGCTGCCATTTCTCTGCTTTTTCCTTCACCTTTGAGTCCTATGCACCACTCTAATGTCTGATATCATGCAATCCAAACAATCTGGGCCATGTTGGCAACTAAATCAAGAAATAGTGGCCCATTGATGGCATCCCTTTGGAAGTCCCATCTGTAAACAAAAAATAAGTTGAGGAGGGAGAGAATGCTAAGAACTAGGGGGATATGAGAAAGCTTAGCTTCTGAAGGTGGGGATAGTGACCTCTGAACTGAACTTTGAGAAAAGCTAAAGATAGGGGATAAAGATGAGAAGAGAGCCCATTCTACTTATGCAGGACAACTTATTCAAAGGCAGCAAGAGGAATTCTATTACAAATAGACCAGTTCAGCTAGAGCATAGTATTCAAGAATGGGAATAATATTTCTGGAAATAGAGTCCTGAGCCCTATTATTAAGGATTTTAAATGCTAACCAATAATTATATTTTGTCCCAAAGGGAATTTAGAGTCTTAAAGCTTTACTAACAACATACAAAGCACTGATGGAGAATTTACACAGAAAGGATATGAGGAGGCTTGACTTCACGCTGCACATGGAAACCCGACTTAGAAAATCAGTTCTTTCTAAAACACAGATCAGTCTGAGATGACCAAGGAAGTGTAGGATCTATGTAGTTTTTTAAAAAACCTTTATCTTCCATTTTAAAATCAATTCTATGTATTGACTTCAAGGCAGAAGAGCTAGGCAATGGGGGTTAAGTCACTTGCCCAGGGTTACTCAGATAGGAAGTGTCTAAGACCAGATCTGAACCTAGGACCTCCCCCTCTCTAGTTCTGGCTCTTAATCTACTGAGCCACTCCTCAGGGTCTATGTTGTTTTAATGTAGGCAAAGAGAGCCTTTTATAAATGTTCCATTGTAGGGTGGGGAGACTGTAGGCTTAAAAGTAGATTAGGTAAAGAATAATAAACACATAGAGGTGTAGAAGGTAGATATTTGTTAAATACTTATTATGCGTCAGGCACAGTGCTAACTACTGGGAAATACACACACAAGCAAGCAAGACAATCCATGCCCTTAAGGAGCTTATATTCTAATGGGGAGAAGGAAATATATATAAAAGAACTGGTCTGGAGAGAGAGAAAGCACAAACAGTATGGTGATTAACAAGAAAAGAAAAGTTGGTCTGATTCTAGGCAAGAAGAAATGATAAAGTTCATCTATCAGAGTCCAAAGATCCAGGGGCAGAGTCCAAGGTTCCTATGAAAGGAGGGAAGATGGAATTTTGCTGTAGTTGACATAGTGAGGAGATGGCTGAGATGTGGCAAAATCCCACTGGTGTCAGACACTGTACTTACGAACTTATTCATTTAGTGGTTTCTGTTTATTTGTGGCTTCTCTTTCCCTAGGGATAGGGCCCCATCCACCAATTTTCATCTAATCCTCCCATTTTACAGATGAGATAATTGAGGCCCAGAGAAGAGAAGCAACTTGTTCAAGGTCACACAGCTATTTAGTGTCAGAGCCAGGTGTAAAATCCAGATCTCCTGACTCTTAGTCCATTGTCTTAGTGGCTATTGTATTGCTCTGTTAACTAATATCTCCAGTCTGCTTATTGTAGGAGAACAGTATAATCCCGACAGATAAATTTGTAAATTTTCTGGCACACAGATGAGGTGTCAGGAGGAGTCCTGCTATTAACATTTTCTTCCCCCCAACTTTGCCACTCCTTCCAACCATTCAGCTATGCAAATGCCATGATATGCTACCTTCTGAATATCATAAGTTGAATGAGCCTGAAAGAAAGAAATGTAAATGAAGATAAAAGATTTCTGTGGAAGGCAGACAGTTCCCCACTGTTTGGGGAGGACCTAAGCGATCATGTCTGGAAAAAATGCATTTTAATCTCCTGCCATGAGAAAGCACCAAACACTTTGGAGGCTGTTGAGGCAACTCTGAAGACCATGAAGGGACAAGCCTGGCTGACATGCCTTTTTCATCTCTCTCTTCCTTTGCCACTCATTGAAAAAGCATTTTAATTCTCACTGCAAAGGCTGAACTGATAGAAAACTTTTCTTTTGAATTTCTCCCACCATTTCTTTAGAGAAGAAAAAAGTATGGGCCTAGCTTAAGTCATTAGAAATATGGCCACTTCTGGTCACTTCTGGAGTACATAGCAATCACCAGAAAAGAATGTGAGGATGAGAGAGAGAGAGAGAGAGAGAGAGAGAGAGTGTGTGTGTGTGCGCGCGCGTGCGTGCGCGCGTATACCAGATGGCAGTGGATACTAGGAGCCCTTGGGAGAGGGCACAATGCCAGGATGACTCATGGGCCTGGTGGGGCTCCTGCTGAGCTGTTAGGTGACCACGTTATCAGTTTTGTTGGCAAAAAGGAAAAGTAAAGGAAATTGAGGGACAGGATATGAGTGGTACAGGGAAATCCAAATCTGAGTGGCTATTTACTTAATAGCCACTTGCTTAAAGGAATCTTCACTCTCTCTACTCCCATTTAAAAAGTTTATATATACAATAAAAGCAAAAAGTAAAAACAACTCCACAAAAAATTTTTTAAAAGAAAGGAAGAAAAAACCCAAACAAAAACCCAATAGAAAACAAAAACAATTTATAGTGTGATGAGCACTGGATTTGGAGTAAAATAAAATGTGAGCATGAATCCCTTGGACAAATATTTTTCTTCTTTGCCCTTAGGTTTCCACATCTATGAAATAGGAAGGTTGGGCTAGAATATAATGCCTCACAGTGGGAAGGATAGGTACAATAGGGAGAATTCTAATTTGTAATCTGAGGTTCTGGGTTCAAATCCTAATTCTGCTTTGTCCTTCACTATTCTGGGTCTAAATTTTCCTATTGTAAAATGGGAGGGTGATGACAGAGATTAGACCAGATCACTTCCTTTTTCTACTTCTTTTCTGGTTATAAACTGAAGCTCCTCTGATCTCCATGTTCCCTTCCCATTCAAAATCCTGTGATCATTCCCTCATTTTTATATTTTTTAAAATATCCTTTCCCTCTGTCGATTATACCTAATTTATCCTGTATGTAGTTTGATTATACATCTTTATTTTCATGTTATCTCTCCCATTAGACTCTGAGTTCCTTGAGAGCAGGGACTGTCTTTTACCTTTCTTTGTACCTTTCTTAGCACAATGCCTAACATATTGCAGGTAATTAATAAATGTTTAATCTGCTTCTACTCAGATTTGTGAGCTTCTGCCACAAATTTGACATCTCTGGGCTAAACTGATAAAGTGTCTGCACTACGTCTGGCATGAACACAACCGGAGCCCTGAGAATAGGAATCACAAGACTGCTTAAGGAAGGGTAAACTACCTTAGGTTAGAAATGGAGCAGGTCCAGTCTCTGATTGTTGTCAGTATTCAATAATTCCTAACAAAATGTGATCAACTATAACACCTAATATTTGGTCCTCAAATCAGTCATAAATAGCCTCTGTCTAACTTTTGCAGGTAGCGATCTAGATATGAGATTGAAGTTTGTTCGATTTTTTGTTTTTGTATTTGCATTGTCAAGTAGAGACTAGTCTTCAAAAGATGAGTGGATCTGTTAGGGGAAAAAACAGAAACCCAGGTTTCTCTCTGGAGATATAAAATAATATAGGAATATGTACTTTTTAAAATAGAATCACCAAAAAATCTTCTAAAGGGCATGGATTATACTTTAATATTTTCTCTGCTTGCTTTGAGCTTATAAATGTTGCTTAATAATTTCTGAATCTCAGAGTTAGAAAGGGCCTCAAAGTCCATCTGGTTTGACCCATACTTGTTTGCAAGCTCCTTCTATAACATAACTAATGAGATTAAGATGAAATGGATAGTTACTAACCTAGATCATCTCTAGATAGCAGCATTTGAATGCCAAGAAGTAAGGATGGAAAGATAAATGAAAATTTGTGGTGGATTGAGAACTAGGCCTAGAGATGGGAGGTCCTAGGTTCAAATCTGACCTCAAATACTTCCCAGCTGTGTGACCCTGGGCAAATCACTTGACTCCCATTGCCTAGCCTTTACCACTCTTCTGCTGTGGAGCCAATACATGGTATTGACTCCACGACAGAAGGTAAGGGTTTAAAAAAAAAAAGAAGAAAAAATTTGTGTAATTTTCAATTGAAGAACAGTAGTAGAAATACATCTCTTAGTTGCCAACCTTCTTCAAATTTAACTAGGCTGATTCCCCAATTGACAAATGGTCAAAGGATATGAACGAGCAATTTTCAGATGAAGAAATCAAAGCTATCAATAATTATAGGAAAATGTTCTAAATCACTCTTGATTAGAGAAATTCAAATTAAAACAACACTGAGTACCACCTCACACCTATTAGATTGGCCGATAAAGGAAAGCAGTAAATGTTAGAGGCGATGTGGCAAAATTGGGAAACTAATGCATTGCTGGTAGAGTTGTGAATTGATTCAACCATTCTGGAGGGCAATTTGGAACTCTATCCAAGGGACTATAAAACTGTGCATACTTTTGATCTGCTAATACCACTACTGGATCCATATCCCAAAGAGATCATAAAAAAAGGGGAAAGGACCTACTTGTACAAAAATATTTATAGCTGCTCTTTTTGTGGTAGCAAAGAATTGGAGCTTCTCTGCCCTCGGAAGACTTCTAGTCTCCTATGCTGATAGAATTAAGCAAGGTGGGGTTGATCTGCATAGCTCCAAGTGCCCTGAGGTCAGATTTTCCCCAGCTGGTGATAAAAGCTAGAGAGGTGAGTTTGGCTTCATTCTCTCTAGTCTGTGGAGGAGGGTTATTGGAACTTCCCAGCCCTTGGAAGACTTCTAGTCAGCTGTATTGATAGGATTAAACCTGGGTGTGGTTGATCTACACTGCTCTGAGTACCCTCAGGTCAAAGCCTCAAGAGAAAGGTGGGGGAGGGGGGTAGCACAAGATGGAGGGTATGCTCACCCTCTCTGGGTTTCTCCCCCAGCAGCTTCCCTGCTGTATGTGAGTTTGGCACAGCTGTGCCAGCAAGGCACTCTCTTGGACTAGCGGTCCAGCCCACCCAGGGATTCCAGTATCCGCTGGAGACTCAGCACATTAGGTGGAGGTGGGGATCTGGGATCTTCCTCCTTTCTTTCTCCTCCCACCTGACAGTTCCAATAATTCAGGCTTTTTTTTTTTTCTCCTCTCTTTTTTCCCACGTACCTTTTAAGTTGGGTTCAAATGGAGGATCCCCCAGCTCTGTTGTTGTCAGATTTGGTTTTCTGTTCCCTCTGAGCCCTTAGTCCTTAATTGGTGGTGAAGGGCTTTACAGAGGTTTGGAGCCTTACTGCTTCTATGCTGCCATCTTCCCAGAATTCCTTTTCTCTCCGTAGCAAAGAATTGGAAATTGAGGAGATGTCCATCCATTGGGGAATGGCTGAACAACATGTTGGCAATGGAATACTATTGTGCTATGAGAAATGATAAGCTAAGTGATTTTCCAGAAAAATCTGGAAAGATCTGCAGCAACTGATGCAGAACTAAACGAGCAGAACTGGGAGAACATTGTACCTGACAGCGACAGTAATATTGGATGATGATTATCTGTGAAAACTTAGCTACTCTCAGCAATACAATGATCTGGGACAATCCTGAAAGACTCATTACAGGGAATGCTCTCCACCCCAGAGAAAGAACTATTGGAGTCATTTTTCACATTAGTGTATTTATGATTTTATATTGGGGTTTTGTAATGTCTGAGTATACTCTTACAACAATGACCAATAGGGAAGTGTGTTAATAAAAAATGAAAAAATATTTACAAACATAAAGTAAAATATGTAAGATTAAAAAGGAAAAGAGAATTTTAACTAGGCTAATCCTCAGACCACAAGTAATCATTGGTCTGTCACTGGACATTCACCTTGATAGGATTTGCTTGTGCTTGAGCCCAAGAGAATCCAGGGTTATATATCTATACCAGAGTGAGGTATTCCAGCAGCACTTTACTGTGAACATGCTGAAAATAATTGCAATGATAGTATGTTTGTTCATTCAACAAGGTCTTGTTAAATGCCTATTAATGTTGGTGTATCTGGGACTGATAAGATAAAATAGGAAAACAAAATTTTCCTTTTTATAGGGGTAGGGACCAGAACTGTGATTTCACTGGCATAGGAAACTCAGGTGGAGAAACTCCTTCTACAATGCAGATTGGTATTTTCTCAGAAACTTATCATCTTAAAGTTGCCCAGAGCAACGGGTGACAGGTTAAATGTCTTACCCAGGGATACTTAGACATTATGTGTCAAAGGTAGGATTTAAACCCAGGGCTTCCTGGTTCTGAGGCCCATTCTCTTGCCACTATGATTGGCTGCCTCTAATTAAATCTTTCTTTTAGGAATTCTTATCCTTTTTTGTGTGCCATAGACCCTGCTGGCATTCTGATGAAGGTATGAATATTTTCTGAGAATGTTTTATTTTTAAGTAATAATTGGAAGAAGTGCTAAATTTCTGTTAGAGATTAGTCATTCATCCAGTGAGCATTAAGGACTTGTTTTGTTTTAGACACTGTGCTAAGAGGCAGAGATAAGGCAAAACAAAAACCCTACTTTCAAAGGGCTCATTGTCTACCGGGGGAGATGACATGAAAACTAAATATAAAGAATATGCATACAGGATAAATAGAACTAATCTTTAGAGGGAACACCAGCATTCAGGGAATCCAGAAAGGATTCCTGCAGAAGATGGAGTTTTAAGGTCTTAAAGGAAGCCAGGAGGCTGACATGCTCAAAGAATTCCAGGTATAGGGGGATAGCTGGTGAGAAGTCTAGTAGCCTGGAGATATAGTGTGTTGAGTGAGGAACAACAAGGAGACCAGTCATACTGGATTGCAAGGTATGTGGAGATTAATGAAAGTAAAAGTGCCATTTTTTCCCATCCACATTCATGCACCCCTGAAATCTGTCCCTACACTCCAGGCTAAGAACTCCTGATCTATAGACCATTCTTTATATTTTCCAAAGCCCTTTCATATGCATTTAACATCATAAAACACTATAAATACAGAGAAAATTCTTATAACAACATCTTTCCATTGTCTCAGATTTAACCAGAAGCCATCATTCTTTAAAATCCATCCCATTCAACTTTTTGGAAAGAAAAAACTTTTTTAGAGAGATTTCAAGTTAATAATGAAAGTTAAATCCCCATAATGGGCATAGTGTTCAGAAAAGCAAGCTTGATTTTGTATATGCTTAATTTCAAATAAAGACATTATATGTAAAGTTTATTTCCAGCTTGAAGAGTAAGAAGAGAAGGATCACCTTTGGACAAAATCATCTCTAAGATCACTTCTAAAGCTGATGATGTTGATGAATCAAGGACAAGTCAGCTCTGTGGAGATCATTAAAAGCATCAAAAAGTGCCATTTTCATGATTTCCAATTAAAGATGAATCCAACTCTTCCTGTGCTTCAATTTTCTCATCATGATATGATGGTAATAATACCTTAAAAAAATTATTTTTTTGTTCTAGTCCTGTGATTTCATCAAAGTAGGGAGTTCCAATTGGGGAAAAGCCTTTAATAGTTATGTATAAGCAAGTCACCTGTAATTTACAGTCTTAGAGATTTGCCTGAGGCATTGTGCAGTTAAATGACTTGCCAGGAATTCCTAGCACATACTTACTACTTTATGTCAGAGGCAAATCTTGAACCCAGGTATTCCTGATCCACTATATCAGGCTGGCATCTAAAAATGCTTTTACTTTGGCAAACCCAAACTGCTTAAATAAACTACCAGACAATAATTGACCAAGATATTAATATTCCTGACTACTAATGACTAGGAGAGTAATTTCTCATACACCCATGCATAGCACACATACAAATGCACATATGTGCCCTTTTTCTTCTGGAAAAATCATTAGAGTATCTTTTAGAGTGGAAAATCCAACAATTCCTTAACTAACATCCAGATAGACTGCCACTTTAATAAATTGTTTGTTTAACTGGTTTGGGATGATGAGGTTGACAAGCCAATACAAAGCTTAAAAAGGAGAGCTGCCAAGGCAGTTCAGTGTGCCTGAGGCTTAGGCTGCCTCGGGTGCCTGCTGCTGTAGCATGCAATTCACATAGGCCCCAAACTTCTTACTTTAATCACGGGGCACAATTTACTGACCCTGTGTCAATCAGAGTCAGTCCAGCTCCTGACTACTACAGGCAGTTCTGATGGCTACGTCTAGAGGGGATTTTTTTTCTCCTTCTCTTAATGTTATTTCAGTATCCACTTGGGAAAGGGCCACCAGATGAAGTCTTAGGGTCAAGGTTTAAGAAGAGGAGGGAGGAAAAGGGCTTATCTATTACATCCACCTACCATTACAGCAGTAAACTTATTCCTGAAAAGTCATGTGCAAATCAAATTTTTGTAAATTGAATACCATTAAAATTTAAAAGAACCCTGAAGCAAATCTTTTTGGAATTACAATAATATATTTACAGAGTGCCAATTACTAGCTTGTGTCCTTCATTCATCAAGTCACTTGATAATAACTATACTCATGCTTACACATTACACAGACACAAAGTACTTTACGTCTTAACAACTGTTCGGAATAGGTAGCTAGTGCAAGTTATCCCCATTTTACAGATGAGGAAACTGAGGTTGAGAGAATTTAATGAATTTGCCCATAGTCACACAGCAGTTAAGCAAAGACTCAATTTCAGTTCTCCCTTGACTCTAAGCTAGCATTCATACTCCCCACTATAATCAAAAATAACTTCAGAATCATAGATCTTGAGGAGACTTCAGAGCCCATCTGGTTCAATACTTTTTTGACCAGGCATCCCTTCTATTACATTCCTGGCAAATGGTTACTCATTTTTTAAATCCAAGATGTCTGGAGACATAAAAGATTCATTTGATCAAGTAAAGGATTATTCCCTAATTTATCATTTGTATGTTTTCTTATCATATTTGTTTTAAAGTGAGACACAACTGAATTAATTGACAGCACCATTTTAAGGATATGGCCAGTGTGGCTGTGGACGTTATGAAAGACAACATAAACGTGGCGGTGGTGGGAGGAAGAGTATCAGAAATTGCCTTTCAAAGAATTCTCAATCCTTAATAAGGAAAAATGTTTTACATGATTGTACATGTAAAATCTATATCACATTGTTTACTGTCTCAGTGAGGAGAGAGGTAAGGGGAGGGAGAGAATTTCGGTCACAAAATTTTAAAAATGAACATTAAAAATTATTTTTTACATGTAACTGGGGAAAAATAAAATATATATATTTTTTAAAAGAATTCTCGGTTCTGAGGTGGGGATGGCAGGAAAGGTCAGGTGGCCTTAGTGGAAATCAAATCAGAGTCAGCTCTCCTGGGTTTAAATTGTGACTTTGCTGTGTGGCAAATCTTGGACAAGTCATTTAATCTCTTTGGGCATCAGTTTCCTTATCTATAAAATGAAAGGGTTAGACTCGAATGATCTATGGTCCTTATAAAGAATATTCTATAGATCTAAAAAATGAGGTAAGGCAAAAAGCTGAGTAGGTTGGGGGCAGGGGAAGGAAGCTGTCTTGTTCTTGGTAGTACTCTGATATGTTTCTGTTAGGCAAGAGCCTTTAGAATTTGGGATCTGGTACCTGTTTGTATTTTTAAGTAATTATCATCAATATTATTACTTTTTCAGATAGTGGGAGATATACTAGGAAGTATATCTTTTGGTTGCCTTCAGGTGAGAAAATCTGTTGTCCGTGGGTGAAAATATTGACTAGCAGATGGTTTTCTTACATATTAAGGACAGGACAAGAGAATGCAAAGAACAAAGGATGAAGAAAGACAAACCAGTCTAGAGAATTGTTGGTAGCTTCCACCAAAGCTACAAGAGGAATGAATTTGAATCCTGAAGAAAAAAAGAATAGAATGATTGTATTAAGTGAAGTGATAAATAAATTAGTGTATCTATCTGTATCCTACAGGACAACCCACTGAAGTATAGGAAACATATTAGTGCTTCTACTTATGTTTATTTTTATCTTAACAAAAAAAGAAAGAAATGCTACTAATATTTGATACAAAATTAGAGACTGGTGTCGCCACTTAGATCAGTCAGATGGTCACATGTCATTTATAGTCTGTGAGCTATCCTGAGGGAAGAATAGGAGGTGCACCATATGGAAGGGTTAACGGTGGGATAGGTTTGACACTGGTTCCCTCATTTATTTGAACCCATTCATTGTGTTGGAACATGTTGCAATTGATTTGTACTTATTTAAGTAGATATACAGATTTTACTATTTTGTTTTAATGAAATTAACCCTAACAAAATGGACAAGTAGCTTAAAAGAATCTCTGCAAAGAAGCCTTGGATTGAAGATAATGCTAATAATTTGAGCAGAAGTGAACAAAAGTGACAGAGCTAATATTTTCTTATTCCTTGTTTGAACTCATCAGTCACTGATTACAAAGTATGGGGGAAAAATGGTGATCAAATCAGATCTAACAAGAAGTTAACTAAAGAAGTCAAAATTATGAAGGAGATTACATCCACGATCACTAATGATGAACTTCACTTTAATAAATGTTGTACTTTGAGGTAGTAGCTAACGATAGTATGAAGCTATTATGATTAGCAAGGCATTGAAAAACTAAGCTTTCTTTGCTAAAAATATGCAAGTGTGTCATTTATAAAGATTCACATTGAACATTTTAAAAACTTGGAAGATAAACTGTTTAAAATGTTTCCAAATGAAGCATATTATTGGGTTTTGAATCCATCTGTTAAAAATACAAAAAGATGACACCTTCCACTTAATTTTTGAGAACAGCTACCTAACATCAGGTAAGATGGAAATTTATAAGCCTAACTTCAGCAAAAAACCTTTGCATACTTAGTAGATGGGACTGAAAAAAGAGCACCAAGGTTTGGTAAATACAGGCAACAATGTATCTCCTCCATTTGGATATTTTTGAGATATCTTCTTCAGTTATGACAGTCATTCAAACTAAGTACTGAAACAAACAGAAATTAGAAACAGACTTTCCAAATGTTATGTCATAAAGCATTAAAGCATGATTTCTGAAAATTAGAAAGTATATTCAGGCCCATTGCCTTAAGAAATATTTTAACAACTGAATGTGAGCAAAAAGAACTTTAAATCAACAATAAATGAAAATAAGTTAAAAATATTGAAGTTGCATCTGTGTAATCCTTTTTGTTTTCTATTTTTCACATGTTTTATAATGTACTTAATTTGTTAATATAGCAGGACAAGCACAGAACAAATATGTACACATACAGAGATGTATAATGGAAAATCTTTTACTAATAGAAATGCATAATCAAAAAAGTTTAGAGATCACTAAAATGAACAATTGGCTTAAGCTAACTATTTCACCCCTCCCCCCCTTCAAATCCTTATTGTCTGTCTAAACAATTCTAAGACAGAAGGGCAAGAGCTAGGCAAATGAGGTTAAGTGACTTACCAAGGGTCACACAGCTGGAAGTGTCTGAGGCCAGCTTTGAACCCAGGTCCTCCCAGTTCCAGGCCTGGCACTCTATCTGCTGTGCCACCTAGCTGCCCCTTTAAGCTAGCTATTGATGGATAGAAATTCTACTACCTAATAATTTTTCATTGTGTTGATAGATTATTATAGATCATAGATTTAGATCTGGAAAGGACTAAGAGAGCATCTAGTTAAACACCATTATTTTACAGATAAGAGAACTGAGATCCAGAGAAGTTTAGTTATTTGCCCAAGGTTAAAAAGGTTATAAGTCCAGGTCCTTTGATTTCAGATCCAGGGGCAGAGCCAAAATGGTGTCTTAGTAGCAGTGAAATCTGGAACCATCCTAGAATCCTCTCAAATCAGATTTAGTGCTCTAGGCAATGGGATTCTCTTATAATAGCAATAATGGTATGCTGGAACATTGAATGGAGAGACCACTCAAAAAGAAAAAAAAAAATCACACACACACTATTCAGGCTTCTGTGGATTAGTATTTTGTTGTTCAGTCATTTTAGTCAGGTCTGACTCTTCATGACCCATGCATTAGTTTTCTTGGCAAAGATCCTGGAGTGGTTTACCCTTTCCTTCTCCAGCTCATTTTACAAATGAAGAAACTGAGGCAAACAGGGATAAGTGACTTGCCCGGGATCATACAGCTAATAAGTATTTGAGGCTAGATTTGAACTCAAGCAGATGAATCTTTCTGAATCCAGATCTGGTGCTAGAACTATCCTCTGCACCGCCTAGTTGCCCTATAGACCACTTAGTTCAATTAAAGCATGAAGCTCATGAGACCAAGGTTAGCTGCTGAGTTATAGTTGAGATATCCTGTATCTGCAGGAAATGGAAAGTCTGCTTATTGTTAGAGGGAAGATATTGATATGCCAGTGCTATAACTGTGGTTGCTGGTGATGCAAAACAATCAGTCAAATCCTACTGAACCTACTAACCAGTAAAGAGATCTCTACTTTTCTCCATTATAATCAAATAAAGACAGGCGATTACCGCAATAAGATAAAGGCTATTACAGAAAGAAGCAGCAAGTAACAAGGATGTTAGGTTGAGAAAAACAAACAAATGAAAAAACTTTTCAGTGAAACAGAGAAATCCATGTCTTTTGCCAGCTCGCTTCATGCATAGGAGAGCAAGTAGCCCATTTAAAGAAGCCCCATTTAACCTGTTTTAAATGGGTCAGCAATTAAAGTCAACAGGCATACAGGTATGCCTTGATGTGCCTGCATCTTGCTGCTTAGTTCTCAAATGCTTCCTGCAGAACATAGGGGATACACTAGACCACTCTGCAAACTCTTTGTAGATTCCCATCTGTGACTTGATGAATATTTGATGCAGTGTCCAGTCAACATACATCAGGGATACTTCTGCCCAGGAGCAATGGTGCAGCTTTTACACATAAGAACAGAGCAAGTTTAAAAAAACAACACCACCAAAACAACCTTATTCATTAGCCACTTCAAAGGGTCTGCATTTTCAGAAAGCAAGTGTGTGGGTTTGAATATTAGCCCAGCCCCTTACCAAATGATGGTTAAAAAAGCTCAACAAGGCAAGTCTTAGCCCATTCTCTTAAACACATCCTTTTTTCTCTATGCTTATAGCCTCTTAGGTGATTTGAATTTTTTTTCTTACATCCCTCCTCCTTATCTCTGTGTTAATCTGCTATGAATGCCTCCTGAGTCCTAGGGTTTGGATAGTGGTTTGGATGCCAGAATCTCAGGGTTCAAGCCCAAATTCAAATATGATTTTATGATCTTGGTTAAGTTCTTTGACTTCTCTCTGCCTCCGTTTGTCCAGACAATTCCAATGCAGTTTCATTCCTCATACATGTACATGTAGTAATCTTCCCCTGTGCAGTGCTAATGATAATAGCTATTTACATTTACTAACTGATCTATAGGGCAGGTATAGGTGGTGCAGTGGATAGATCTAGCACCAGGTCTGGATTCAGGAATAGGCTAGAAATGTACTTGCCATGAGATCTTCCTGGATAATTCTGTCAAGCAAATTACTACAGATATATATATATATATATANACAAATCTAGATTGCTTGGCAAAAGATCCTTCTATATTCTGCAGTGTTGGGGAGCAGGGCAATAATCCCCCTTGGTCTGGAGCTTCCAGTTAACAGCTTATTTTTTTTTTTTTTTTTTAAACCCTTAACTTCTGTGTATTGGCTCCTAGGTGGAAGAGTGGTAAGGGTGGGCAATAGGGGTCAAGTGACTTTCCCAGGGTCACATAGCTGGGAAGTGTCTGAGGCCGGATTTGAACCTAGGATCTCCTGTCTCTAGGCCTGACTCTCAATCCACTGAGCTACCCAGCTGCCCTGAATTATTACAGATATTAATCTCCTGGTTTAATGGATAAGGTAGTTGAAGCTCAGAGAGGTTTAGGGGCTTTCCCATGGTCACAAAGAGAGTAAGTTCTAGAATTGGGATTTGAACCCAAATCCTCAGGACTCCAGCCAGCCAAATGACTAGAGAGGAACATCTTGGAGGTATAATTACAATGTTTCTCTTGTTCTTTCTTTCTTTCCTAGATTCTTCTGACTCAAGGACTCAGACTCAGACTCTTTTCCTATTGCATCATTCTAGATTTATTTCCGGGGATGGAGCCAAGATGGGAGAGTAGAGCAGAGAAGCTCATAGTCACCATCAGAATCCCCTCCAATCAATATTTAAAAGAGTCACAAAACAAACACAGGAGTGAAAGAACCAACAAGGAGAGAAACAACTTTCAAGAAAAGAAAGACTTAAAAGGTAGACAGAGAACACCTGGGGCACTGGGGTGAGAGGGGAGCACTGTCAGCAAGATACAGCAAGGAGTGAAGAGCAAGTCAAGTGCTCCTCCCCTTTCCCATCTTCTATTCTAGGTTCAGAATCTAAGCCTAAGTCAACATTCAGATCCTAAAACCCTGCTTGGACAAAAAGAGATCCAAGTCAACCCACACCCCTTGAGGTTTCAAACCTGTGGTAAAGTCTGGAATCCCAGTCCAGGGCACTCTGTGCTGAAGTAGACTGATCTGTGTGGGCTCAGAGGAAGCTGGGAATCCCAGTATGAGCTTATGGTGAGGACAAAGATCCCAGCTTGGGATAGTTGGTTGACTCAAGTTGGGACTGGATCTTTTTGCCAGGGGCTCAGGGCAGAGCTCCAGGACAGGGCAATCAACTATGTGCCTGATTGGATCAAGTACACTGTAAAACCAAAAACTTGTGCTTAAGCCAGAATTTGAGCACCCCCTGACCAGAACAAGTTCAGAGTTAAATCAAAAGCTTATGCCCAAGCCTGAGGCAAGTCCTTAAGCTACCAACATCTCAAGGGTTAATTGAATCAGCTGTGGGAGTAGGCCATCAGAGCTCCCAGTCCTTAGGCCATCATACCACCTTGGAAGAACTAAAACTGGCAGAAACCGAGAAAATAAGCTAAGGGCAGCATCAAGGAAGGATGGAAGTTTAAGAGGGTACCCTAATATCCCAGAAAACAGAGCCTACCTACAAAAAGGTAGAAAAAATGAGCAAACACCACCAACAACAAAAATCCCTAACTCAAAAGACTTAAAAAAATTTTTTTTTAATTTAAACCCTTAGCTTCTGTCTTGGAGCCAATATATACTATGTATTGGCTCCAAGGCAGAAGAGTGGTAAGGGTAGGCAATGGGGGTCAAGTGACTTGCCCAGGGTCACACAGCTGGGAAGTATCTGAGGCCAGATTTGAACCTAGGACCTCTCATCTCTAGGCCTGGCTCTCAATCCAACTACCAGCTGCCTCAAAAGACTCTTTATGGCAACAAAGAACAAGGGATAGACACAGAATGAGATTGTGAAAGCAAAGCAAACACACGCAAAGTCCAAAAGAAAAATATAGATTGGAACCAGATTCTGGAAGAGCCCCCCAAAAAGACTTCAAAAACCAATTAAGAGAGGCAGAGAAAAAGTGGTGAAGAGAAATGAAAGTAATGCAAGAAGAAATGGGTCAATTGAAAAAGGAGAACCAAAAACTGACAGAGGAAAATCAGGCCATAAAAATCAGAATTGAACCACTAGAAACTAATGATTTCATGAGAAATCAAGAAACAATAAAGCAGAATCAAAGGAATGAAAAAAACAAATGAGGAAAACCATTGTATTATTCTAACTTTAACTAGGTTCCAAGGACACAGACATGAAAATAAGAATTTTTACTCTCTAGAGAAATAGATAGTGCAATGGATAGAGCAATGGACATGGAACCAGCAGGACCTGGGTTCAAATCAGATCTCAGTTAAATCACATCACTGAATGTTGGTGCCTGACTCACATTAGCAATAATAGTTTGCATTGTTTTTCATCAATTGTGACTCTCACAAACCCTTTTGTGCATCAGGGACCTTATCTAGAAAATGTAAGTGGAAGTGATCTACCCAGATGGAAGCCTGAGTGGTTACTACCATATTCTCCAAATCCCAAAGACAGAATGTACAAAGAAAAGATTATTTCATTCCCCGTGGGGAATATTTCAGGCATGGAAATCTTTTCCCCAAAAGCAGATTGTTGCATACATGTCTTAGACTAAATGGGTAAGTCCTAGGAAACTGCCTCAGCCAGTAAGTGTGAGGGGCAGGATGTAAAAGCTCAGCTCTTCCTGTCCCAAGCCTAGCAAAATCTAGACTCTGCCCCTAGTAAATAATTTTCTAACTAGAACCACTAAAAATTGGAATTAGTTAGTGAGCTCCCATTACTAAAGGCATACAAGCATGAGATTAGTTCATCATAGTATTTAGAACATCAAAGTTTATCATAATATTTGTTTGGAGCCTGGTACAGTTCTCTCATTTTATAGATAAAATAATTGAGATCCTTAAGGGGGAAGTGAGTTGCCTAAAGTCACAAAGGTAAAGAACTAGCAGAGCTAGAAGTCAGATTCTTTGACTCCAAGGCCAGCACTCTTTCCCAAGACAATATACTGACCTATAAAGGATGCTATCAAAGAGATTCAAGTGATTTAAACTTGAAGTCAGAGAAAAGGTACTCTGTCCCTTCAGGAAACTATAGGGCCTGGAAATTTCATTGCCTTTTTCAGGTTGGATTTCAGATCTGGCCAAAACAACAAATGCAAGGAAATAAAAAGCCAACAAAAGTCATTTGTGTTGAGAACTTTTGGTGAAAAAGGCAGCTTGGCAATTCAAAAGGAAATATACCAAAAGTGGTAAAGTTAAGCAAAAACTAGCTGCCTGTAGCCTTCCAAGTGGAATTAGGTTGTCATTACTGTCTCATATGTCTACAGTCCTAAAAGAGAACACAGCTTATGGAAGCTGGCCTACGGCAGCATGCAATTCAAAACCATAAACAATATACTAGTATTCCAACCTTTTTCAGGCCCTGACACACCTGTGAACTAATCTGGATACCTGAAGGGCTAGGGTGGGTGGGGCAGAGAGACAGCCACTTTTCTTTCCCTCAAGCCTTACCCCATTCCCCATCTGTCCTACAATTCACTGGTACAGCCATATGTTCAGCTGTTTCACCCCTATTATGTACACGCAGAAGCAGAAGCAGAACTGGTGTTCTGGAAAGAGCATTGGATTTGGGATCCTGGCTTTGCCACTTTATTTTGTGACCTTGGGCAAAGTAGCTTAACCCTTTGAAGAATCAGTTTTCTCATCTATGAAATGAGAATAATACAATTTGCTCTCCTCATCCGGAGGGATTGTGGTGAGGAACAAATGAAACCGAGTAAATGAAAGCCCTTTGTCACCACAAAGCTATAAGGCAGCTCTCACGTGCTCCAGTGACAGCTGTGCTTCCTCTTCTCCTCATTAAGGATCCCACTTCTTACATCCTCCTGGTCACTCACTGGTCTCATCTCTCCCCTAAAACTTGTTCCTCCCTCAAACTTCACAGGTCCCTTTTATGGTACTAGTATCCACCCAGCTATCCAGGCTTGTTCCCTCAGAGACATATTTGATTCTTTCCTCTCTCTCACTTCCTGTGATTAATCAGTTGTCAAATTCTTTTGATTCTACTTCCCCAATCTCCCTCAGCTCCATGCCCTCATTCCCTACCCTAACTAGTTTCTCTCCTCCTTTTCTGCCCAGATTACTATAATAGCAACTTAACTGCAGAGGAGAGAGGCTGACTCCAATCATGGGATAATTTGATCTTAGAAGGGACCTTGAAGGCCATTTAGTTTTCATAGTTGAGGAAACTGAGGCCCAGGGAAGTGAAGTGACTTGCCCAAGATCACAACTTGAACCCAAGTCTTTTGAATGCAGAAGAGTACTTTCCTCAGTACCACCCCTTCTCCCACAAACCTTTACATGCAGTCACTAGCATAAATTCCTTGAGATCAAGGTTCTTATCATTTTTTCTTACCTTCTGTTTTAGAATCAATATTGTATATTGGCTCCAAAGCAAAAGAGTGGTAAAGGTTAGGGAATGGGAGTTAAGTGACTTGTTCAGGGTCACACACAACTAGGAAGTATCTGAGGTCAGATTTGAACCCAGGACCTCTAGACTCTAGATCTGGCTTTCAATCCACTGAGCCACCTAGTTTCCTCTTCTCATTTCTACCTTCATATTGATTTACCTAGTATAACTTTGTGGCACAGAGAAATTCCCAGACTCAGTTATGAGTCAATGAGACAATGCAACAATTCTTTAATTTCCTTGCCACTTTAATAATCTTTCTTCCATTTCAGACCTTTTCCTAATTATAATCTCATTATGAAATAAAGACCCAGAGTTTTATTAGAATTAGAAATGAAAAGAACCAGTAGATACTCAACAAAATGTCTTCTTAGAGTCACATTTGTCTTTTGGGAAGCTTGAGTATTGAGAGAGAAATGACTGTTTGCTTTCTACCTTATGCTTTTTAAAACATGAAACAAGAATAATTTAACAACATTCATTCACTACTCAACAAATATCTATTGAATACCAAAGATATGTATGATAGTACTAATGCTCTGGGAGATAGAGACTAGTGTAACTCATAGTCTCTGTCCACAGAGAGTTTACATTCTAGTTGGGGAAATGATGATGATGATGATGATGGCTAATAATCTTCTTGGCCAGACACAAACCTGATCCTACCTTTCTTAACCAAAAGTATCACTTATCTCCTGCCAAAATACGAGAACTCCAGTGATCTCTCTAGATACACTGGAAGAGTGTGCTGGAGTCAGCTTGAACTAGTTTACAAAAACCAGTTATAAATTTTCAGTGTTCATATTTTTACTTTGGAAACTGGTAAATCAGTGTTCGATTTATTATTTTGTTGAAAGTTATGGAGAAATTGTTTATGCTATAGAATAAAATCAGAAGTGTATTGTGGATTTTTTTTTCTAGAGAGCTGCTTTTTAAACATTTGCTACCAGACTTTTGGATATAGGTCAAGTATTTGTTATGCAAAGAATTTATAGCCTATATCACTAAAAGAATCTCTGAACAAATTGAAAAAAAACCAACCATACCACATATTATCTTGTCTGGGGAGCAAACAAAGTATGTGAAAAAGGAACAGCAGGGGGCAGCTGGGTAGCTCAGTGGAGTGAGAGTCAGGCCTAGAGACAGGAGGTCCTAGGTTCAAACCCGGCCTCAGCCACTTCCCAGCTGTGTGACCCTGGGCAAGTCACTTGACCCCCATTGCCCACCCTTACCAATCTTCCACCTATGAGACAATACACCAAAGTACAAGGGTTAAAAAAAAAAAAAAAAAAAAAAAAAAAAAGGAACAGCAGCAAAGAGCAAGACTTAGTTGAGGGGACTGTTGTTATTGATATTGCCCATCATTCCTGACTCAATCCATCATCCTCCAGGTAATGTATAGCCAGGACTTCATGTGCCCTAAGACCATCACAATAGCTTCAAAGGCCTAGAAAGAATCCTGAAATCTGGGCCAATTTGACTCTGATGATATAACTATTTGGGTTACCATTGGAACATCACTGCCTTTAGAAGTCACAGAAATAGTGCAGCATGGGGTTGAAGGCTGGTTCTAGATCAGATGTCCTTAACCTTTTTTTATGACATAGACTACTTTATCTGAGAGGTGAAGTCAATGGACCCCTTCTCAAAGTAATATAATTAAATCATAAAATAAAATTATTGGCCATCGTTGGGTTTTTACCCGAAAGAGATCATAGATAAACAGACTTGTACAAAAATATTTATAGCCACTTTTTGTGGTGGCAAAAAACTGGAAAATGAGGTTATGTCCTTCAATTGGGGAATGGCTGAACAAATTGTGGTATATGCTAGTGATGGAATACTATTGTGCTCAAAGGAATAATAAACTGGAGGAATTCCATGTGAACTGTAAAGACCTCCTGGAACTGATGCAGAGCAAAAGGAGCAGAGCCAGAAGAACACTGTACACAGAGACCAGTACACTGTGGTAAAATAGAATGTAATATTCTTCTGAACTAGCAGCAATGCAATGACCCAGGACAATTCTGAGGGACTTATGGAAAAGAATGCTACCCACATTCAGAGGAAGAACTACAGGAGTGGAAACAGAAGAAAAACAACTGCTTGAACACATGGGTTGAGGCGGACATGATTGGGGATATAGACTCGAAACTACCACACCAATGCAATTATCAACAATTTGGAAATAGGTCTTGATCAATGACACATGTTAAAACCAGTGGAAATACGCATCAACCATGGGGGGGGGGCAGAGCTGGGGGGGGCGAAGGGGAAAGTAGAAGCATGAACAATGTAACCATGTTAACTTTTCTAAAAAAATAAATATTAATAAATGTTTAATAAACAAATAAAATTATTGGACATCACAAAGGATTACAAAAGAAACCAATGATATGGAAAGATATCAATATATATATTTTTAAAAAATTGTCTATTCTCATTGAAGAACCCCTTCTATAGACAGACAGACAGACAGACAGACAGATAGATAGATAGATAGATAGATAGATAGATAGATAGATAGATAGATAGAATGAACATTTATTAGGAACTTACTTTGTCCCAGTAACTATGATAAGAGCTGGATATACACACACAAACAAGGAGGATAGTTCTTGCATTCAAGGAGCTTGCTTACATTCTTGTAAAGGAAGGTCATACCTAAAGAGGGATCTGGAAAGGCTTGATAGAGATATATGCTCACATTGATATGGCATGTAGAAGCCTGAGAAATGCTTTAGAGGTCTGCTTCTGGGCAAGATTGGGCCAAAGTTGTTTTTATCAAAGCTCAAGGACAGAGTCCAGTTTTCTAGTGGGAAGGAGGTGGAGATGATGCTTCAATTGAAGATGAATGGAGATGACATGGCATTGTCTGGGATCTGTTGCTGTGGCAACTTGGATCTGGGCAAGATAAGATCAATTCAAAATTGGCTTGATGATTAATTTGACTTGGAGGACAAGAGTGGTTGCAGTACCTTCACATAGACACAGCTTCTATCACTTAAAAATAAAATTAAAAAAACCCTATAACTCATATTGGTTGAGAAGCATAAAGGATATGCCAAAAGTTCTAAGGATGCAAAGAGTAGCAGTATAAATCTGGTGGATTTTTTGTGAACAAGCTGCTCCAAGGCACTATAACACTGATATCAGGGAGGGGGGGTTGTTTTTACTTTTTTTTTTTTTTTTTTTGCTGATTATCACAAAGCCTTTAACTCAGTTCCTCACTCCTGGTTTATTTTTCTTTATATCAAAATGTCATTTGGATGTGCTAAATGTAAAATTCTTAATGTAGGCTAAGGAAAGAGAGACTTCAATCTTGAATCCAGGGTCCAACTGAACCTCTGGAAGAAGGTAACACTCAGAAATGTCCTCACATGCTTCATGCATTGAGCATAAAGCCGCCAAGAAGAATGCTGTGGCTGTTTATTTAAAGAGCCTGACCTTGGAATCAGTGCTGAATGTGAGGATACATTTCAAGTACCTATACAATCTCAGTATGATACTTTTTCTTTAAAAAAAAAAAAACAAACTCCTGCCTCCGGCTTAGAGCCGATACTAAGTATCATTTCCAAGGCAGAGATGGTATGGGCTAGGCAATGGGAGTTAAGTGACTTGTCCAGGGTCACACAGCTAAGAAAGTGTTTGAGTTCAGATCTGAGTCCAAAACATCTTAACTTTAACCCTGGCTCTCTATCCACTAAACCACCTAGCTGGAACCTATGATACTTTTTTCAGAATTAAAAAACAGAAAATGAAGAATTTAGAAAATATCCTACTAAAATCTCATACTATGTAAATGAAACACAGGGCTCATTACCCTAAATTAGCCGTGGATGATTAGTACTTTGTCAAAAAGTGATAATAAGATTGACAGATATTTTCAAGGCATATGATAAAGAGATTAAAAAATTATAGAGACACTTAGGGAGCAAGAAGATATAACTTCACCAATCAATAGTAGAGCATGGACAATAGGTACATGCCACTGGAGTTGCTAAATGTAGCCAGATGGAGGCTTATGAAATATTGAAGATCCAACAATGGAATCAAAAGACTCTTCATGGGTGAACATCCACATGAACTCTATCAATGTTACGCCCACAGAAAAGTGTCTAACAAAAGATTGAGTCATGAGAATTTTTTGATGGAAATTGGGGTGTTTTTGATGACAATTCAGGTCTAGGACATAGCTATTAGAAATTACAGATGAACATCCTTTAAGAGCATAAATTTATTGATTAGTGCAAATTATACAAGGAAACATTAAAAATTATACAACATATCATTTGATCAAAAAGTATAAATTAACGACTTACAACACACCAGACACTATGTTAACTGTTGGGTATACAAACACAAATGTTAACTAGTTCTTTGCCCTTAAAGAACTTACATTTTAACTGGGAAGATAACATGTACACATATAAGAATATACAGAATATAGACAAACTGAATACAATGTAGTTTTGGGAGATGGTAAGGTAGGGTGGTAGTTTTGGCAAAGGGGATTAAGAAAGGCTTCATGTAGAAGCTAGCACTTAACCTGAATTTAAAAATAAATTTATTTTTCTTCAGTAATATTTCATTTTTACCACTTACTTGTAAAAGCAATTTTTGGCATTTGTTTTCTAATATTCAAAGTTCTACATTCTCTCCTTCCCTCCCTCCCACCCATTTCCCTGAGACAATAACCAATTTGCTATATGTGCTATCAAACAAAACATATTTCCACATTCAACTTGAGCTGTTTGAAAGGAAACTCCAAGAGACAAAATTGATGGGGCCTTGTATTCTAGACATAAAGGACTGCTAATACAAAGGCATTGAGGTGGGAAAGAGTTCTGTGCCCCTCTCACCCAGAGACAGTGTGCTGTGCTCCTCCCATACACAGAGTGCAACATGTGCCCTGCCCCCACCTTAACCTACTCAGGGGAGGTAGGAAGCATTCCCATTGGGCTTCTGGGTGTAGGGGGGCAGTGTGTGAAAAAAATGTAGTCAGGGATGGTGGAGAGGGTGAGGGGAGCAGCTCTGCTTGAATCCCTCTGCTTTTCTAGTAAGGAACTCTGGGGTAGAGGGAGGGTGAACACATGCCCACAGAGAGTGTTCTATGTGCCATCTTTGGCACCTGTGCCATAGGTTTGCCATCACTATTCTAGGCACAGTGCTCTATCCAATGTGTCACCTAAGTGTCTGGTGAAAGGCTAGTAAGGCTAGACAATGCAAAAATTTAATACTTATGGACTATTTCCTAGCAAAACATAACCTTATGGCTAGAATTATATATCACAAGCTCATTATCTCTCATAAACTAACAGTTGTCAAATCTCTTTACTACAAATACAGGACTCAGAATATCCCTGACCATTTAGCAAATAAACTATACTAGAAATGATCCATTATCACATTTAATATCATTGTTCACAATTGCCCTCATATTACATCAACTCATAAGAATGACAGCTACAGTTTTTTAAACAAATGTCATCATATCAAATACTCATTATCATCACTCTGCAGTAAACTAAAAATCTTATCAGAAGATATCATAATTATGTTAGAACAGGATAAAATACTATCCTTGTCATCCTGTCTGTAACTGAAATTATCCCATTGATATTTTCAGTGATTAAATAGGTGAGCTTAATAAACTCCAAAACTGTATTTAATTACGAAAAGTAGTCATTTTATTCACTTATGCAATAATTTACAGAATATAAGAGAATACTAGCAGGATAACAATTTATCTAAGGATGGTTTTATGTGAATTCCATCAAAAAAGAGGAGAATGAGATGAATATCAATAGATAGATATTTAGATAATGCTTTAATGTTTGCAAAATGTTTTTTTCTCAACAATCTTATGAAATAGCTAGTTTAAGTATGATTATTCTTATTTTCCAGGTGAAGAAACTATGGTTTTGATAGGTGAAGTAATTAATCTCTGAACATACAAATGTTATCTTAACTGAAATGTAAACTACATCTCTTTATTCTAAGTCCATCACTGTACACACTCCACTATCACAAAATAGCATATGATTATCTCCCCTTATTCCTCCTTCAATCCAATAAGGTTCAAATCTGAAAATTCACTGGTTTCTCCAGCCATCTTATTCTCCCTTTTCCCCTTTTTAGTAGCAGAAATGGAGTTAGCTTTTGGATATTTTGACTCTCAATTTAGCACTTTAGAAAAACAGCAGTGACAAAAACACTCTTTTCAGAACACAATCCTTGGAAACTGGCTGTGAAATGTCCAAAGATAGGTCATGGCTTGTGTAAGAACCACACCCTTTCTTTAGAACCCCAACCTCTCCATGCCTGTAGCCAGACAGATGGCTTTAGGGATTAGAAGTTAAGCTGTAGTTACTAGTAGAGAAGAGATCAAGCATTTTCTAAACTACAAAATTACCACTTAGAAGATGTGAATCCCAATTCATAATCTTAATTTGGTACTTTGGGGCATCCAAATGGGTTCTAATGCAGGCCTGACTCATTCAGGCATTATCCTAGGTAGTTCTTTCACACATTCCACTCCCCAACTCCACCCCACCCCGCCAAAACCTCTAGATCATTTCTAGAGGGGTGGCCACTAGGTGATATATTCCATCTTCCTTCTCCCCAGTCTTATAAACTATTAAGGAATGTAGGAGAGGGGAGGCAGTGGCCACACAGGTGAAAGGATGGGCCTATGAAGTAGGGGAGAGGTGATATAAGTTTTTTCCATAAATTCTCCAGAGAGGCTTTACCCAACTTATTGGAGCCCTTCCTTGTCCTAGAGGTATCAGTGTATCACTTCAACTACCCATCTGTTGCTTCTCATTCTGCCTGCATGATCAAACCAGCTCCCTAACAGCTGTCCTTCACATTGTGTTTTGAAAGGTGCTATATAGCCAGAGGCACAATGGTATAACGAAAACATAAGGACTCTAGAGTCAGACAACTTGGGTTCAAATCATGAGTTCCATTTGCTATCTGTATCACCTTGAGCAAATCCCTGGTAAGTATTTACAACCTGGCTCTCTTCACATTGAAAACTGAATCATTCCCACCTCTGATAACCTTATTGAGTTTCTGTTTCCTTACTTATAGCACAAGGAGATTGGATTAAACTATCTTTAAAGACATTTCCAGCTCAAAACCTGTGCTTCTTTTGCCTAGCATGTATTTTGCCATTGGTTTTTAAGATATGTATAATTTTAATTTTTTTGAAATTATAACATTCTATGATTGCTTCCCAAGGCTACCGTAGTTCTGGGGAGATAATGGTTTTGAAGAGATGGTCTTTTGCAACAGCAAGTAGTTAAGGATTAAGAAATAAAAAAAAGGGCCCTCAGAAACCATATGCTTTTATAACATGAGTAATTGCTTTAAGAAGAAAACAGCAAAAGAAGCACTGAGCAACACTGTAAGAAACAAGTGTGGAATAAGATTATAAAAAAGTAAATCTAAAAATGATAGTAGCCAGCATCCCTGTATGAATATTGTTGTTACTCAAGTATTTCAGTCACATCCAACTCTGAATGACTTCATTTGGGATTTTCTTGGCCAAGATCCTGGGGTGGTTTGCTATTTCCCTCTCTAGTACATTTTACAGATGAGAAAACTGAGGCACACAGGGTAAATGATTCGTCCACAGTCTCATAACTCTTCAGGTCCAGCACTCTTATCCATTGTGCCACCTAGCTGCCCGTTATGAGTATTCTATGCTAATAGTAGTGACTAATGATGTATATGCAATGTTCTGTCATTCATAAGAGTCACATTTCAAAAACAGAGGAACTGGACCTGGACCTGGAAGTCTGGAAGACCTGTGTTCAAAACCAAACTCTGATGCATACTTATATGCTTGACCTTGAGAAAATGATTTAACTTCTCTGAGTTTCAGACAATTCTCTAAGATTATAAATTTTGTTCACAAACTTGGCATTATTCTGTTCTCCTCAGTGTACATCACTACACAGATCTGATCAAGTGACAAATCTTCCTAGTTCTATCTTTACAACATCTTTGCATTTAAACATTCTTTCCATTCACACAGGTATCATCTTAATTCAGGCCCTCATCATCTCTCACTTAAATTATTCCAAAAGCCCCCTTATTGGTCTCTTTATTTCAAGTCTCTCACCACTCTAGTCCATTCTCCATACTGCTGCCACAGTAATTTTTCTTAAACACAGTTCTAACCATGTGTTTTCTCTACTCAACCAACTCCAAGGGCTTTATATTGACCAGAGGATAAAGTAAATCATCTCCTGTTTAGTTTTTTGAGTGAAACGTGGCTTCAACCTTCTTTCTAGGTTTATTGGACATTACTCTCCCCTGTCACACCCTGTGATCCAGCCAAACTAGTCATATCTCTTGTTTTTCAAACAAGATACTCCATTGCTCATTTTTGTATCTTTACACATCACTGATGCCTGGAATGCACTTCTTTCTGCTCTACATATCAGAATCCCTTGATTTTAAGACACAACTCGAACATGATCTCCTGTGTGAAGCCTTTTTTTTTAAACTATTTTTTTTACTTAACAAATATCTCTTTTCTTTCCCTCCCACCTCCACCTTTTGGGAAAAAAGAAAACAAACCCTCATTAACACATATATGTAGTCAAGCAAAACATACTTATATTGGCTATGATAAAAAAAAAAGGCTCAGTCTGCGAACTGAATCCTTCACCTCTCTATAAAGAGGTAATTATATGAAGCTTTCTCTTATCTCCCAATTGCTAATTCCTATTTAATGAGTTCATGTAAATATGTATTTTTTAATTTTATATTTATACTCTATATATTTTATATGTGCCTGTTGTCACTTCCATTAGAATATAAACTCCTTGCAAATAAGAATCATTTTATTCTTTTATACATCTCAAACTGGATTATCTGTAGACATATCAATCTCAGCATATCCAAAGCACAATTCCTTTCCCCTCTAAGACCTCCCCACTTCTCAAATTTCTTTATTAATGCTGGAGATGTAATAATTCTCCTAGTCATACAGGTGTATAACCTAGATGTCACCCTCAACTCCTCATTCTTAACTCCCCTCCATATTCAATCTGTTGCCAAGCTTTGTTGTAGCTACCTTCATAACAATTCTGTCTCATTTTCTCTCTCTCTCATAATATCTGTAATGTTATTAGATCAATAGCTATATATCTATATAATATCATAGATATAGCTATAATATCATTAGATTAATATTAAGAGATATATCTATAATGCTATATATAACACATGTAATATAACAAGAGAAGGATGTATATCTTTGGGGTAATTTTATTCTATGGGCAATATAAAAAATTCCTTGGACTTGGAGTTGCTTGAATAGAAAAGCCACATGGTCAGAAAAATGTGTGAGAAAAAATTATTTTGGCAGCAGTGTGGGGTGAGAAACTTGAAAAAGGGAGATTGATTAGGAGACTATTGGAAGTGAGAGGTGATGAGGGCCAGAATTAAGATGATGACTGTGTGAATAGAAATATATATTTATATGTATGTACATATATGCTATATATGTCCTCTCCAATCACATAGCCAGCAGCCTAGTATATTAACTCTTATCATATCATGCCTCTATTATTACAATGGCCCTCTTAGGTCTTAAAACCTCAAGTCTCTCCTTACTCTGATCTATCCTTCACTCAGCTGTCAAAGTGTTTTTCCTAAGTTCTGACCATATTACCCCGTCCCTCTCTATTTAATAAACTCCAATATCTCCCTATTATATCCAAGATCATCTTCTCCATCATTTATAGCCACTGACAATTTGGTCCCTTCATAGCTTTTCAATTTTCTTACTCTTTATTCCCCTCCATGTTGTCTATGATACAGCTACACTGGTGTTCTTTCTGTTCCTGTCACTCCATCTAACAACTCCGGTCATTTTCTTTGGCTGCCCTCAATGCCTAGAATTCTCTATTTCCTAATATTTACCAGCTGACTTGCCTGACTTCCTTTAGAACTCAGTTCAAGTTCCACCTTCTACAGGAAGCCTTTCCCATCACCTTTCCTGTACCCTCACTGCTGCCTTCCCTCCAATATTATCTTCTATTGACACTGTATTTTTCTGGTGAGGACAGCTTTTGTACATACCGAATTAAAGAGAGTTGCACCATTAACTCTAAGATTATGGTTTGAGATTCCTTTATTTATTTAAACCCAAACTGATGCTAAATATCAGTTTCAAGGCAGAAGAGCAGTAAAGCCCAAGGTCACACAGTTAGGAAGTGAATGAGGTCATATTTGAACCCAGGGCCTTCCATCTCCAACCAATGAGAGACCTAGCTATCCCTGCTGTAACTGATTTTATCTAAGCTATTTTCTGATTAAAATATGTAACTTAATTGTTATTCATCAAAAGTACCTGCTGCATTGGCCATGCGTGTGGGGAGTGCAGGGGTGAAGGGGAAAGTAGGAGCATGAATCATGGAACCATGTTAAAAATGAATATTAATAAATGTTTAAAAAAAAAAGTACCTGCTGCATTTGAGTATAAAAAAAGCATCTAACAACTGACTTATTCTGGGGATTATTAATAGATTTTTAGATTTTCCATATGTTTATGTTACCTGTTCCTTGTAGTTGTTTTACCTTTTGACCATTTTCTTGCTTGTTAATAGATGCAGAGAAGGGGAGGAGGGATGGTGGGAATGGAGGTGGAACTTGGGCAAAACAATCAGCCTTCTTGACTCTGTTAAAAGGTTTGGTTGGGGAAGGAGTTAAGACACTGTGGGCTAAAATGAGGTTTGAGTTATTTGTGGATTTCAATTATCCTTGTGATCCATGCTTCCCTATGGCCCCACCCCCCCATTACCACTGATAATTTAGAGTTGGCTGAAGTAGAATTTCTAGCATGAGCTTTTTTTCAGACATGCCCAACCTTGAAATTTATTCCAAGTGAAGTTCAGGCTTTTAAGTAAAGCCACAGTACCCTTTGAGTTCTAAGGGGCTTCGTCAGAAGAAATGCTGGGGCTTCTCTGTCTTGGATCTAAGCACGGATTTGGTGTAACAAGGGGATCCTCTAGTGACAAGAAGAAGAATGACAAAATAGAAACTTGGTTCTTCCATGAAGCCTTGGGAACAAAACATAAAAATTAATACTGTCTATTGCTTTCAAATCATTCATTCATTTGTTGGCTCATTCAATAGGCATTTATTAGGTTCCTACTATGTGTCAGGCACTGTGCTGGGTGTGGGAGTACAAAGACTCAGGAAAGAATGAATGGGAAAAAAGCACTTACGTACTTACTACTTTCTGCATGTATACACGGGGCATACAAATTAAGAAATCAAAGTAGTCTTTGTTTTCAAGGATCTCACATTATAACAGAAGGAAATTATGAATGGAGGTTTCGGTCACAAATCCAAAAGAAAGGCTTAGTGGTCTTTAGGGGGCAGTGGCAAAGCAAATGAGAATACAACTTTTTAATGTCATTTTCATTGATAAAATCTTACCAGTTCCTGAGGTTGAGCCATTTGACAGTACTCAGGACATTAGGGGAGAGAAAAATTTCCCCAGTCTTCAGGACTAATGATATCTGATGTATGGTTGCAGAATCTATAGAGGCAAAATGACAGCATTTCTACAAGTTCTCCCCCCTAGATTATTGCTTTATAGTCAATCCATGGGGTTCTGCTAGGCTCATGTGTAACTGGCCATGGGTGGCAGCTAATTTGTGGCAGAGGCAGCAGGGTCTCTTTTTCACAAGAGTTGATTCCTTACTCCTTCCCCAGTTTTGGCTGTGAGGATCAGGTAGGAAGCAGAACCATTGTTCTGGGAGACTTTGGGTTTCAGGGTTGTCTTCACCAGGGTCAGAGTGGTCAAGATGGTTTGACCTGACTTACCTATACTGCCTTTTGTCTCTCCCTAAGGTTTACTTGCTGCTTCAACTAGGCTGGCTTGTTTGACCCATCAGTGGTAGTTGGTAATTGATTGGTAATATTATTGGGATCATCAGCCCTCTTCCCCACAACAATTGATTGTTTCTCTTGATGTTGGCTTTGTCAAGCTAGTCCAATAGTCTCTCTTTACATGTTTTTCAAGGCATTGGAAAGTCATAGTTATCATAATTGGTCAGTCATAAAAGGAAGGAGTATGGCTCCAAATATTATTCCCACCTGCCACTAATTAGCCACTGGTAATCTGTTAATATATGCATTTATTCAATTAAGTTCAACAACATTTATTAATTACCTATTTTGTGCAAGACATTGTGTTATAGATTTAAAGATTTAAATTTAATTATATTTAAATTAAAATTTAAATAGTACATTTACTAACATTCATATACCACAGTTTAATTAACCATTCCTCATTTGATGGGCACCCCTTTGTTCTCTAGACCTTTGCCACACTATGACAAGCTACTTTATAATAAATATTTCTAGGAATATATTCTGGGAATGTCCCACGTTTTAAAAAAACATAATTTTACAACTTTCAAAATGAAATGTGGGAAGCAGAGAAGGGAAATGTAACCAAGCTAGAGAGTGTCCAGAGAACAGAAATGATCATTATCCAGACAATCAGGAAATTACCCTACATAGGCTGACTCTAAAGCCAAGAAGACCCCAGGGAGGGATAAAACTAAGTTTAAGGGAAATTATCTTTGAAACCTACAAAATAAAAGTCAATAATAAGCCTAAAATTGCTCCACCCAGAGCCTACTCTGACAACTTCCGTGGTATGGAATTGTCCTTGGGTTCTCAAAGGTTATGCCAGAAGTTATGAGCTGTGGCATATTTTACCAAGCTGGAAAGCCTTGAAATATGAGTCTGACAACAGACTCTGAGGAGCATCTTAGCAAAGTTCTAGGAATTTTGCCGTCGGGTTGCCATCCGGTGGGCTCCTGAATATGGTTTAGTGGCAGCTCATGAGCCCCATAGTAGAGGAAGCATCCACACTAGTTAAATAAAGATCCATTCAACTACTAGACATTTATTCTAAATTTAACCTCTTTTGAGCTACAATGGGCATCTAGAATTCAAATGTGAGGATCTATCTAATCACGCAGCAGCGTAGGTGAAGACTCGCAGAGCCGGGACTCTGTTCCCCCCCTTCCAAGAGCTGGTGGATATTTTTGGCATGCCCCACCCCTCTCTCCAGCCCGCCTAAGCAAGCACTTTCACTCTCAATTCTCTCAAGTAAACTGGGAACTCACAGTTTGAATTTGCCCTCTGGGCACTCGAAATCGGAAAAGGTTCGCCCACAATTTGAATTGGATGTGAGCTGGGATTTCACTGGTTTGGGAACTTAAAATAAGGAAAATCTATCTGTGCAGATCAGTATCTCCTCAGTAATTGATAGTCTTTAAAAAACATTAAAACCTTTATTTTGGGTTCCAAATTCCTTCCCCCTTCTCTCCTCCCCCACCCGCTGAGATGGTAAGAAACGCCCTAACCGCTCTATAAACAGGAAGTCATGCAAAATATAGGCAATTTATAGGCTTAAGAGAGTTAGTTGTCTGTGGCCACAGAGAGGTTAAGTGACTTTTCCCAGGGTCACATAACCAGGATGTGTCAGAGGCCAGTCTCGGACCTGGGTCTTTCTGACTCTAAGACTAGTTTTCTATGCACTATACCAGACTTCTCCTCTCATCTTTCTACTATTCATAATTGCGTACAGCTTATAGGACTCATTATCGCAGAAGAAATAGATTGAAAATAGAAATTGCCTTAATTAAACAAGAATTTATCAGCAGAGGTTAATTATGATAAGTTCTAACAACATAAAGACAAAAAAACAAAAATCTTAGCCTGAAGGACCTTATTTTCTACTAAGTTCTAGTCAAACCATTTTGGTATTATTTTCAGCCATGTCTAGCTTTCTGTGATCCCATTTAGAGTTTTCTTGGCACAAATAAGAGTGGTTTGCTATCTCCTTTTCCACACTTTTTCTTAAACCCTTTCCTTCCATCTTGGAATCAATACTGTGTATTGGTTCCAAGGCAGAAGAGTGGCAAGGGCTAGGCAATGGGGGTCAAGTGACTTGCCCAGGGTCACACAGCTAGTGTCAGAGGGAGATTTTAGGTATTTATAGATATGTATTTAAAATGTGGCCACCAGGAATCAACAATTCAGATTGATTCCATAATTAAAATAGACCCAAGTCAGGATCCAGTTTAAGGTAGTTTATTTACAATTAGGAAGGTAAAAGATAGGTAAATAGAGAGGGAGAGGCCAGTCCAGGCCTGGAGAGGCCTGGACAGAGAGAGGGTTAAAAGACTAATTAAACTAGGTTACAAGCCACAAGACTTTAGAAATCAGAGAGGCTATAAGCCTACTTAAGGCAGAATTTGGAAACGCCAAGGTAGGCCAAGGAAGTCAGCCTAACTTACTCACTTCAGAGTTATCCAATTCAGAGTAGAAGCATTCTGAGGTCTCAGCCGAGCACCTTCAGCACCAAGTCCAAAGCAGGAACTTTTTTGCCAGGTTGTAACCCACATATTTAAAGAGATAGTGTCTCTCGTCATTTCCTGTGGGCCACCTCTAATTCAAGTGGACCAATGGCAGCCTCTACACTGATTTGGACTGCCCAAAGGGCAGTCCCTTGTTCTTGATTTGATACTTATTGTCACGTGTGATCAACTATTTCCCCTCCCCTTTTGAGGGAGGTGGGGATGATATAATCTAGATGCCTAGGGTAAGTAGATTTTTGACTATGAATGGGCTAGAGTTAATTTCATTTACCCACTAGGAAGTATCTGAGTTCAGATTTGAACCCAGGACCTCACATCTCTGGGCCTGGCTCTCAATCCAGTGAACTACCCAGCTGCCCCCTCCACTTCATTTTAAATATGGGGAAACTGAGGCAAATCAAAGACAAGTGACTTGCCCAGGGTCAGAAATTCATATTTGAACTCAGGACTTCCTGATTCCAGACCCAGTGCTCTATCCACTGAGTCAGTCACCTAGCTGCCCTTTACTAGCTCTTCCTCACACTCAGTATATCCCTCTCCTGATTGTCTTATGGCTGGAATGTATTCTCTCTTCCACTTGAAAGAACAAAATCTTCCTATTTCTTGAAAACTTCTCATAATTTAGATCAATCAATTTTGTTGTTCGGTCATTTCTGAGGCTTTGTGACTCCTAGGGTTTTCTTAACAGAATTCCTGGGGTAGTTTACCATTTCCTTATCTTACTCATTTTATAGATTAAAAAACTGAGGCAGGTCAGGCTTCTGGTTAAGATGGCAGCAGAGTAAGGAGCAGCTGCTCGATCTCTTCTAACCAAAGCATACAGGACTCCTCAAGGGGAAATAAAAATGAACCCAGACGAACGAAGGAACCCTACAACAGGGCACAGCATTGAAGGTACACAGAATCGGGGCATCTCCACGCTATAAAGGGGTGAAATAGCTCTCACTAAAACGTGAGAGGAAGAAGCCCCTCCCCCACCCCCCACACCACACACCTCACACAGCGCCAAGGCCAATGCACAAGAGTGAAAACAGGACTGGGGCAACCAGTAAATCACTAGCAGCTCCAGGGCTTGTACCTGTGTGCTACAAGACGAGGGACCCCAAGTGGCTGGGGGGTTCGCATGGACTTTCCCGGGCCTCTGCGCAGGTGGAGACAAAGATCTCTAACGCAGGGACTTCCCTAGCTTCTGTGTGGGTGAAGGCAGTGCCCTAGGCTTGAATAAAGATCTCCAGCCCAGACTTGGACCTCAAGTGAGGACCTGGTGCAGACAGGAGCACAGCTGTGGAAGCAGCCCCTGAGACTGCTGAAGGAGCCTCGGGCAGAGGGGCAGACTGGGGTCTACTAGGAGGCCTGACCCTGAGGACAAGGAGACCAGAGCCCCCGGGAGCTTAGAAAGCGCAGGCAGACCCTGAGTGTGAAGACAAAGCTGAAAAGGGGCGGGGCTAACGATGGCAAGCTGAGAACTCCAGAAGAAGAAAAAGATTATCAAGAAAAACTCTGGAACACTCAACAACTTTTACACAGAGAAAATCCAGACGACAGAGGAAGACAAACAAGTAATCATATCCAAACCTTACCAAAAAAATGAAAGCTGGTCACAAGCTATTGAAGTTCAAAAATGAGATGTTGAAGAAGATGGAAGAGATCTGGCAAGAAAATAACAGCTTAAAAGGCAGAATTTTGCAATTGGAAAGTGAGGCTCAGAAATCAAATGGACTGATAAGCAAATTGAACACCAGAAATGACCAGATTGAAAAGGAAAACCAAAAGATTATAGCCAAAATCCAGTCCTTAAAGGCTAGAATTGAAAAATTAGAACACAATGATCTCTCAAGACAACAAGAACAAATAAAACAAAGTCAAAAGACTGATAAAATAGAAGGAAACATGAAATATCTTAATGAGAAAGTGACAGACCAAGAAAACCGGTTGAGAAGAGACAATTTGAGAATCATTGGTCTTCCAGAAAAGGCAGAAATTAATAGAAACTTGGACTCCATACTTAAAGAAATTATACAGCAAAATTGCCCTGAGTTCTACAACAAGAGGGCAATATAGACATTGAAAGGATCCATAGATCACCCTCTATACTGGACACAGAAAAGCCAACACCAAGGAATATAATAGCAAAATTCAAGAGCATTCAAGTAAAAGAAAAAAATCTTACAAGAAGCCAGAAAGAGACAATTCAAATATCAAGGAGCACCAATCAGGATCACACAGGATCTGGCAGCCTCCACGCTAAAAGACCGCAAGGCTTGGAACACGATATTCAGAAAGGCAAGAGAGATGGGCCTTCAGCCATGGATCAACTACCCATCAAACCTGACTATATACTTCCAATTCTAGTAACTTCCAGGGGAAAGTATGGGCATTCAACGAAATTGAAGATTTCCAAGTTTTTGCACAAAAGAGACCAGGACTAAATGGAAAGTTTGATACCCACACCACAAAAATCAAGAGAAACATGAAAAGGTAAATAAGAAACAGAGGGAAAAGAAAGAAAACTTATAATTTTTTAAATTTGACTCTTTAAGGGCTTAAATAAGATCTAATTATCTGTATTACTATGTGGAGAAATGCTATGTATAATTCTCTGTAGTGAACTCTATTCACTATTATAATATTCACTATTATAGCAACCAGAAGAATAATTCATAGGGAGAGGATAGGATACTAAATGGTCTACGATGACATGGGGGGTGGGAAAGAGGTGGGGAATAGTAGGGGACACCAAGAAAAATCTGAGTAAATAAGAAAAATAGGTTATTCTATTACACACAAAGAGGGCATGGGAAGGAGAGGGGATAAATACTATTATAAGAAGGAGAGGAAGAGAGCATTAAGAGGGAATAATCAAACCTTACTCTCAGTGTAATTAACCCGGAGAGGGAAGAGTAGTTTTATTATCCATTCGGATAAAAACTCTATCTAACCCTACTGAGAAAGTCAGAAGAGACAAACCAAAGGGAGCAGGGGAGTGGGGAGGTCAAAAAAGGGAGGGGAGAAGAAGGGGGAGGGAATTCATTAGGCCTTTAAAAAACAAAAAAGGGGGAATAACAAGGGAGGGGGCAGAAAGGGAAGTCAATCAAGGGAGGGGATAAGGGATACTGGCTCAAAGCAAACCACTGGTTTAAAAGAAAATAGTGTAAGAAGAAGGGGTCAGTCTAGGGGAGGATACAAAAATGTCAGTGAATGCACAACTGATATTGTAACTCTGAATGTGAATGGGATGAACTCGCTCATTAAACAGAAGCAAATAGCAGAGTGGATCAGAAACCAAAATCCTACCATATGTTGTCTACAAGAAACACATATGAGGCGGGTAGACACACACAAATTTAAGGTTAAGGGCTTGAGCAAAATCTTTTGGGCATCAAATGAGAAAAAGAAGGCAGGAGTGGCTATTATGATCTCTGCCAAAGCCAAAGTAAAAATAGATATGATTAAAAAAGACAGGGAAGGTCATTATATCCTGATTAAAGGCAGTATAAACAATGAAGAAATAACACTGCTCAGTATATATGCACCAAGTGGTATAGCATCCAAATTCATAAAGGAGAAACTGGCAAAGCTCAAGAAGGAAATAGATAGTAAAACCATAATAGTGGGAGATCTAAATATTCCTCTTTCAGATCTAGATAAATCAAACCAAAAAATAAATAAGAAAGAGGTAAGAGAGGTGAATGAAGTCCTAGAAAAATTAGATTTAAGTGATATGTGGAGAAAAATAAATAGGGACAAAAAGGAATACACCTTCTTTTCAGCTGCACATGGTACATTCACAAAGATTGACCATGTAATAGGACATAGAATCATTGCAAACAAATGCAAAAGAGCAGATATAATAAATGTAACCTTTTCAGATCATAATGCAATAAAAATAATAATTAGTAAGGGCACTTGGACAGGCAAATCAAAAACCAATTGTAAATTAAACAATATGATTATCCAAAACCAATTTGTCAAAGAAGAAATCATAGAAACAATCAACAATTTCATTGAAGAGAATGACAATGATGAGACATCCTACCAAACTCTGTGGGATGCAGCCAAGGCAGTACTCAGGGGGAAATTTATATCCTTGAGTGCATATATTAACAAATTAAGGAGGGCAGAGATTAATGAATTGGGTATGCAACTCAAAAAATTAGAAAGCGAACAAATTAAAAACCCTCAGATGAAAACTAAATTAGAAATACTAAAAATTAAGGGAGAAACTAATAAAATCAAAAGTAAAAGAACTATTGAATTAATAAATAACACTAGAAGCTGGTATTTTGAAAAAACAGATAAAATAGACAAAGTACTGGTCAATCTAATAAGAAAAAGGAAAGAAGAAAACCAAATTGACACTACTAAAGATGAAAAGGGAGACCTCACCTCTAATGAAGGGGAAATTAAGGCAATCATTAAAAACTATTTTGCCCAACTATATGGCAACAAATATAACAATTTAGGAGATATGAATGAATATCTACAAAAATATAAATTGCCTAGATGAACAGCAGAAGAAATAGAATACCTAAATAATCCCATATCAGAAAAAGAAATTGAACAAGCCATCAAATAACTCCCTAAGAAAAAATCACCAGGACCTGATGGATTCACAAGTGAATTCTATCAGACATTCAAAGAGCAACTAATCCCAAAACTATACAAATTATTTGATAGGATAAGCAAAGAAGGAGTCCTACCAAATTCCTTTTATGACACAAATATGGTACTGATTCCAAAGCCAGGTAGATCAAAAACAGAAAAGGAAAACTACAGACAAATCTCCCTAATGAACATAGATGCAAAAATCTTAAATAGAATATTAGCAAAGAGACTCCAGCAAGTAATTAAGAAGATCATCCACCATGATCAGGTGGGATTTATACCAGGAATGCAAGGATGGTTCAACATTAGGAAAACCATCCACATAATTGACCATATCGACAGTCTAACAAACAAAAATCACATGATTATCTCAATAGATGCTGAAAAAGCCTTTGACAAAATACAGCATCCATTCCTATTGAAAACATTGAAAAGTATAGGAATAGAAGGACTTTTCCTAAAAATAATAAACAGTATATACCTAAAACCATCAACAAGCATTATATGCAATGGGGATAAATTAGAAGCCTTTCTAATAAGATCAGGAGTAAAACAAGGATGCCCATTATCACCTCTATTATTCAACATAGTACTAGAAACACTAGCAATAGCAATTAGAGAAGAAAAAGAAATTGAAGGTATCAAAATAGGCAATGAGGAGACTAAGCTATCACTCTTTGCAGATGATATGATGATCTACTTAAAAAATCCTAGAGAATCAACTAAGAAGCTGGTAGAAATAATCAACAACTTTAGCAAAGTTATAGGATACAAAATAAATGCACATAAATCATCTGCATTTCTATATATTTTCAACACATTAGAGCAGCAAGAGGTAGAAAGAGAAACACCATTTAAAATCACCCTAGACAATATAAAATACTTGGGAATCTATCTACCAAAACAAACACAGCAATTATATGAAAACAACTACAAAATACTTTCCAAAAAAATAAAACTGGATCTCAACAATTGGAAAACCATTAATTGTTCATTGGTAGGACGAGATAACATAATAAAAATGAACATTCTACCAAAATTAATTTACCTATTTAGTGCCATACCTATCAAATTACCAAAAAACTTCTTTACTAAATTAGGAAAAACTATAACAAAGTTCATTTGGAATAACAAAAGATCAAGAATATCAAGGGAAATAATGAAAAAAAATGTAAAGGAAGGGGGCCTAGAAGTATCAGATATTAAACTATACTATAAAGCAGCAGTTATCAAAACAATATGGTACTGGCTAAGAGATAGAAGGGAGGATCAGTGGAATAGACTTGGGGTTAATGACATCAGCAAGACAGTGTACGATAAACCCAAAGAGCCCAACTTTTGGGACATGAATCCACTATTTGACAAAAACTGCTGGGAAATTTGGAAAACAATATGGGAGATATTAGGTTTATTATTTTTTTTCCTATTTTTTAAAAAAACATTTATTAATATTCATTTTTAACCTGTTTACATACTTTATGCCCCTACTTTCCCCTTAACCCCTCCCCCCCCTACTGTCCCCCCATCCATGGCCGACGCACATTTCCACTGGTTGAGAGATTAGGTTTAGATCAACATCTCACACCCTACACCAAGATAAATTCAGAATGGGTGAATGACCTGAATATAAAGAGGGAAACTATAAATAAGTTAAGTGAACACAAAATAGTATACCTGTCAGATCTCTGGGAAAGGAAAGGTTTTAAAACCAAGCAAGAGTTAGAGAAAATTACAAAATGTAAATTAAATGGTTTTGATTATATTAAGCTAAAAAGCTTTTGTACAAACAAAAATAATGTAGTCAAAATCATAAGGGAAACAACAAATTGGGAAAAAAATCTTTATAACAAAAAACTCTGACAGGGGTCTAATTACTCAAATATACAAGGAGTTAAATCAATTGTATAAAAAATCAAGCCATTCCCCAATTGAAAAATGGGCAAGAGACATGAATAGGCAATTCTCAGGTAAAGAAATCAAAAGTATCAATAATAACATGAGAAAGTGTTCTAAATCTCTAATAATTAGAGAAATGCAAATCAAAACAACTCTGAGGTATCACCTCACACCTAGCAGATTGGCTAAAATGAAAGAAGGGGAGAGTAATGAATGTTGGAGGGGATGTGGCAAAATTGGGACATTAATGCATTGCTGGTGGAGTTGTGAACTGATCCAACCATTCTGGCTGGCAATTTGGAACTATGCTCAAAGGGCTATAAAAGAATGCCTGCCCTTTGATCCAGCCATACCATTGTTGGGTTTGTACCTCAAAGAGATCATGGATAAACAGACTTGTACGAAAATATTTATAGCTGCGCTTTTTGTAGTGGCAAAGAACTGGAAAATGAGGGTATGCCCTTCAATTGGGGAATGGCTGAACAAATTGTGGTATATGTTGGTGATGGAATACTATTGTGCTCAAAGGAATAACAAACTGCAGAAGTTCTAGGTGAACTGGAAAGACCTCCAGGAACTGATGCAGAGTGAAAGGAGCAGAGCCAGAAGAACATTGTACACAGAGACTGACATACTGTGGTAAAATTGAATGTAATGGACTTATGTACCCGCAGCAATGCAATGACCCAGGACAATTCTGAGGGATTTATGGTAAAGAACGCTACCCACATTCAGAGGAAGGACTGCAGGAGAGGAAACATATAAGAAAAACAAATGCTTGAACACATGGGTTGAGGCGGACATGATTGGGGATGTAGACTCGAAACTACCACACCAATGCAACTATCAACAATTTGGAAATAGGTCTTGATCGATGACACATGACAAAACTAGTGGAAATGTGCATCAGCCATGGGTGGGGGGTGAAGGGGAAAGTAGGGGCATAAAGTATGTAAACAGGTTAAAAATGAATATTAATAAATGTTAAAAAAAACTGAGGTAAACAAAGTTAAGCGTCTTGCCTAGGGTCACACAGTTAGTAAGTGTGTGAGGCAAAATTGGAACTGAGGAAGAGGAGTCTTCTTGATTTTAGGCATAGTACTCTGTCCAGAGAGCTACCTACTCCTAGTACTTATATACAGAGTTACAAATCATCAAGTACCATTCAGCCATGGTCAATGAATCCTGTGTTGTCATGCTCGTGGGACACTTAAGAAGTTTAGACTTAGAACTGGAAGGGATTTTAGAAATCATCTATAAAAAGATTAAACTGAGGGGGCACCTGGATGACTCAGTGGATTGAGAGCCAGGTCTAGAGGCAGGAGGTCCTGGGTTCAAATATGACCTCAGACACTTCCTGACTTTGTGACCCTGGGCAAGTAGTTGAATCATCTTTGCCAAGTCCTTATCACTCTTCTGCCCTGGAACCAATAAAGCTTTATAGGTACTTTGTTTTTATATCATTGTCATTTTTCAATAATTCTCTCAACCACAAAGAGAAACTTCTCTTGTCACAAAGAAGACTCTGACATATTTATCATGATCTATGCTTCACTCTGCTCCGATAGCCTGGGATTTCTTTATCAAGAGGCAGAAGATATACTCTGGAGTCCAGATTAGTTATTTGTCTGTCCCCAAGATCCTAAAGAGTAAAGATTGTTTCATTCTTTGTATGTGCATTTTCAATTCCCAGCACACAGTCTGCCACATAGTAGGTACATAACAATGCTTGTTGATTGGCGTTCAATCATTGGGCTGTGAAGGAAAATTGAAACTCTTACTTTACTGCAAATTAGCATACTTTAGTAAAAGAACACCCTTCTCAAAAAATTAGTCCTAAACACACACACAGACACACACACACAGACACACACACACATATTTTATATTTATATATATATATATATATATATATATATATATATATATATATATATATGCAGGGTTGTCCCAAAAGTCTTAGTGCACTAAACCAAAATGTAAATTTCTAAAGATTTCAGCTATCCTATGCTTTTCTTGTGCCCCATAAGAAATTAATCTTGGTTGCAATATCTACAATTAAAATGCCAATCAAATATAACAATTAGTATGCAATCTGAGTAACAGACTTTTTTTTCCCCCAAAAAATGAGATACTCATAATCGTGACTCACAAGTTTAAGGTAAATATGCACCAGTTCCTAAATTTAGATACTAGAGAATACTAAACCCTTTCCTCCATCCTGGCTAAAGTGGACTTTCATTTGGACTGCCCTATTGCATCACACTAACTCTAGCAATTCCTTGGCTGTTAAAACAAAACAAAACAGAAGAAAGGATTGACACATAGTTGAGATAAATAACAACCATATTGAATGATGGAAGGAGTTGGGCTCCAAAAAGATCTCAATAAGCTAGCACATTGGGCGGGATCTAAAGATGACTTTCAATATAGAAAAATGTAAAGTTGTAAATTTAGGTTTAAAAAGTCAGCCTTACACGTATAGCTGGAGAAAGCGTGGTAAAGGCAGTATAATTTGTCTGAAAAAGATCTGGGAGTTTAATGGACTGTAAGTTCAATATGACTAGGCAGCCACAGAAGTGCTCTTGGCTACATTAGGAGAGGTAAAACTGGGGGTAGCTCAGTGGATTGAGAGCCAGGCCTAGACAGGGGAGGTCCTGTGTTCAACTCTAGATTCATATACCTCCTAGCTGTGTGACCCTGGACAAGTCACTTAACCCCCATTGCTTAGCCTTTACTAATCTTCTGCCTTGGAGCCAATACACAGTATTGATTCTAAGACTGAAGGTAAGGGTTTTTTTTTGTTTTGTTTTGTTTTTTAAAGAGAGAAGCAAAACTTCCAGGCATAATGAGGTCATTGTACCCCTGGATTCTGCTCTGGTAGAGCTCGTTTTATTGTGCTTCATTTTATTGCACTCTGCAGACACTGAGATTTTTACAGATTGAAGGTTTGTGGCAAACCTGTGCAGAGCAAGTCTATGGACACCATTTTTCCAACAGCATGTGCTCACATCATGTCTCTGGCTCACATTTTGGTACTTTTCACAATAACTTTTCAAACTTTTAAATTATTATTTTATCTGTTATGGTGATCTGTGATCAGTGATCTTACTATTGCAATTGTCTTAGAGCACCATGAACAGTATCCATAAAAGATGGCAAATTTAACTAATAAATGTTGTGTGTGTGTGTGTGTGTGTGTGTGTGTGTGTGTGTGTGTATTTTAAACCCTTACCTTCCATCTTAGAATCAATACAGCAGCCATAGGCAGGAACCTCTATTAGCAAAATGATTAGAACTTGCTGAAGGCTCAGACAAAGGTTAGCATTTTTTAACAATAAAGTATTTTTAAATTAAGGTAATGTTTATTTTTTAGAAAAGTTAACATGGTTACTTAATTCATGCTCTTACTTTCCCCTTCACCCCCCCTCCCCCATGTGTATTTCCACTGGTTTTAACGTGTGTCATTGATCAAGACCTATTTCCAAATTGTTGATAGTAGCATTGGTGTGGTAGTTTCGAGTCTACACCCTCAATCATGTCCGCATTAACCCATGTGTTCAAGCAGTTGTTTTTCTTCTGTTTCCACTCCTGCAGTTCTTCCTCTGAATGTGGGTAGCGTTCTTAAGGTATATACTTTAAAAAAATATAATACTATTGCACATTTAATAGACTACAATATAGAGGAAAACTACTTTTATATGCATCAGGAAACCAAAAAATTACTCTGATTCATCTTATTGTGATATTTGCTTTATTGTGGTGGTCTGGATCTGAACCTGAAATATCTCTGGGGTATGCCTGTACACCTCTGGAGAATTATATCCAGTTCTGGGCAGTACAGTTTATTAAGGACAATGATAAACTACAGAGAGTACAGACAAGAGCATCCTGGATGGTGAAGAGAGCAGAAGGAAGGAATACACATTGATTAAGCTCCTACTATATGCCAGGAAATGGACTTAAGAGCTTTATAAATATTTCATTTGATCCTCACAATAACCCTCAGAGGTAGCTAGTAATATCATCCTCATTTTATAGTTGAGAAAACTCCAAGGTTGAGTGACATGTCCAGAGTTTTCCCTTTGGTAAGTGTCCGAGATCCTCCTAACCAGTTGCTAGTGAGTGAAGGACCTACAGATACTGCAGTCACCAAAAAATCTGCTAAGCTCAAAAGTATAGAAGCTAGAAGAGACATCAGAGGCCATCTGGTCCAACCCTTTCATTTTACTGATGAGAAATCCTTGGCCCAAGGAGAATAAGTGATTTACCCAAAGTCATATAAGTAGTAAACATCAGAGGTGGGATGTGAAATCAGATCCTCTGACTCTGATTTCTACTATTACTTTCTACTACTCTTAACAATCAATCAACAATCATTTATTAAGGACTTACTGTGTGTTAGGCATTGAGCATACAAAGGCAAAAGGGAAAGTAGTTGCTGCCTTCAAGGAGCTTCCATTCTACTGGGAGAGATGTGGACACATACAAGCACACAAAGAATACATATAAAATTAATAAAAAGTAGTTTTTGTGCTTTTTACAATTCCAATAGCACTTTAATTTATTAGAATAATACACACAAGTTTAGCCCAAGAGCAGCAGAATTCCTAGGGTCTTATTTTTGCTAGTTCCTTCTTTTTCTATATTAACAGCATTCTAATAACATATTTCTTTTCCTTTCCTTTCTTTTCTTTTTTTCTCTCCTTTTCTTTTCTTTTGAATATTTTTCCATGGTTACATGATTCGTGATCTCGGCCCCCCCCCCCCCTTCCCTTCGCCCAAATCTGACAAGCAATTCCACTGGGTTATACATGTATCATTGTTCAAAACCTATTTCCGTGTTATTCATATCTGCAGTAGCGTGATCCTTTAACATCAAAACCCCAATCATATCCCTATCACATTACATGATTTATCACATATTTTTCTAATGCATTTAAAATTTTTTATTATATATCTTTTTTTATTAACTTACATTTCTTTAAAGACAATGCAGTGATCTCACCTCCTGTAGAAAGAGCAAAGGGGAGGAAATAAATGTTGCTAAACTCAAGATTCTTCCTCTAAAGGAAGGAGTCCACAGAGCAGAAACCACTGACTAAGGACATTTTATGCTTATGTCACTTGTTTGTAATATGAAAGCATATTCGCCAAACTTTGGCAAGTGGGGCTTGGGGCTTGTGCTGGTTGACTGGAGGAAGTTTTTGAGGAGACTTCATTGCTCTGGCTAGGGCCAATCCCTGAGATGTCATGTGAAGGTCCAGATCATTTCCAAGCCTGGTCACTAAAATGACCAGTTCTCTTCTGGCTCAAAATGTAATCCCATGGTGGGGCAAATTCAATTCTCTTTCAGCCCTGAGATCTGACTGCTTCTTTGACTACTGTCTGAAAGAAAATCCTTTCCTTCAGAACCATTTTTGGACATGAGGCACTCCTGATTTGGTGTCTTTTCTTTCCCTGGATGATGACTTCTACTTTACTGTTTTGGGCAGTTGAAGTCTGTTTTGGTTCTGGTTCTAGTTCTGGTGGGAAAACCTGATAACTTCCTTTTCTCCATTTTCTTCTTTAGGTCCATCATCTTTTAGCTTCTTCATCTTTCTCAGCTTCAGTTTTGCAAGTCTGGTATCCAGTAAGGCCTTTCTCTTTTCTCTGATGTTTTCCTGTCTGGTTCTTTGGTCTACAGTTTGCTTTCACAGCTTTCTAAAGTTTCCATTTGCTTGTTTCTCAGTGTTTTATTCCTGGAAAAGACAGTGTTGTATTCTTTTTGGAGAAAGTGTTCCCTAGGACCTGGGGCACCAGAAAAGTCTGCATTAATGGAACTGCATTGAGTCCTGAAAGACTTCAAGGATTGCAAGATGCATTCCAAGAGGAGGGAGTGTGTCCTAGGCACAGGATCTGGAAATGGAATGTTGTGAGGAACAGTGCATAGACCAGTACAGTTTTTTTTTTTGCAAAGTGTAAGATGCAAAGTAAAGTGTTAAGATTGGAAAGAAGCCTGAAAAGGATCTTGAAGAGCTGTACAAACATTTACTAAGTACCTACTATATGTCAGGCTTTGTGCTGGATCCTAAGGACACAAAGACAAAAATGGAATAATCCCTCACTTCTTCAAGGAAGCTAAATTCTATCGGAGCAATATAAGAGCTAGATGGAAAAAAAATACAAGGGTATTTGAGAGGGGAGATAAGGAAATGCAACAGAAACGTGGGTGCTGGATCCCTGTTTGTGACTTCTTTGGTTTTTGCTCATTTAAGCTATTCAAAAAAAGTAGCAGTATCTAAAGGATCTCACCTCATTTAAGCTAATCAGGTGTATATAGAAGCAAGGATTCCAAAGTCAGTTTTTCCCTCCATAAAGAAGAAATGTTGAATTAACCAGAACATCACTGATGATTTGGGTAAGCGATTTAAAAAGCATAGTTCTAAATTGCCATCCAGAATGGTTGGATCAATTCACAACTCTACCAGCAACCCATTAATGTCCCAATTTTGCCACATCCCCTCCAATATTGATTACTTTCCCTTGCTGTCATATTAGCCAGTCTGTTAGGTGTGAGGTGGTATCTCAGAGTTGTTTTGATTTGCACTTCTCTAATTATTAGAGATTTAGAATACTTTTTCATGTGCTTATTGATAGTTTTGATTTCATTATCTGAAAATTGCCTGTTCATGTCCCTTGGGTAAGGGATTTCTAAAACTTGAAAGGATCATGGATTTAGCTTAGGATGATCATCTAGTCCAACTCTATTATTGTAACAAAAGAGAAACTGAGGCACAGAAACATTAGATGATTTGCTCACATCATACAGTTAGGAAGGAGCAGAGACAGAGATTGAACCCAGGTAGGCCTTCTGATTTCAAGCTACAAAGCTGTTAAAAAGTCATTGAAAAGAAAACATTTTTTTTCTAAGAAAAATTAAATAAAAAATGAAATAAGCATTTAAAACTCAACATATGAAAGAAAGTTGAGCCTTGACTGTATATTAAAGGTTTTGAAATTTTATGCTTGAAGGTGAATTCTTTGTCAGAAACCAAAGCTATCTCTTCATCTCTTTTTTCATTTTATAATATGGAGTGGGGGTGGTGGTATTAGTGCAGTCTGTCATCCATTGTGTGCTAGCTAAGAAGGGACAGTACCTGCTCTTCAGTTTTGTACAGCACTGGCACATTTCTAATTCTCTCAAAAGTCATTCAGTTGTGACTGTTAGAATGACAAATTTTTCTTCCTGAGGGATAGAAGTCTTTAGTTCTCTTTAGTTTTTTATTTTTATTTTTAAACTCTTACCTTATTAGTTCTAAGACAGAAGAGTGGTAAGGGCTAGGCAAGTGGGGTTAAGTGACTTGTTCAGGGTCACCCAGCTGGGAAGTATCTGAGACCATATTTGAACCGAGGTCCTCCAGACTCCAGGCCTGGATTTCTACTGCTACCTATCTGCCCCTTTCTTTAATTTTTGTGAAAGTTATTAAGAATTCCTGCTTAGAGTTGAACTGATCTAACCATTCTGGAGGGCAATTTGGAAATCATACCCAAAAGCTATAAAACTGTGCATACTTTTTGATCCTGTAATATCACTACTGGGTCTGTATCCCAAAAAGATAAAAAAGGGGAAAGGACCTCCTTGTACTAAAATATTTCTAGCAGCTCTTTCTCTGGTGGCAAAGATTTGGAAATTGAGGGGATGTCCATCCATTGTGGAATGGCTGAACAAATTGTGGTACATGTTGGTAATGGAATACTATTATGCTATAAGGAATGATAAGCAGGATGATTTCAGAAAAAACTGGAAAGATTTGCGGGAACTGATGCAGAGAGAAATAAGCAGAATTGGGAGTACATTGTACACAGTAACAGCAATATTCCATCATGATCATCTGTGAAAACTTGACTACTCTCAGCAATGCAGTGATCTGGAACAATCCTGAAAGACTCATTACCATGAATGCTCTCCACCTTCAGAGAAAGAACTGTTGGAGTCATCTTTTACATCAGGGTATTTACAGTTTCATTTTTGGGTTTTGGTTATGTATGAGTTTGGTCTTACAATGATGACCAGTATGGAAGGGTGTTTTGAATGACAATAAAAGTTTTAAAAATTAAAAAAAAAAATTTGGGGGCAGCTGGGTAGTTCAGTGGATTGAGAGCCAGGCCTAGAGATGGGAGGTCCTAGGTTCAAATCTGGCCTCGGCCACTTCCCAGCTGTGTGACCCTGGGCAAGTCACTTGACCCCCATTGCCTACTCTTACCACTCTTCTGTCTTGGAGCTAATACACAGTATTGACTCCAAGATGGAAGGTAAGGGTTTATTAAAAAAAAAAAAAAGAATTTCTTGCTTAAAAAAAATCACAGAACATTTAAAAATGTTTACATAGGAAGATATTTTTAGACTAGAACTGTGACTTCAGGGGTATAGGGAACTTCTAGTGAGGAAACTTCATTTACCAAGGTAGATTAGTGCTTGTGGTTATGGCACTGAGAGGTTTATAGATTTGCCTAGAGTCACAAAGTCTATATGCACATGTTAAAGGTAGAACTTGAACCGGTCTTCCTCGCTTCCTACTTCTCCACATTGCCTTTATAGATACACCTCTTTTTTTTGCTTCTCCTCTTCTCTCTCTCCTTCCTTCCTCTCCTGTCCTTACCCCATCCCTCTCCCTCATTCTCTCTCCTTCTCCCTCTCCTACCCTTCTCTCTCCCACCCCACCTTTCCCTTTCTCTCTCTCCTTCTGCCTCTTTCTCTTTTTCTCCTCCTAATCTCCCCCCCTCTCTCTATTCCCTCCCTCCTTTCCATTCCCACTCCTAACCCCTTCCCCTTTTCTCTCTCCTCCCTCCCTTCCTTCTTCTCTCCATCCCTCTTTCCTTTTCTCTCCCTCTCCTATACTCCTCTCCCTTTCCTTCTCTCTGTTTCTCAGTCTTCTTTCCCCTTTCTCTCTCATTCTCAATGCCTCTCAATCTTCTCTATCTTGTATGTATATCTATGCACTATATATATATATATATATTTATATCAATATTCCATCTATTACATACACTGACACTGTGACCTTGGCTAAGTCATTTAAGGTCTTAGGCTCCAGGATACTCTCTAAGACTCTTAAGTTTCTGCCATTTGCTGATCTGCTGTTTTTATTCTTCTCTGTGTTTCCTGGTCCAGTGCTTAGTATCTGGTAAACAATTAATAAATGCTTATTGACTGATTGTTTTGATAGAGGGAGTTTCCATCTGAGTTCCTTCTACCAATGAAATCCGATGTCTGTGTATACACATGGTTTCATCAAATCTTCTCTTTTTCAGATAAAAAATGAAGTTGGAATGAGATGTAGAAAGCTCTTAAAGTTCTTTTCAATGGAGTCATGTAACTTGATGTCATCTACCCAACAAGTGATTCATATCTTGGTACAATTCTCTTTGACTTGAAAAGCATTTCTAATTCTATTCAGGAGTGATGACAATGTACCTGAGGATAGTCAGAGCCATAGTGAACTTCAATTCTATTTTTATTTCATTTATTTATTCAGCTATTCATTCATTCATTTATTTGTTTTAAACCCTTACCTTCCATCCTGGAGTCAATACTGTGTATTGGCTCCAAGGTAGAAGAGTGGTAAGGGTAGGCAATGGGGGTCAAGTGACTTGCCCAGGGTCACACAGCTGGGAAGGCCAGATTTGAACCAAGGACCTCCCGTCTCTAGGCCTGACTCTCAATCTACTGAGCTACCCAGCTGCCACTTTTAACTCTGTTTTTAGAAGAAACCACAGTTTATATTAATTGCTTTTGACATTACTGCATTGGTGCTGTGCTTTAAATAATGCCGTTTCCTGCTGTGGCAGCTAGGTGGGTCAGTGGATAGAATTCAGGGCCTGGAGTCAGAAAGATTTGAGTTCAAATTTAACCTTAGATACTTCCAAGCCATGGGATCCTGGGTAAGTCACTTACTCTCTGATTGCCTGACAAAAGGATCTATTAGAGAAGTAAATGGCAAGCTACTCCAAGATCCTAGCCAAAAAAACCCCATGGATAATTATAAGGTCATGAAGAATCAGACACAACTGAACAACAACAAGAAATTTTCTATATGGGCATAAAATCCTCTAGTGTTTTCACCATGCTTGGAGTGCTTTTATATATTTGCAGTCCATGACTAAGGCATACAAATGTGGAACCAAGTCAAAAGCTTTGCAATAATAAATAAAGGCATTGAAAATGTTATAGTTCTTTACCATGTTCTTTTTGTACTTCTTTTTGCTTTTCCTCACTTTCTTACTCATCCTTATCACCTTATTTATACAATTCAGATAGAAAGAAGCTTGAGATTAGTCATAGTGGGTGAAAAAGCTGTAGTTGGAATTAGGAAGAAAGTTTTAGGTTCAAATCCAGCCTCAGTCAGCCTCCTATATGTCCTAGCTCTGTGACTTTGGGCAAGTCACTTAACCTTTATCTGTTTTCAGTTTCCTCATCTACAGAAAGGGGATAATAATAGCACCTACCTCCCAGGCCTGTGAGAATCAAATAGGATAACACATATGAAGTGCTTTGTAAACCTTAAAGTACTATATAAGTGCTAACTATTATTATTATTATGTGTTCAAATAACTTGTATAGGTGAATTTTATTCCTATTAAAAATAAGAGTTTATCAATTACATTTTTTTTTCACATGGGACTTTGGTCTCAATGTAATAGCAAAACCATGTACACATTTCCTCAAGTGTTCCTGGGTTGTAACTTAAACCAAAAGACTGAGAACAATTTCCAAAAGTATACCAGGATCATTTGAGTCATGAGAGTTTCTTTCTTATACCAGAATTATTAAATATCTTTGTCTCATCTCCCTCCTGTACTGTGGACTCCATGAAGGTAGGGAATATGTCTTATCTGAACTTTGATTTTCATTCCAACCTCCTCCACGCTTAATAGTTTATTAAATGATTTTTTTTTCTGTTATGGTGGTGGTGTAGATCTTTATTGTTACAGAGAGCTCCACTAATACAGAAAAAGATCTCTTTTCCAAATTATAGTCTTAAGAGGGAGTTTTAAGGGGGAGCTGAGAGGTTTTGGCATGCCCATTTTCACACATCTATTTAATCTGAGGCAGGATTTGAAGCCAAATTTTCATTCAATCTATCCACTAAGGGGAGCTACTAACCTGAATAAATGAAAGGAAGAAAGAAAGAAAGAATGAAATGAGAAGTTCCATTTTAGGTAGCAGTCCCTAGGGAAGAGAACACGTTTCTGAGATTATAGGAATTAAGACAATAAGGAATCATATCCTTCCTAATTTCTCTAATCCTATTTAAATCGCCTTTATGTAATTAAATAATAGATTTAGTCAGAAAAAGGTATGATGTTTTTTAAACTAAGAATCATGTCTTGTTAAAGAAGGAAGGAAATGAGATTTCTAGAACAAATCCCTGATTGCTTTGAATTCTCTGATTCGTTGACTCGGAGCAAAGTTCCCTGCTGGACTACACATGGCCAATGGGACTACATAATTGGTTTTTCCTAAGATCCGGCAGACACGTGGCTGGAACTGGTCTGGCCGCCGGTCGTGGGAGGACCCAGTTAACCATACCAATAGGGGGCGCCAGGCGGTTCCTCGCTATTACTGTCGCGTTTCCCATAAAGCCCTGGAATAACCAATCAGCGAGCTGTCTCCTCACCGCTTTCAAAGTCGGCGGGTCCTTTGTCCAATAGTCAGAGGGGTTCTTTCCCCGGGCGCCGGAGCGACCGTAGTCTTGTCCAATTGTGTCACGGAATAGAGCAACGCCCGCCTTCCGGGGTGGGGATTGACATTTCCTCCGCCCAATGAGACTCTCCTGGTCGGCGGGTGGGTGAGCGGGGCCCTGTGTAATGGCGGAACGCGGCGGGGACGGGGGGGACGGTGAGCGATACAACACGGGGGAGCTCAGGTAAGAGGCGTCGCCACCGTCACCAACCGAGGTCTGGGTCTTAGGCTCAGCTAGGCCGTCCGCTGGGAGCTGTGACCGTGGCTGGGAGGACTGCCTGGAATGGTGCGGGGCCGGGACCGCGTGTGTGTCTGTGTTGCGGCGGTACCGCGCGCGCGTGTCTGTATGTCTGTCTGCCCTTTTCTGTGTATGTGTATGTGTATGTGTATGTGTATGTGCGCTGTGTGTATGTTCCGGTGGGACGAGGCTTGAGGAACGGCTGGCCATCCTTCGGGGAAGGAGCTGGAGGCCCTGGGGCCTCGCTCCTCGCCCTGCCCCGCCCCGACTCGCCCGTGGTCCCCTTCACCCTTCTCAACCCGGGCTCAGGGGCCCCAAGGCCTTGACTTTCCTACCTCGCTCCCTCGGTCTGGCTCCCAGCTTCTCTCCTTTCCTGGCGCGCCCCTACTCCTCCACCTTGGAAAACCCTCCCTTTTCCTGGTCCCTTTTTCTCTTCCCGGTTCTCTGCCCACCTTTGCCCCACTCATTTCCTCCCTCTCATTCTGGGGCCCGCTAAGGCTTTTTCCCTCCATCATTTAGCATTTATCAAGCGCTTACTGTGCGGCTGGGTATACTAAAGCGGAAACGAAAGAGTCCCTGCCCTTCAGGTGCTTACATTCTTTAGGGTTAGCATATATTAGTAATGCAATCATTTTGCATTTTTCTTATGCAAAATACGAAGTAAAAACCCGATAATTTGAGGAGTGGGGTGAGGAATCCTTGCTTTACCTCATCTCTTCCTTCCCATACCCTTTCTAGACTTAACTTGGCCACACAACCTCATTCTTATCTGATTTTCCTCTGTCCTAAATAGCATTTCTTCCCTCTCAGCCAAGCTGTGGCCTCAGAATTGAATGACATTTTTTGCCCCCCCCCCAGTCTTTTCCCTTTCCCCCAAATCCAGTAAACCATTCCAACATACACGTCCAAGTTAAAATTTCCTCAAGTTTATCTGTAAAACATTTTCTGTGTCGTAGCATTTTGTGACTCTGTGAAGGTCTTTTTAGAAAAGAGTGTTGTTATAAATGAGATACATGCTTCCTAGGTAGAACATTGTCAGATACAGATGTTTAAATTTGACTATAGCACTGTGAAGGCAACAGTAATTGGTAATAAAAGGAGCCTAGAATTTCAATATTGATCTGTTGTATCATGTATGTAACATGTATGCTGAAATCCTGTCACATTCCTCATAAAACAACTTTTCTCCTTTTACAAATCACATTCCTTGCCAGCTTGAAGTGACCCTTCAAATGATAAAAAAAAAGTCATAAAGAGTATTGGTTGAGATTTTATAATCTTTTTTTCCTGATTGTAATTTATCCTGGCAATATCAGTGTTGAACTGGAATAAAATCAGAAATAAAGGAAATATATCTTAAATTCTACACTGTACACTGTTATGCTCCCTTTAATAATGAACATCACAATGGGTTACCATGGTGTTTTATTGTTAATAATAGAAAGTTCATAACTTGATTCTGCTCTCAAGTGAAGGTCATTTAAAATAGTTTCACAGGGAGCACTAAATATTGCAGAGCAGTTTTCTACAGCTCTATGACCAACTGTCTTTCAAATTATTATTATCTGAACAGAAGATGTTACAAGAGAGAATTGAGTAGGGCTTTTATGTTAGATGTTTTATTGCATTTACTTGATTTCTTTCGTTTTTCCTTTCCATGACTGCATTTAAGAATTTTCTTTCATCATGAGATTTTTAATCTCTCATTGATAGCTTTATGGGGCAGGGGAACTACTAATATATTGTACTTCTAGTTGTACAAAGTCATTGGGAAAATCTTTAATTTTTAAGTCATTCTCATTCATTTGTCAGTGTAAGTAGATATCATTGTTTCAAAAGAAATAGAAAGTAAAGTATCTAAGAAACTTTAAATTTTACCATGGGATTAAAGTCATAGGATGAGAGGTCATTTACTGCATTGACTAATGAAAGCCTCCAAATGCAGAATAATTAAGAATGAGGAAAGGCATTTGGGGAAGGCTTGGATTTTTATTTATCAGTTTAGACCAGGTAATCACTAAGCATTGATTAAGCACCTTCAATGTGACAGGCACTGGAGATAACAAATGCAAAGAATGAAAGTTCTTTCTTTCAAGGAGTTTATATTCTAATGTAGAGTTGACAAGTATGGGTATAAGTATACATAGAAAAAATAAATATAGAGAATTGAGTCTCAGGTTTTGGAAACTCCTGGGTAAGGATACTACTACTGTAGATTGAGTTAGAGACATGACTTGAACCCTGGTCTTCTTAGTTTCAAGGCTAGCTCTTTATTCACTACACTGTGCTGCCTTTCACAGAATAAATATAGAGAGAATATTGCAAATAAATACAAAGTATTTTCACAAAGATGGAGAATAACTGGAAAAACCAGGAAAGGCTTCATATAGAAGGTGGTGCTTGAGCAGTGTTTTGAAGAGTGAGATTCTGGGATACATAGGTAAGGAGGGAATACCTTTTTTTGCATTTAGGGACAGCCAATGCCAAAGGCATACAGAAGACTCATGATGGAGTTGTATTTGGCAACCAGTGAGAAAGTCAAATCAGTAATTTGAGATAAGAATCCTATATAGTTTTTTCTTTTGTTATAAGAAGGAGCAACAACAGGGACAGCTAGGTAGCACAATGGATAGAGTGTCAGGCCTGTAGTTGGGAGGACTTGGGTTCGAATAAGATCTCAGACACTTCCTAGCTGTGTGATCCTAGACAAGTCACTTAACCCCAATTGCCTAGCTTTTGCTGCTCTTTTGTCTTAGAACAGATACTAATCAGTTCTAAGACAAGGTAAGAGTTTTTTAAAAAGGAACAGCAGCAATAAAAAGAAAGCTAGAATTGAGGTAAATTGGCAATTTTGGGCAGAAATGCCAAATAGATTTCATTTGACTATTATAATTCTTACCTAATTATTTTCTTGAAGTGTAAATTTGCAGATTTTGTTGAGATAAGAAATAGACTTAGTTGATCATATCAATTCCAAATTTTCCAGTAGTATGACCTGGCCTGGCTCAAATATTGTGTCTAGTTTTTGCCTCAGAATTGATCTGGAATGTGAATAATTTAGAGATGGTTCAAAAGATAAACAGAAAGTTGATTCAAAGATTGAAAACTAGGATCTCTACAGACAGACTGAGAAAACTAGGACAGTTAAGGTTAAGGAATTATCGGTCTTCATATAAATAATGTTATAGATAAATAATGACAGTTGTCTGTGTCTAGAGGTAATGGACTTCAGTTATACTAATTAGAATTTTTGTATTGGGAATGTGGAATATATTGTAATAGTGTGGGAATACCATGAGGTTCTTTCTTTCATAGTATGTGCTCTAATACATTTTTTGACTAATGGGTCTGTAGTATGAGTTATTGGGAGATTGTAAACTTTAAAAAATAAGATATTGACCAATATTGCTTGATATATTAATGCATTTTAAGTGATGATTTAGGGTGCATTTTCATGGACAATGGGCTAGATAATCTCTTAGGTCTTTGTCCATTATCCTTCTTTAATTATGGTTTTTAAAAATTGTATGCTTTCCTACTTTAATGGACAAATGAACAATCTTTTGGCTTTCTACTCAGAATGGCTCAACAGCAAGCGTTGAGGTTTCGTGGTCCAGCTCCCCCACCAAATGCTGTTATGCGAGGTCCCCCACCTCTGATGCGTCCACCTCCACCTTTTGGGATGATGAGAGGTCCACCTCCACCACCTCGGCCCCCCTTTGGTCGTCCTCCTTTTGATCCTAATATGCCACCAATGCCTCCTCCAGGAGGAATTCCTCCACCCATGGGCCCTCCACATCTGCAGGTAAGAAATGAATGGGTCATTATTTACTTTTTCTATTGATTCACATTCACATTGCTATTAGAAGTCTTTCTTAGAGGAAGATATTGTCGTACCACTCACTCTTACTGAAAAGTTTTTAAGTGTCCTTTAATTACAAAAAAATTGGGTTCATTTGCCTGGCATTGAAGATGCTTTCCAATTGGTTAGCTTACCTTTTAAGTCTTTATTTTTCTCCATTAATCATTGTTTTGTTCTCTGCCACCCTGCAAAAACTGTTCTGGATCTTTACCTAGCCTTTGCTTATGCTGTTTTATGCCTATGATATCTTCCAGACCTCTTCTTAATGTATTGAGGTCCTACCCTTGGTTTGAAACTCAACTAAAATTTCACCTTCTTCATGAAATGAAAAAAAAAAAATTTGATAACACTAATTTTGGATCTCAAGAGCTCATTTTTTTTAACTATAAAATTCTTATTATTTGTATTGTGTATTTATAATTATTTTGTGTTGGTATTGTATTTCTCTTTAACAAAGATCCCTGTATGAGATTAGGGAACTATGCTTTAAACTTGGCATTGTGCCTAGCATAGCAGTTTACATGAAAATTTATTATCTGTTTGAATGAATGAGGGCTCCTTGGACATGTGGCACTATATTAAATGCTTGAGACAAGATGTATGGAGGACAGCTTGTAAGTATGGATTTTGCCTTCAGGAACTTCTTTGCAGATACAGCATCAGTTTAAATACTATGAAAAGGGGAGATAAAGAGATAAATAATGAAGGGTTCTTCCCAAAGTGAAGGTGTAATGATGCTTATTAAAGGTAGAAATAAAAACAATATGGGTAATAGCAAGTATATAGATAAAATGAAATAAAATTTTTATTTCTTTGCATTCAAAGTAATACTATGTGCTAAGCTTTGGCGTTCAAAGAAAGGAAAGGCAAAAATAGTTCCTGCCTTCAGGAAGTTGACCATCTGTTAGAGGAGATAACATTTAAATAATGATGTATAAACAAGAGATGTATAGAATGGAGGTGACAAAGGAAAGATATTAATATTAAGGAGACTTAAGTGGAACTCTTTGCAGAAGGTTAGATTTCAGTTGAGACTTGAAGGAAACCAAGAGATGAAGAAGAGAAGGAAGAAAACTAAATGAGAAAGATTGGATGACTGAATCATTTTTAGCATTAAATTTATAATAGTCCTATGATTCTCCTTCCTTCAATATATCTCTATATTGTATGTGTTCTTGGGTGCCGAAGGTTGAACTTAACAAAATAGACTTCTTGTATTATTTACCCTTCTTTCTCCTGGTAACTTAACTGAACAATTGCTAATTGAAAATGACTATTTGAAATAGAATTAGAAAAATAATGAGATGGTGTTTGATGTGGAAGCTGTTTAATTTAGATATGTATGTTTTTGTAGGTGAGATTATGAAAATGGTTATTTGAATACTTTTAAATTCACAGTAATTAATAATATAGTGAAAAGAGCTCTGGGTTCCATCTGGATTCAAGTACGGCTTCTGATGCTTACTATGTGTATAGCTTTGGGCAAATCATTTAACTTCTTGTGCCTCAGTTTCCTTATGTGGAAAATTAAGGCATAGGTCTAGATGGCCTTAGAGGTCTCTCTTCCGTCTCTAAATCTCTGATCCTAATAGATTATAACTTTTAACTTTGGACAACAAAAGTCAAATAACATAATTGCTTATTTTTTTTAGTATTCTAGAACATCCCACAATGGCTTATTAGTCATTCCTTCTAGCCTTTATCATTCATCCTATAATTGTGTATACATTTTCTTTGTAGTTGTAAACATATATATTATTTTTGTGGTTCTGATTTCTTTATACGTTTTTCAAATAAAAAATCTTCCTTATTGGTAATTTTTAATGACTGTAATATAGTCTACATTTATATATCATATTTTATTCACCAACTGTTAGATATCTATTTGGGTTATTTTGGCTTCTCTATAATCACAACTAATACTCTCTTGTTTGAACTGATACATTTTTCTATTAATAAGATACTGTTAGGGTATATTCTCAATAATTTGATTGTTGGGTCAGAGGGCTTGAATATTTTTGTGACTTGTGTATTGCTACATTTCATTTCCAATTCTATCAACACTCTTATCTAAAATGTTCAATAAATTTGATATGCTTCTGATCTTAACACAACTTTAAGATTAGGTTAAAAAAAACTTGTGTGAAAGAAACTTAATTTGATTTTCTATCACTTATGAAAACATGCGGATTTTCTTCTTTCTATGCCATTAGTTTAAAGCTGAGTAGGAGAACTAATATAGAGCAGACTAATGTAATTCTTACATCTTTTGATGTAAATAGATAACTTTTTAATATTATGATGCTTGCTTTTTCTTGTTTTTTTTTTTTTGTTTTGTTTTGTTTTGTTTTGTTTTGTTGTTAAAATCCTTACCTTCCGGCTTGGTGTCAGTGCTGTGTATTGGCTTCAAGGCAGAAGAGTGGTAAGAGCTAGGCTATGAGGGTTAAGTGACTTGCCCAGGGTCACACAGCTAGGAAGTGTCTGAGGTATCAGATTTGAACCCCAGGACCTTCCATCTCTAGGCCTGGCTGTCAATCCACTGAGCTTACCCAGCTGCTCCCTTTTCCTTGGTTTTAATGGATAATTGTGTCATTTTTCATTAAAGCTTTTGATTGAAGCTGTGCCCATCACTGGTAATTTTTTCTCCTACTGATGTAGACAGTTGAGATTTTTCTTAATTATGAATTTAACTTAATTTCTTAACTCTGAAAGCTGAAGTTGTGTTTTTTTTGGTTTGTTTTTTTGACTTTTGCTGGCATCAGCTAATTTATTTTTCTTCAAAAAGAGTAATACAAAAAAGTTCCACTTGAGGGTTTTTGGTTCATTACAATACTTTTTCAAACTAGTGACTTCATTGCCCTCAGTGTATTGTTACCATAAAAATTTTAAGTATGAAAAACATTCCCTAGCTAATATTTTTTCATATGGATTCCAAACTTGTTAAAGAATTTTCTATCCAGATCTTTCTTTTCTTTTAGAAGGGATAAGAGAGAGTGAAGGAGTATGCCACCTTTTTTTTCATCTACACTGCCATAGTTTTTGTAAGCCTTGAATCTCAATGCCATTTTAACTTCTTTAAGCATTTATGCATTTGGTATCATCTTCCTTAACAATTCTGGGGCTTACAATACTTTTTCATTTTCTGTATTGTCTTCATGCAAATGAGGCTAAAATTTGTAGGCTTTATAAGTTTTGTTTCTTGTGTGTTATTGGTCAAATCCTGTTACAATGAATTCTCCAAATTGTTTCATTGTACTGAAATCTTGTATAGTTTGATGTAAGTTGGCTACCAGCAAAGACTTTTAGCCATACAATAATTTTTGTTATAATGTAATTTGCTTTATTTTTACCTTTTGTTTTTACATTATGATCATTTACACTTAACTCTCCATCTCAAATTGAATTATTTATTCCTTATAACAAAGAAAGACTTATAAGCAAAACTAACCAAATCAGCAACCTCATCTGGTTCTTTTCCCAAAATCCTGTACTTTGTTATTGAGATGTGTTTTTTTTAATCATTTGTTCTTTAGGACCAAGAGTGGTAATTATAATTTGTCAGTTCTATTGTTCTTTAGTATTATCATTTGCTTTATTAAGGTAGTTATTATTTTCTTTGTGTTGTTTTCTTCACTTTTTAGTACTCTACTAGTCTCATGTTTCTGAATTTCTCACAGTCTTTTTTTCTTAAAGTGTAATAATAATTCATTTATGTTCTTATACTGTGAATTGTTCAGCCATTTCCTAATTAATAGGTACCCACTTAAGAGGTTTTTGCTGCCACAAAGAATGTTGGTCTGATTACATATAGGGTTAGCATTCTTTGACACTTTGGTATATAAACCCTATAGTGGGATCAGTAGTGTTAATTTTAAGTTGCCTTATTGCTAAAAAAGCATGAAATTTTGTTTTTGATTAGTATAAAAATAGAAGAAATTATTTTATTGACATTGCTTTTGTAATTATTCGCAGAGACCACCTTTTATGCCTCCTCCAATGGGAACTATGCCCCCACCTCCTGGCATGATGTTTCCACCTGGAATGCCTCCAGTTACTGCCCCTGGTACACCAACTTTACCTCCCACTGAGGAAATATGGGTAGAAAACAAAACTCCAGATGGAAAGGTAAGATGTAAAAGCTATTTGAAGTATTGAGGATGAAAAATTGCAAGAAATGTAGACTATTTTGCAAATTAATTATTTCAGTGTTATAATGCATCAAGTAGAATGTGCCTTCTTTGGATGCATTAACTTTCTTTTTTTTTTTTTTTTTTTTAAATTTTAAACCCTTAATGTCTGTGTATTGACTTATAGGTGGAAGATTGGTAAGGGTAGGCAATGGGGGTCAAGTGACTTGCCCAGAGTCACACAGCTGGGAAGTGTCTGAGGCCGGATTTGAACCTAGGACCTCCCGTCTCTAGGCCTGGCTCTCAATCCACTGAGCTACCCAGCTGCCCCCTGGATGCATTAACTTTTAAAATAAATTGTTTTGGAATTTCCATTATGTTTCATGTACAGTACACAGAATAAAGGAACAGCTAAAGATTGGATTGAAGAATCATTACAGGGACTTTTGAGTATTTGACTTGGTTACCTAAGTGCACAATTTCACATATCAGCCATTTTTCTCAAGACAGACTTGCTATATTAACAACTTTATTTGCCTTCTCTACAGGTATATTATTACAATGCTCGGACACGTGAGTCTGCGTGGACCAAACCAGATGGAGTTAAAGTTATTCAGCAATCAGAATTAACTCCTATGTTGGCTGCCCAAGCCCAAGCTCAAGCTCAGGCCCAGGCCCAGGCCCAGGCCCAGGCCCAGGCTCAGGCCCAGGCCCAAGCTCAGGCCCAGGCTCAGGCCCAGGCACAGGCACAGGCACAGGCACAGGCACAGGCACAAGCCCAGGCACAGGCACAGGCACAAGCTCAGGCACAGGCTCAGGCACAGGCTCAAGCCCAGGCCCAGGCCCAGGCCCAGGCTCAGGCTCAGGCCCAGGCTCAGGCACAGGCACAGGCTCAAGCCCAAGCTCAGGCCCAGGCTCAAGCTCAGGCTCAGGCACAGGCCCAGGCACAAGCCCAGGCCCAGGCACAAGCCCAGGCACAGGCACAAGCTCAAGCCCAGGCACAAGCCCAGGCTCAAGTACAAGCTCAAGTACAAGCTCAAGTACAAGCTCAAGCTGTAAATGCATCTACTCCTACAACCAGTAGCCCTGCTTCTGCAGTTTCTACTTCAACGCCATCTTCCACACAGTCTTCTACCACTTCTACTACAACGACAGCAACTTCAGTTTCACAGACTGTGTCAAGTAAGTATAATTTATGTTTAATTTTTTTTCCTGAGGAGCATTAATATGTAGTCTATGTCCATTAAGGGCATCTAATTGATCTAATCAAATAAGATTAATATACATGGAACAATTTAAATATAGTTGCTCTAGACATGAAATAGCATATAATTAAATGCTAAGTTGTTTGGTACAGTCTGTCAGGGATTTAGAAAAGGGAGAAAGTTATAGGAATCATGGAGGAATTGAGAATGCCAAATCTTAAAGAGAGGGTAGCACTTGGATAGGTGGAAAAGAGATGAAAAAGCAGTTGAAGCAAGGGAAATAACATAAGTAAATCAGTAGAGATGAGAATGAATATGAGATTTTGGGGACAGTGAGAAAGCTAGTTGTCTCAAATTCAGTAAAGGATCTATTCAGGGATGAGACTACTAATTTACTATAAGGATTTCTTGCATATAGAATCTAGTTTTATTGATGTGGATTCTTCCTCTGCTGATGTAGAGTACAATCCCTGTATGTCAGTGGTTCCCAAACTTTTTTGGCCTACTGCCCCCTTTCCAGAAAAAATATTACTTAGCTCCCGGAAATTAATTTTTTAAAAATTTAAATAGCAATTAATAGGAAAGATACATGCACCTGCGGCCATCACCACCCCACTGGATTGCTGCAGCACCCACCAGGGGATGGTGGGGCCCACTTTGGGAATCACTGCTGTATGTTATGCCTGAAAAAATTATCTCAGTTTCTAAACTTAAATGTTGTGACAGATTCCCCTCTTTTTGCCTAAAAAAATTGTCACAGTTCTTATTCCACCCTCACTTTTCATAAAGAAATGAATGTAAATAATTTTTTTTTAAACCCTTGTACTTCGGTGTATTGTCTCATAGGTGGAAGATTGGTAAGGGTGGGGGCATTGGGGGTTAAGTGACTTGCCCAGGGTCACACAGCTGGGAAGTGGCTGAGGCCGGGTTTGAACCTAGGACCTCCTGTCTCTAGGCCTGACTCTCACTCCACTGAGCTACCCAGCTGCCCCTGTAAATAATTTTTAGTTTGTGTTTTATTCAGATAAGATGAAGAATTTATCATAATTTTTATGAGATGTCTTAGATCTAATTAAAATGCTATAGTTAATTATTCATAAAACTTTGCAATTTTATTGTGATTGACGGAGTTGTTTTTTTGCAGTTTCTCAAAATGAATAATTTCTCTTTGTAATTTCAAATCAGGATCTATATATCATCTATAAAAGAGCTATAAAGCTATAAGACTCCATTTTACATAAATAAATATTATAGGGATAGAAAGATAATCAACTGATTATTTCATTAGTATAGAGATGAAGAAATTCCCTTTACTGATGTATGTCCATAAGAATTTGTGTTTTTATACCGTCTTCATTGCTAAATCTCCCTCTTCCTCCAGACACCCTTGTAACAAAGATCAACACCTTTGCAACTTAAGGTATTAGAGAGTTGCCTAGACCAGAAGTGTCAAACTCCTTGCTAGCCCCAATATTCTAGTCGAACCTGAACTAGATTAAAATATAATTCAAAACGTTTAACAAAATTAATAAAAATACAGGTGCAGAATAGATAATCCTAATTTGATCAGTTTCTATTTGAGTTTGACACCCTTGGCCTAGAAAACTGGTTTCCTTATCCATTAGTAATTAGAAATATTTAGGTATTTTATTTTGTTTATTATTTTAAAATCCTTATCTTCTTTCTTAAGTTCTAAGATAGAAGAGTAGTAAGAGGCTAGGGCCCAGTGATGGTGAACCTTTTAGAGATGGAGTACCCCCGCCCCAGACTGAGTGCCAAGCCCTTCCCTGTCCTTACCCCAGACAGAGGAGGAGGAAATGCTCCCATTGGGCTGCTGGGCAGAGGGGCTGGTGATGAGAGGCACATGTGGAGAGGGGGAGAGTGGCCCAAGTGCTCTGTTCCTCTCCAGCTTTGTGCCACACTGAGCTATGCTCCCCTCAAACCTAGCTTCTTTCTAGCCCGAGCATGGGAATCACCTTCACCACAGACTCAATAGGCTGCTGTCTATGCTGCACCATCATATAGCATGTGAGGTGCACCTCCCTCCCCCCTTCCCCCCCCCCCAGACAGTAGGGAGGAAGCACTTCCATTGGGCTGCTGGGCAGAGGGGAGGGCGGTGTGTGTGTGTGTTGGGGAAATGAGGAATGTCCTCAGGCACATGGAAAGGGGGAGGGGAACAGCTCTGTCCCAGTCCCTCTGGCTTTCTAGTAATGAACTCTGGTGGAGACTGTAGGCATTCCCACAGAAGGGTTCTGCATGCCCTTTTTTTGCATACCTGCCATAGGCTTACCATCATGTGGTTGGGGTAACTAATTGGGGTTAAGTGACTTGCCCAAGGTCACACAGCTAAGTAATGTCTGAGACCAGATTTGAACCCAGGACCTCCTATCTCTATCTCCTACCTGGCTCTATCCACCAAGCCACCTAGTTGTTCCATTGAGGTTTTTTAAACTATGAGAATTACTTCTGAGGACTGATTGAGCGTTGATAAAGCAGATCCTTACTTTTTCATATTCGAGGCACATCTTTTTCTTGTTTGAGAAACATAGCTGTAACTTTTCCACAAAAGTAGTTTTATCCTTTGAGATCAAGAATATGAATTTGAACCATTTGAATTGATTTAAAGTGATTGGGAAAGGAACAAAAATATTCATCAAAATATTCAACTAAGAAAAATGTCAGCATCCTCTTTTAGCCTAAATATGCCTCTGAATACTTTGCCATGAGAAAAAATAATTTTTCTCAATTCTACAGAATTTCCTTGTGGTCAACCCTTATATTATTAGGTAATTTTGCAAAGAGCCTTTCTTTTCAGTTGACTTTTTCTTAGTTGATTATTATTTTTTAAAAGCTTTTATCTTATTTCATTGATACTTTGTTTTTGTAAGACTATTGTTTCCAAATCTACCTCCATCCCCTCAGAGAGCCAACCAAACTTTTCAACAAAAACTAAAAAAGAAAAAGTAGAAGTTTTGCAAAACCGACTATATTTGACCATAGATGCTATATATGCACATGTATATATCATTTAGTCCTTTATCTCCATTAAGGAGGAATGTGAGTTTTCTCTATAAAGTTTATTGCTATTAAAGCAACATGGAAATTTCTCTATTTCTCTACATATATATTTCCTCATTTTCATTACAAATGATTGTAAAGCATGCAGTTATGTCTGAACTTAAAGGCCTGTGCTTTTTTTAACCTTAAAATTTTTTTTCCCCCAATTACATGTAGAAACAATTTTTGACAGTTGCTTTATGACATTTTTTTTTTTTTTTTTTTTTTTT
>NC_058131.1:394877256-395014806 GCF_016433145.1 Gracilinanus agilis | reverse complement strand
TGGTAAGGGTAGGCAATGGGGGTCAAGTGACTTGCCCAGGGTCACACAGCTGGGAAGTGTCTGAGGCCGGATTTGAACCTAGGACCTCCTGTCTCTAGGCCTGGCTCTCAATCCACTGAGCTACCCAGCTGCCCCCATCTTTATGACATTTTATGATTCAGATTCTGTCTCTCCCCCTTCCTGAGGCAGTAAATAATCTAATACAGGTTATACCAATGCTTTCATGTGATACATATTTCCATATTGCTCATGCTGTGACAGAGGATGTATTACACATATAATAAAAAAAAATCATGAAGGAGATAAAGTGAAAGATGACACACTTTGATCTGCCATCAAACTCCTGCAACAGTACCTCAGTCTCTTGTGCATATCTTGGAAACTTGTTTTGCTGATAACAGTTTAGTCTTCACAGTTGATCATTGTACAGTATTTCTGTTACTGTATACAGTGTTCTGATTCTCACTTCAATTAGCATCAGTTCATATATGTTCTTTCCAGGTTTTTCTGAATTCATTATTTTCATTTTTTGTGGTATAGTATTCCTTTACAACCATATACCAAAACTTGTTTATCTATTCCCCAAGTGATGGACACCCCTTTGGTTTCCTATTCTTTGCAACTATAGAAAGACTACTGAAATATTTTTGTACAGATGTGTCCTTTTCTTATCTCTGATTTCCTTAGGATACAGACTGCAACACATGCTTTTAATTACTTTTGTAGATTTTATTGTGATATTATTGAACTTCCTCAGAACAGAGTCCATCCAATCTTTCTACGTTTTATCATTTTTATTTAAAAAAAAAAAACCTTGTTACAATAAAAAATTTTTATGTGACATTGTTTTTGATAGGTTTGCAAAGTAATAGCTCTAACATCAGATTCAGCAATGTATCATGCATATTTGAATGTGCATCTTTAGTTTCCTTGGTTGTTGAGGTCTCTTTCAAGTTTCTTAATTTATTGATCTTGAATGATCTTTAGACATAGACCATTCTCTTTCTTGTAGCATCTGGAGCTTCTGCATTCAAAGTTGTTTTTATATAATTTGCCAGACATCATTTCGACCATTCCAAAAGATGCAGGTAGCATCATTTCTCCTATTAAATGAAGTGTTTTGTTTTGGCAATTCTCAGAGCAGTCTTTTTTTTTTTTTTTTTTTTTTTTTTTGAGTTTCAGAGCAGTCTTATATAATACAAACCATCTTTTTACAGTTATGGTTTTTGAAGAAAAGAGTTTTTGCTTATTAAAAACATCTAATTTTCTCTGGAAAAATTCTTATTTTGTCAGTGTGGTCTTCATGTACTAGCTGAGTTTTCAGTTTATTAGGTTTCATGCCACCTGAAGCTAAAGTATTAAGACAAAATTAACACATTGTACTTTCCTTACTATCAGTAACGGTCCTTGTGAAATCCTAGTGATAAATGAAATGAATCTTAACTTTCTTTTGTGCACTTCAGTCAATAATCAACACTTATTATGTGCCTACTGTGTGCCAGGTATTGTGTTTAAGATTTTGGATTTTCTCTGTTTCTACTTAAACTATCCTTGAAACCAGTTATATTTACCACAAGAGATTGTTTCTCTTTAAAATTAAAAGACAAAAATTTAAGAAATTTAATTGTCAAAATGTTTTAGTTATGTTATTTTTAATTTAAATTTTCATTTTTTTCAATAATCAAGCATTTATTTTCTCTTCCTTCTAAGTCCCCATTGGGAAGGCCCCTCCCACAACAAACAAATAACCCCTTGTAATATGCATAGAGAAGCAAAACAGATTCCCATATTTGTAATGTCTAAAAATTGTGCTTCATTTTGCATCTTAAATCTATCATTTCTTTTTTCAGGAGTTGGATGGCATACATCATAATTAGTTGTTTGGAGTTTTTAGTCATTTCATTGATCAGTGTTCTTATAACTATTTTCTTCTCAGTTTTTAAAAAGTAGTAATTATTTTTAAAAACCAGTTTGTATTTTAGTTATTTTAGTGAATGATTTTGATAGGTATATCTATAATAGATATTATGACAATTTTAACTTCACATGAAAACTGCTTTCACATTGAATTTACACATATCACATTCAAATGCAGCTGGCACCTTGAAAACACAGCTTCTCTATTATAAGCTGACCCCAAGTGACTGTGAATGGTTGCAGATCTTGCAGGCTTTGAGATTCCATAATGTCAACCCAAATATGACTGTTTCATTTTATATTAAAATACCAATCCATTTTCACTGTAATCTGGAACAAAATGATTTTTTGTTAGTTTTGCTTTTGTTGACTTTGATATAAATTTTGTTTTTATTGAGAATTAGTAGATCTATTTATGTAAACGTTATACTTGAAAATTTCCAATAATTTTGACCATTTCTTTGTATCATTTTTCACAGTGGCTTATTTAAATAGAGTTGGAGCTATTGTAATTTCATCCCAACTTTATCTTCTCCTAATTTGGTATTGATTTAATTTGTAATGGCCTAACTGCACACCACAGAATCTTTTGAATCAGAAGTTATACTTATTTCAGTCATTAACTGGTTATTTTTTGTCTGTTAAAATATAGTCAGTTCTCCCTTTCTTCCTTCCTTCTCTCTATTTTCTTCCCTCTCTCCCTTCCCTCATCTTCCTATTTTCTTTTTGATAACGCTTTTTGATAAGCAGGTGTGAATCTTCTTGATAGACTTTAATTAAGCCTTTGACCTCTTTCATTACTGAATCTCAAACCATATTTTCTACCATACATAAAAGTGATCTTTCTTCATACTATCTTTATATTGAAGTCAGTGAAAATCAAAGGTGTATGTTGAGTTGGAGGAACTTAGTAGGTTCTTCCTAGAATTTCTCTATTTCTTCATGAATTTCTAATAAGATGTGGATTTTTACAAACTGCACCAGTCCTAATAATAATAATCTTTTTGCTTCTATTAATCATAAGCACCAATTCGATTCAATTCTAGGTTGGCAAATAACTTATGAAATAATATAGTAAATCCCCATTATTTGTGGATTCTGCACTTGCAAATTTGCTTACTTGCTAAAATTTGTTTGTAACCAAAATCAATACTTTCAAATGCTTTGATCACTCAGGATCATATAGAAATGAAAAATTTGAGTTACTTGATGCACACATTTGCAGTCAAGTTGAACAATGAACGAAGTGCCCTGCTTTTTTGCTCTTGTGTTGTAAACAAGTATCCTTTTTATGGTCTGTTTAGTACTTTTTAAAAAATTTTATTGCCTTTTGGTGATTTTGCTTTTTTAAAATGGCTCTGAAGCCTAGTACTGCAGTACTGCCTAGTGTTCTTAAGTACAAGGTTGCTGTGATGTGCCTTAATGGAGAAATATATGAGTGCTATTGGACTTGAGTTCAATGTTCATGAATCAGCAAAAATGGTACATTCAGAACAAGGAAGGGGGAGTTGCTTGATCTGTATGTGAGGCCTCTTCAGAAAGTTCTAAAGTAAATGTTATGATCAGAGATTCATAGGAAACTAATGATGTGCTTCACGTGGGAACAGTGGTTCACAAATTTAGTGTTTGTGGTGACTTTATAAAATGTAATTATTGTTAATGACAAGATTTGACTGTATTTTTTTGCCTTTGGCCTATGTTGAAGTCAACTCCACCTTCTCTTTTGTGCCTATTTTTATTCTGCCAATTTCTTTTTACTGCCTTAACTAATATATCTAGCATATCTAATATAGTATTGAATAACAGTGGTGATAATGGACATCCTTATTTTATCTTTTATCTTATTAGGAAGGCTTCAAGTTTATCTCTTATAGATAATACTTTCTCTTGGTTTTAGATAGCTACTAATCATTTTTAGAAAGGACTTGTCCTTATAAGAAAGAAGATTTGTAAGCTCTTTTTCTATTTACTTAGGTGAAACTTCTTTTTGTTTCCTAACTTTATAGCAAGTCATTCAAGTCTGACAGGATTCATTTATCTTTTTCCTTTAATTTTTTTTTTTTTACCAATTACATGTAATAACAAATTTCCAGTCAAGTTTTCCTTAGTTGTATGATCGATCTTATCTCCCTCACTTTCCCCCTTCCCTTCCTTCTGGTGCTGGCTTCAGTCTTGGTTATACATTTATTATAATGCAAACATATTTCCACATTACTCATTTTTATAAGTGGGTAGTCTTATAAAACCAAACCCCTAAAATATAAACCCAAATAAACACTTGAAAAAAATCTGACTTCAACTTTTTTCTCTTTGTCATAAGTCCTTCAAAATTGTCCTAGATCTTTGTATTGCTGAGAGTAGCTAAGTCTATTGATCATTCCACAATTTACTGTTACTGTGTACAAAGTTTTCCTGGTTCTGCTTATTTCATTCTACATCAGTTCGCGTAGGTCTTTCCAGCTCTTTTTGAAATCATCCTGTTCATCAGTTCCTTGTAGCATAATAGTATTCCATTTCCATCATATATCATATACCACAATTTGTTCAGCCATTCCCCAATCCATCCCTTAAATTTCCAAGTCTCTGCCACCACAAAAAGAGCAGCTATAAATATTTTTGTACAAGCAGGTTTCTTTCCCATTTTAAAAGATCTCTTTGGGATATAGACCTAGTGGTGGTATTACTGGATCAAAGGCAATTTGTTTTATAGCCCTTTGGGCATAATCCAAATTGCCTTCTAGAATGGTTGGATCAGTTCACAATTCCACCAGCAATTAGTGTTGATGTGGTTCATTTCTTCCTTGTTTCACTTCATTTTTTTGTTGTATAGGGAATTTAATATTTAGTGGATCAACAGTTGGGGGGGGGAATTTTGAAGTGAAAATAAAAAAATAATAAAAAATTGGCAAGAAGGAAAAAAATAGAGTGTCAAATAGTTAAATTACTGTTTAAGTGATTGGTCTGCAGACAAGAAGCACAATTTGTTATTGGGGTCTATACACAAAACCTTTCCAGTTCATTCTAGAACCTATTAGAATTTATTCTGTGTTAGAATAGCCTTTGAAAATCTGGGGTTAGGGGATAGCCGAGGGGCTCAGTGGATTGAGAGTCAGGCCTAGAGACTGGGGTCCTCCGTTCAAATCTGGCCTCAGATACTTCCTAGCTATGTGACACTGGGCAAGTCACTTAACCCCCATTGCTTAGCCCTTAACTACTCTTCTACCTTAGAATGAATGCACAGTATTGATTCTAAGATGGAAGGTAATGGTTTTAAAAAAAAAAAATAGCCGAGGGGCTCAGTGGAGTGAGAGTCAGGCCTAGAGACAGGAGGTCCTAGGTTCAAACCCGGCCTCAGCCACTTCCCAGCTGTGTGACCCTGGGCAAGTCACTTGACCCCCATTGCCCACCCTTACCACTCTTCCACCTATGAGACAATACACCGAAAATAAGGGTTTAAAAAAAAAAAATCTGAGGTTAATGCACACAGATATCTGAGTAGGACTTCTATGTAAATGATAACAAGGAATTGCTTTGAAGTATATAGAAAAATAAAAATGTTTTAGATTACTTTATTTCAAGGTTTTTTTTATTATCTGTTTTATTTTTTTAAAAATTAAAATTTTTTTTCAATCAAAAGAAATCCAACTTTCTCCTCCTTTTTTTCCTAACACCCCATTGAGAAAAAAGGGGAAAAAAAACTTCGTTACAGACATGTATATTCATGTAAAACAAATTCCCACATTGACCATGCCCTCCCAAATATACATATGCCTCAGTATATACTTTTGAGTTCATTACTTCTCTCTCAAGAGGTGGGTTGGCATGTTTCATTTTGAGCCCTCTGGAACTATAGTTGATCATTATTCATTTTGTCAATTTTAATTCCCAAGACTTTCAAAAGCTGCTTGTCTTATATTATAGTTTAAATTGTTCTCTTGGTTCTTTTACAGCATCAGTTTATATAGCCCCCAAGTTTCTCTTGAAATAATTCCCTTCAACATTTGTTACAGCACATAGTATTCACATTCAGAAACTAAAACTTGTTCAACTATTCTCAGTTGATGGTTACTCCTTCAGTTTCCAGATTTTTCCCATTGCAAAAAGAGCTGCTATCATATTTTGTATGGATGGATCTTTTTTCTTTTTGTTTGATCTCTTTGGGATATAGACCTAGTAATCATGGTATCGGTGGGTCAGATAGTTTAATAGCTTTATGAGCATAATTCCAGATTGCTTTTCAGAGTGCCTGGACCAGTGTGTTGTTTTACCAACAAGTGCATTAATGTATCTGTTTTCCCATATCCCCTCCAGCAGTTGTCCCTTTTTGATCAGTTTTGCCATTCCTATGAGTGTGAGCTGTTTTAATTTGCATTTCTCTGCTTATTACTGATTTAGAGCAGTAATGGAGCAACTTAGCTTTATATATAAGGATCTTAGAGGGTAGGTAGCACATTGGTTTAGAAAACCACATATGAACATTGTCATGCTCTATCTTGTTAAATATTTCTCACTTGCTTTTTTTTTTTTTTTTTTTTTTTTTTTTTTTTTTTTTTTTTTTAAGGCAATGGGGATCCTAGTGGCTTGCCCGGGGTCACATAGCTAGGAAGTGTCTGAGGCCAGATTTGAGCCCAGGACCTTCCATCTCTGGGCCTGGCTCTCAATCCATTGAGCCACCCAGCTTCACACCCCACACCCCCTTACATTTTAATCTGGTTCTGTGCTATACCTGTTTGACACCTTTGTAGAGTCTTTTCATGTGTATTGCTGTGTATTTGAATTTTTTTCTTCTAAATAATGCCTGTTTACATATAATTTTATTATTTATCTGTTTGGGAATGGCTCTTATTACAAAATTTGAATCATTTCCCTGTAATTCTAGAAATGAGACCTTAATCAGAGAAACTTAACTGCAAAGATTTTTTTCCCTATTTGTCTGCTTCTTAATCAAATTTTAGCTGCATTAGTTTAGTTTAAGAACTTTTTTATTTTATGTAATCAAGATTGTCCATTTTTCTTTATTTGATTTTTCTCTGTCTCTTGTTGATCATGAACTCTTTCCATTACATAGGTAATTAATTTCTTCCTTTACTTTCAAGGCTTATGTTGCATTTTAGCTGGAAGTATTCTAGCATTTTGGATCTGATTTATTATTTATTTATAAGTAAAATTTGAGTTCCAAATTCACATTCTTCCAGCTTGTCCTCAACCCATTGAGAAGGCAAGTGATACAACACATCGAGAAGATTCATACAAGTAAAATCATGCAAGATAATATATCCATATAAACTATGTTGCAAAAAAAGCAAGAAAATTGAAGGGTAATTTTGAACTCAAGTTCATTACTTCTCTGGAGGTGGATAGCAGCTTTCATCACATGTCTTTGGAAATTGTCTTGGATCATTGAATTGATCAGAGTAGCCAAGTCTTTCATTTCTTTTACAATATTGTTACTATGTACAGTGAACTAATTTTGATCACTTCTCAGTATCAGTTCATATTGTTCTCAGGTTTTTGTGAAACTATCCTTCTCATAATTTCTTACAGCACAGTAGTACTTCCATCACAGTCATATGCCTCAGCTTGTTCAGCCTCATTCTCAATTGATGAACATCTCCTCAGGTTCTTATTCTTTGTCATAAAAAGAACTGCTGTAAATGTTTTTGTACTTATAGGCCCTTTACCTTTTTTTTTTTTTAATTTAATTTTTTTATTTTTAGAAAAATTTTCCATGGTTACATGATTCATGTTTTTACTTTCCCCTCCATCCCATCAAACTCCCCCCCCCCCCCCCACATCCCCACCCCACCACCCGTAGCCAATGCACATTTCCACTGGTTTTAGCATGTGTCATCAATCAAGACTTATTTCGAGTCTACATCCCCAATCATGTCCGCATCAACCCAAGTGTTCAAGCAGTTGTTTTTCTTCTGTTTCTACTCTTGCAGTTCTTCCTTTGAATGTGGGTAGTGTTCTTTTCCATAAAACCCCCAGGATTGTCCTGGGTCATTGCATTGCTGCTAGTACAGAAGTCCATTATGTTCGATTTTACCACAGTGTATCAGTCTCTGTGTACAATGTTCTTCTGGCTCTGCTCCTCTCACTCTGCATCAGTTCCTGGAGGTCTTTCCAGTTCACATGGAATTCCTCCAGTTTATTATTCCTTTTAGCACAAGAGTATTCCATCACCAGCATAGACCACAATTTGTTCAGCCATTCTCCAATTGAAGGGCATCCCCTCATTTATCAGTTTTTTTTTTAACATTTAATAAATTTTATTTTTTAGAAAGTTAACATGGTTACATGATTCATGCTCTTACTTTCCCCTTTCCCCCCACCCCCTGTAGCCGACGCGCATTTCCCCTGGTTTTAACATGTGTCATTGATCAAGACCTATTGTTGATAATTGCATTGGTGTGGTAGTTTCGAGTCTACATCCCCAATCATGTCCGCCTCAACCCATGTTTTCAAGCAGTTGCTTTTCTTCTGTGTTTCCACTCCTGCAGTTCTTCCTCTGACCTTTACCTTTTTTTTTTAAATATCTTTGAGACATAGATCTAGTATTGGTATTGCTGGATCAAGGGGTATGTAAAATTTTATTGCACTTTGGGCATTGTTCCAAACTGTTCTCCAGAATGATTGGGCTAGTTCATGGCCAATAGTGAGTGCATTAGGGCACCTAACTCATATTCCCTTCAACATTTGTCTTTTTTTTTCCCTGTTGTGTAAATTAATCCAATACGTATAAAGGAGTACCTTAGAATAGTTTTAGTAATTTTCATTTTTTTAGTTGTTAGTGATTTGGAGCATTTTTTTATGTGGTTATTGACGGCTTTGATTTCCCCATAATACTTCTTATTCATATCCTTTGGCCATTTGTCAGTTGGGGAATGGCTCTTATTTTTAATTTTGACTCATTTCCCTATTTGAGTGATGAGGTCTTTATCAGAGAAACTTGCTGTAAAATTTTTTATATTATGTCAATGTCTTTCATACATTTTAGCAAAAAATATAGTTTTTCTGATTCTCTCTTTAAATTTGGTCTATTTTTACTTTTACTTTGTTTGAGATTGTGATTGCTACCCCTGCTTTTGCCTCAGCTGATAAGATTTTTCTCTTTCAAGTATGTTTTTGTAAAAAGATAAGGGTCTTTCTCTTTCAAGTATGTTTTTTGTAAATGATATATTGTTGGATTCTGGCTCCTAATCAATTCTGTTATTGACTTGTGTTTTTTTGGGTGAGTTCATGTCATACATATTCACAGTTATGATTATCAACTGCATTTCCCTCCATCCTATTTTCTCTTTTTAATTTTTATCTCTCATTTTACCCTGCCCCTTCTTAAAAGCCTGTATGACTTCTGATTATTGCTTCCCACAATCTCTATTTTATCACCTTCCTCTCCTACTTCCCTGTTGGGTAAGATAAATTCTCTACCTAACAGACAGAGGCTGTGTGATGTTCTTTCTTTTGAGCCAGTATCAGTTAGAGTGAGGTTTGAGCTTTGCCCACTTCCCACTTCTTCATTCTTCCCTCCATTGTAAAAATTCTTCTCCTGGAGCTTCTTTTTTGTCAGTTTTCTTCATTCTTCCTTTCTTCTCCCTAGTGCCAATGCATTCCTTTCTCACCCCTTCTTTTTTTTTTTTTTTATCATTGAACATAAATGACTCACATCCATGCCTTTTGTATATTTAGACTCCTTCTAATTGCCCTAATAATGATAAAGATCTTAGGAGTTAATGTGTCATCTGCCCACACAGAAATGTAAATAGATTAATCTTATTAATTAAGTTCCTTAAGATTTTTTTCTTTCTTTTAAAAAATTTTTCTCTTGAGTCTTGTGTTTGAATGCAGATTCTCTCACTGTGGTCTTTTCATCAGGAATACTTGAAAGTCCTATTTCATTAAATGTCTTTTTTCCTTTCAAAGATTATGCCAGTGGTTCCCAAACTTTTTTGGCCTATCGCCCCCTTTCCAGAAAAAATATTAATTAGCCCCCTTGAAAATTAATTTTTAAAAAAATTTTAATGGCAATTAATAGGAAAGACAAATGCACCTGTGGCCATCACCGTTCCCCTGGATCGCTACAGCATTTACCAGGGGGCGGTAGCACCCACTTTGGGAATCACTGGATTATACTCATTTTTGCTTTGTATTCTTGGTTGTAATCCTAGTTTCTTTGTCTTTTGGAATATAGTCCAAGCTCTCTGGTCTTTTAACATGAAAAGTGCTAAATCTTGGGTGATATTGACTGTGACTTCTTGGTATTTGAATGATTTCTTTCTGACTACTTAAAATATTTTCTCTTTGACTTGAGAGCTATGGAATTTTATTATAATATTCCTGGAAATTTTCATTTTGGGATCTCTTTCAGGAGGTGATTGTTGGATTCTTTCTTTTTTTTATTTTACTCTGAATCTTTAATATTTGGATAATTTTCCTTTATAATTTCTTGTAATATGATGCCTAGCTTGTTTTTGATCATGACTTTTCAGTAGTCTAGTAATTCTTAAATTCTCGATCTGTTTTCTGAGATAGTGGTTTTTTCAATGAGATATTTCACATTTTCTTCTATTTCAATCATCTTTTGACTATTTTATTTCTTATTGTCTTAGGGAATCATTAACTTTCACTTGTCTTAATTATACTTTTGTGGTATTGTACTGTTCAGTGATCTTTTTTTTTCCATTTGGCCATTTTTGTTTTTCAAAAGGGAGTTATTTTCTGCAGTGAACTTTTTATACTTTTACTATTAGGCCAGTTCTGTTTTTTTAACATTGTTTTTGATTTTCGTTGTGCCTCTTTTTATCAAGCAGTTAATTCTCTTTTCATAATTTTCTTACATTACTCTCATTTCTTTTCCCAGTTTTTCCTCTGTCCTTCTTACTTAATTTTTGAAATAGTTTTTAGCTCTCCCAATTATTCTTTTTGGATTGTATCTGATTTGCATTTTTTTCTTTGAGGCTTTGCTTATAGGTTCTTTCATATTACCACCTTCTGGGTTTGTGGCTTGATCTTCCTTATCACCATAGTAGCTTTTTGTGATCAGATTATTTTTTTAATCTACTCATTTTTTCCAGTCTTTCTTTTGACTTTGCTTTTGATGTTAAAGTTGATTTCTGTTACCCTGAGAGTGGGGAGACACTGTTAGAAGCTTCACACTTTTTCATGTTGCTGTTTTTTTGAGTTAGTTTTGGGGTTTTGTAAGTTTTCAATACTTACAAGGTGATAGCCAGGGAGAGGTGAGTCATTAATCTCCTACTCTGCCCTCTGGTTTTTACCTAGGAAGGGCTCCTGTTCCCTTATGCTAGTGTCTGGAACTGAGATCAGTTCTGTGGAATTGTGGCCCAGAACTGTGATTGGGCAGTGGAGGTGCTGAACAGCATCTTGTCCTGTGCTCCATTACTTCTAGAGTTTGAATTTTTATGGCATAAAAATTGAGTACTTCTAAAACTCATTTGGCTGGCTAAAATTTCCAGAGAGCCTTTTCACTTGAAAAGCTGTAATAGGAATGGGAGGATGGGATTAAGAAGGGCAAAAAAACATCTTCTTGTCTAGTTTTTGTAACTCTTATTCTGCCTCACTTAGTTTAGGGTCAAATATACTGGTAGGTGAAAGAACTTTGAAAATTGAAAGAATTCCCTTCTGTCTTGAGTATAGTCCTGCCTGCCTCCCAGCCTCCATTTCTCAAATAAAAATATTTCTCAGATGTTTACCATATGTATTGATACTTCCTTTTTAATGCTAAAAGGTAATTAAGAAATGTTATCAATAAACTTTATTTTTTTATATTGTTTTGAAAATATTATTATGTTACTATGTTCTAAGACCTGGTCTGTGTTAGATCAGTTGATTTCTTGGTTCCTGAAAGATAGTTGGTTAGCCCTACTGCCATTTATTTAGCCAAGGTTAGTTTGTCACAAGTTGTTCACATTTCTTAAGGTTAAATATTGTTGTTCAGTTATCAATTGTGTCCAAATTTTTATTATCCTTTTTTTGCAAAGGTACCAGAAAGATTTGCCATTTCTTTTCTAGCTCATTTAATAGATGAGGAAACTGAGGCAAACAAGATTAAGTGACTTTCCCTGGGGTCATACAGCTAATTGTCTGAGGCTAGATTTAAACTCTAGAAAATGAGTCTTACTGATTTGAGGGTTGGCACTCTATCCATTGTACTACCTAGCTGCCCAAGGTTAAATGTTTTTCTTTATTAGCAACTGACTACATAAAAAAAAAAAAAAAACCCCGAATACTGACAAATTTTTTGGATCATTGGGTGACTTAAGTTATTTAATGTTGTTTTCCTGTTTGAACCTGGCCTGCATTTATATTTGAAGCCATTACCTTCACTTAAAGACTTTATTTATAATAACCCAGCGGAATTGTGCTGTAGGCAGTGGGGGAGTGGGGGTTTGTTTAGGGGAGAGGAAAAGAACATGAAACATGTAACTATGGGGAAATATTCAAAATAAAAATTAAAAAAAAAATAAACACACAAGCAAGCAAACAAATAAATAATTATGCCCTAAAAAAAAAAGACTTTATTTAAAGATATTTACTGCCTTAAAAAAAACCCCTTACCTTCCATCTTAGAATTGTCTGTTCCAAATATTGGTTCCAAGGTAGAAGAGTGGTAAACTCCAGACAATTGGGGTTAAGTGACTTGCCCAGAGTCACACAGCTAAGGAGTGTCTGAAGTCAGATTTGAACCTAGGACTTCTTGTTTGTGGGTCTGGCTTGATACATTGAGTTATCTAGATGCTCTAAGACATTTACTTCTAACTAAATATAGGTACCAATTAGGTAGGGTGTATTTTTTTTTTTGTTAAGTAAATGCCAAGGTTGGTTTTTAACATTAACTTTACCAAAAGATTTGGTAATTTTTTTTGGATTTGTTAAGATTTTTTTTTTTAATGGTGCATGTGAAATAAATGTTAAAGCAAAATGTAGGGTAAATGTGAGTCTTTTTAGATATCACCACTATGACTTGTACATATTAATTTAAAGTATCTTATGTTTATAAGTAATACTTTATAAATATGTGTTGTAATTTGGTTTATGAAGAAATAAAATGTTTTTTGTTTCATCTTTTATCAGCACCCACCACACAAGATCAGACACCAAGTTCTGCTGTTTCAGTTGCCACACCTTCAGTTAGTGTTTCAACCCCAGCTCCTACAGCTACACCTGTACAGACTGTTCCCCAGCCACACCCCCAGACGTTGCCTCCTGCAGTTCCTCATTCAGTACCTCAGCCAACAGCGGCAATACCTGCTTTTCCACCAGTAATGGTACCTCCATTTCGCGTCCCCCTTCCTGGCATGCCTATTCCACTACCAGGTAAATCAACATCTGATAATTTTCTTATTTGCTATGTTTTTCATATTGTCAGCAAGTTTGTTCTCATGTGTCTGTTGCATATGGAATTTGCCTTGAATCTCATCCATTTTAAAATGTTTTTTTGAAAGATTCATGGCTGACTGCAGTAGTTTCTCTTTTAAGTTTTGGTAAATTTATCTTTTGTTTTTGTATTTTCACACTTGATATATACACCGATTGCTAAAGTTAGTCACATTTAAAATGTAGTTATCTTGAATATTAGCTTCACATATAAAAATTGGTATCTTTTTTCATGTTTTAAATTCAGTTATTTTTAAGGGATCAATTCTGTTAATGGAGTAAAAGATATTATACATTTTGTGGACATTAAAGTATGAAATAGAATGCAAACCATTTAATTTAAGGGGAAGAACCTCTATAAGACCCTAGAAAACTGTTGCTGTAGGATAAAGGCCTGGACCTTACCTTAATGTGAAATCAAGGTAAAATTTAACCTTTTATACTAAGTAAGAATTTTAATACTTGGAGAGGCTAAGAGTGCAAAAATATTGAGGAAACAAAGATAGTTGAATAGTCCTTTTATAAAAATATGAAATAGTGATAGTGCTAGATATTCCAAAAATTTTGGTGCTCTTGATATTTCAAAGTACATTTTGAATAATAAAATGTTAGAATTAGCCATTAAGAGATCAATTAGTCCTACTCCCTTGATTTTATAAACGAGAAAATTGATGTCCATAGAATTATAACATAGTACCTAGTCTCAAAGTTTAGTGATTTTTCATTATACCTTGCAGCTAGTATTCCACATCGGTTCTATTTTATGTTGAAGTATTGAATCAAGATGTAGAAGTAGTTCAGAAATGACTTTCAGTTATATAAATATTCAACATAAGCATGACTACTTTCTTAGATGTAAATATTTTGGTTTTTTGAAATCAAATTGACAAGGAGACTCCTTTTCTGAGAGTACTCTTCATTTTTATTTTTTAACCATTTACTTTTTAGCCATTTTCTGTCCCAGTAAAAATTCTAAGACAGAACCAGGGGTAGGCAAACAGGTTTAAGGGACTTGCCACAGCTAGGAAGTTCCTGAGGCCATATTTGAACCCAGGCCCTTCTGACTCTAGGCCTGATACTCTGTTCTCTGTGCCACCTTGCTGCCCCCAGATAGTACTTTTTTATCAAGAAGGTACCAAGAATAGTCTTTAGTGAACTGATTCTTTTATATGAATCAATGAAATGCTGAAAATTGAAAGTATGACAATTCATTTTTTTCATGTAATTTTTAGTATTTTGGCACTTATACGTATAGAATGTGTTAGTCTTATCTTAGTAAGAATCTGTTCTGAAAGTCATTGTTCTAAAAGTCATGAAAAAATATGACTTATCTTTATTTTAATCTTTAATATAATTGATATTTTAGAAGTTGTGATTGAATAAAGAGTTAAAGTAAAGAGTCAATTTAAAATGCAATTTATTTAGGTTCTTAAATAACATGTGTTTGCCATGCTGATAAAAATGCCAGGCATTAAAATTATTTCCTTATAACTAACTGTAGTTTTTAGGTACCTGCCAAAGTATTCACATTTATTAATGACCTATGATGATCTATAGCAGCTCAGCTAATTCAGAATCCAGAGCAGCCCAAAGGTAGGAGATTTCCTTATCTCCAGGTGCCCAGCCCTCTCCAGAATGTGATCTCTGGCCTGATTCAGTTTCTGTTAAGGCCACTCTTAAAAACTTTGGATTCCTATTGTCTATTGAATAAAATTTTGACCCATGAAACTGGCCAGTGCTCTGTCCATTATGGTGCTACTAAGGCATTCTAGCTTTATTTTTCCCTACTATTTCCCTTCATGTAGTCTGCATTGCAGCTAAACGCAACTACTTTCTTATCATCTCTAGTACAATCCCAAACTCTCACACAGTATGTGTTTTTACTAATAGCAGCCAAAACTTAAATTGCTTGAAGCTTAATTTCTTTTATGATAAAAAAGAAAAAAAAACTGTTGTTTTTTGCAATTAAGTTTGCTTTTGACTTGGTTATAAAGCCTATTTTTTTTTTTTTAATAAGAACTAAAGAATTAGTGGAAGGGTTTTTTGAAATGGGGGAAAAAAAACCTTCCTTTCATTTTTATTTCATCTTTTATTAGTTCCAACAGCATTAAGATGAGATCCCAAGTTCTGAACAGTTGAAGGAGCTGGGGATGTTTAGCCTAGAGAAGATGAAGGCGGGGGAGACGGGGGATATGCTAGCTGTCTTCAGACATTTGAAGGGCTGTCATGGGGAAGAGGTAGGAGATTTATTCCTTGTTGCTCCAGAGGGAAGAACTAGGACCATTGGGTAGAAGTTATAGGTAGGCAGAATTTGACTTTATAAAGAACTTTTGTAAAAATCAAAACTGTAGTGATCTCTCAGTTACTGGAAGGCAAAGTATGTTAGGAATGTTGTAAAATACATAACTATATTGGGAGGGAGGGTGGATTAAGTTAAAAAATGTACTTGCTGAGGTTCTGTGATTTTTTTTTTTTTTTTTTTTTTTTTTTGGGAAAGGAGGCTAATTAGAACAGAGTAAGTAGTGTTATACTATCTTTCATTTCCCCATATCTTTTTAATCCATTCTTTTAAAATGCTTCATTGAAGTTGGAAGAGGAAATATAGAACTAGCATTTTTATCCCTTTTTCATTCAATTTTTCTGTTCCTTATTTTTATCTCTTCCTCTTTCTGTACCCTTGAACTTACTCTGGAGCAAGAGAAAGGCACAGGAAAGAAAGAGCAATGATACAGGTCATCAATTGGAGGAATATTATAGAATTGGATTTCCAATTTTTAAAGTAGAAAAATCTCAGAGTTTTAGGAAATTCTCTTAATTCCTGAAATTAAGTGGAATCCAAATTCCTACTGGGATTTCTGTAGTTAAAAGCTAATAATTGAATAAAAAGTTTTTTTCTTAAAAGAACATACTTTGAAGAGATATTTTTAGGAAAGTTGGACAATTGTTCCCTTAAAAATAGTTGAATGAAAACCTGTAGTTATTTTGTGAATTTTTGTCATATGGATGTGATCATCCAGATAAGATAAACTTTTGTTTTTTATTTGTTCACTTAAAATTTAAAAAAATCTGAGAATTTTATTATACTTTATATCTTTTAAGTGAAATAAGATACATGTTGGCCTGACTGATTTAATGAGGGCTAATAATCCCTAAAATGAATACATTTTAGTTTTATATTATTTTTCATATTTTTAAAAATTAACTTCATTGGGGTGAAGATAATTTTCTCAAATTAATAAGAAGTTCCTCTTTAAGATGAAGGTAATTGTTTCATTCATCCTGTAGATGGCAGTATTTATACTGAATTACTTCTAATACATGCTATAACTTCCTTCACAAAACGAATTTTTACAATGTTTTTTAAAACATTAATAATACCAAATCTTATTCTGAAACTAAAAAAATTAGTACTTTGTTCAGTTTCATGCATAGTAAAGTTCTTGTTTCGTGTGTCAGATTTAATATCTTTAGCTTTAATAAATCTTAGGTTAAAAAGTTTAATAAAATTGAAGACTTTCTTTAATCTTAAAAACCAATAAAACACAAAACTTTTATTCTAAAATTTTTATTTTATTATTTTACAAACCCAGGGGTTTAATTTCATGTTGAGTGTCAGAAGAAAATATTTTTTCCTGTCCTTTTCAAGGATAAAAGAAATCTTTTTAAAAAAAGCATGAGTTTTATTTTTTCTTACTACCAAAATGTAATTTTTCCATCATATTCTTTCTTTTTACCTTTTTCTTTGATTCTTTTTGAAGGCTAAATTAAAATGATTTGTTTTAAGGTTTCCAGCATTTCTTTTCATCTCCCTTTCTAACCACAGCAGTTATTTAGTAAGAGAATCCATTTATCCAAAAATTTGGGTTGGGTACAGATTTTTTCATAGCATATTTTATTCATCATTAATTCAGATTAAATAACATGATTATTTACATTAAGTTCTCTATGTGCACAGTTTTTAAGGATTAAGGGAATGGCAGTTATCTTAGTAGTATTTTGTGCTGCCATCACAACATTCCCAGCCCTTTAATTCCATAGGAAAAAACATTGCTATTCTATAGTACTAATCGTTGCCATTGTGGTATTAGTTGAGCTTCACCTGGTTTTTTGTGATTTTTTTTGGAAAGTATGCTTTGCTTTGAGGTATTTTCATCTACTCTCATTCCTCACCCTCTTCTCCTTTGTGTTATTTTTCTTTCCCTGCATGAATGTATCATGCATCAGCTATTGCATGTTGTTCTAGCAGCATAGTAAAACAAGAGTGTATTGTCAGTTTCATGCTGCATCTGCCCTCCACTGGTTTCTAAGCAACAGCAGCATGGGTTTTGATGTCCTATGGGAAAGTATCCCATATGAGAATTTTAAATGTGTGTGCATGGAAGAAAATGTCTTCCTATATTGAATTTAAACCCCTGAGCTTCCTTCAAATGTTGTTGTAGTAGCTGGTTCAATATAGAGGTAAATGTTGCTATAATTTATAGTTAGCATTATTGACAATTTGGCACCACTTCCCTGAAATGTGAGAGCAACAAGAAATTCTTTCCTGTGGTCTTTGTCTTTTCCAATGGAAATGGCATTCTAAATTGTACTGGTAAATTATTATTATCCTGAATCCCAGTGGTAGCTGACATACAATGGCAGCTTTCCAACATGCTTGCTTATCCATTTTACAGGTGTAGCAATGATGCAAATAGTCAGCTGCCCGTATGTAAAGACAGTCGCTACCACCAAGACCGGTAATTCTTAAAACCATCTTAGTTCGTTTTGTCTGTAAGTTGGCATGGTAGTGAATGTTGTTGTTTATATTTTTTTTCCCAGTTGAGTGGATTTTTATATTTTGATTTCTAATGAGCAGTATAAATGCAGATGTCACATTTGGCCAACACTTAATTTTCCCAAATAGATTTAGTTCTTTTTGGTTCACAAAACCAAAATAAGGTCAGATTACTTTATTACTTTATGTAATAAGTGAACTATTTCATTTCCATATACATAACATTTAAATTTTAGTTTAAATTTTGGTGTGTGTGTATGTTTTTCAGTTAAATTAAAAAATCATTTCCATGTATAAAGTGATGTGATTGTGCTTGCATGCTAGTAGGTATGTATGTGTGATTATTTGTATGGATAGTATAAATTTACATTTTAAAATTATTGAATAAAGCTTTTTAGCTGAAGTATTTTTCCATGTTACTAAACTTGGACTTATTTAAAATGTTTTAATTAAATTTTTAGTGTGTATCTCCTTTTTTATTATGTAGGACATCAGTATATTTATTTAATATGGACTTATCTAGTTTGTAAGAATTAAAGCTGAAACTTTAAAAAAGCTAGAGCACATTTGCTTTCCTTATTAATGAAAAATAAAAACTGAATTTTGAGAGATAGCTGAAGGGGACAAGTAGCTTGACTGAAGTTTAAGTGTGTGACATATCAGTCATTCTTTAACAGATATAAGTTCATGGACTTAAATGTTTAATACCTTTTTAGAACTAGAAGGTTGTCTGAAATTTAATTATGTTTTTGTCTTTTCGTTTAAAAATGATATTAAAGAGTTATTTTCCCATTTTGACAATTATTATGTACGGTTATCTTTATAATTTAATGTTTCAACTGCTTGCTTATTTGAAAAGAATTTTTAAAAAGTATAATAGAAAAGATCCAACTTCTGACAATTCTTTGCATTGTATTTCAGAATCTTTGATTTATATGTTAGTACTTCAAAAAGAGGGGAACCATAGACATCTTTAGGCTAATGCACTTTTTGGTCTCACCAGCTTCTTTATTAATTTATTACATAAAATACAAGTTTACTAAAAATTATTTAGCCTAGTATGTTTAAAATTTCATTGTTTTGTTTTGCAGTTTGATAATTTATTGTTTTATTTTTTCATTATTCTCTTTTAGGTGTATTGCCAGGAATGGCCCCTCCTATTGTACCCATGATACATCCCCAGGTTGCTATTGCTGCTTCACCTGCTACCTTAGCTGGAGCAACAGCAGTTTCTGAATGGACAGAATACAAAACAGCAGATGGGAAGACATATTATTATAATAATAGGACATTAGAATCTACCTGGGAAAAACCCCAAGAACTAAAGGAAAAAGGTATAGTAGTTTTAATGACCTATCAAGTTGTCCTAGTCAATTTTGATGAAGCAAATTTAGTACTGTAGGAAATTCTGAAACATTTTTATTGGCATAACTGAATCAATATTATTTCTTCAGTGAATCACTCAATTGAATTTGTTTTAAAAACTTGAAATCCACATGTCATATATTTGTCACAATTTTCCCCATTTGGAAAAGCTTTAATTATTTAAGGACATTGAAATGATTTTCTCAGTAACTCTATTGTCAGGATTGTGTAAAATTATTTTAAAGATTCAAGTTTTTAGGGCTCGTTCTCAAAGAGAAGGAAGGTGTTGTTCTGAGACATACATTGTTTCTTAGGCCACAAGAGTCTACTTAGGATATTGTTTCTGTCAGTATAATACATGAGTTTTTAGAAATGATGCCTGAAAGAATATCATAATGCCCATCTACAGTGGATAGGTTGTCTTCTTCCTTTCTGGAGAATTAGATCTTAAATATTAGTACTAAGGATCTTCATTATCAAAAACTAAAATTGGGATGTAATAATTTTGACATAAAATGTCTTTAATAAGTCATCATTATAGCATAATTAAGTCAGCAGTTAGGAAAAATTTTTTTACTTTTTTTATTTTTTACTTTTGTAGTTAAGGAAGACATTCTATTCTCTTAATAGGGGTAGCATTTTGTCATAATTATTCTTTTTTTAAAAATTAAAGTTCATTTAATTAATTAAGAATATTTTTCCATGGTTACATGATTCATGTTCTTTCCCTCCCCTCCTTTTTCACCCACTTCCGTAACCAACAAGCAATTCCACTGGGTTTTACATGTGTCATTGATCAAGACCTATTTCCATATTATTAATATTTGCAATAGAGTGATCGTTTAGAGCAGTGGTTCCCAAACTTTTTTGGCCTACCGCCCCCTTTCCAGAAAAAATATTACTTAGCCCCCTGGAAATTAATTTTTAAAAAAATTTAATAGCAATTAATAGGAAAGATAAATGCACCTGTGGCCATCACTGCCCTCCTGGATTGCTGCAGCACCCACCAGGGGGCAGTGGCGCCCCCTTTGGGAATCACTGGTTTAGAGTCTACATCCCCAATCATCCCCATCGAACCATGTGATCAAGCACTTGTTTTTCTTCTGTGTTTCTACTCCCATAGCTCTTCCTCTGAATGTAGATAGTGTTCTTTCTCATAAGTCCCTCAGAATTGTCCTGATCACTGCATTGCTGCTAGTAGAGAAGTCCATTACATTTGATTGTGCCACAGTGTATCTGTCTCTGTATACAATGTTCTCCTGGATCTGCTCCTTTCACTCTGCATTAATTCCTGGAGGTTGTTCCAGTTCACGTGGAATTCCTTCAGTTTATCATTCCTTTTAGCACCATAGTATTCCAGCACCATCAAAAACCACAACTTGTTCACCCATTCCCCAATTGGTAGACACCTCTCATTTACCAATTTTTTGCTACCATAAAGAGCATGGCTATAGATATTTTTGTACACCTACTTTCCCCTATTATCTCTTTGGAGTACAAACTCAGTAGTGGTGCCATATTTATTCTTAATTGAATTTCTGTTCTCTTTGAAGACACCTTAAATTATTCCAAGATTTTCAAATGTTCCTTCAGTGTTACCTGGAGAAGTGAAGGACTAGTTAAAAATCACTGTATTGGGGACAAATAATCAACAACCAGATGCAGTGGCTAGCAAAGGGGAAATGTATAAGAAAATATTAATATTTAGATGGATTAAGTAAGTGCAGATGAATTCACATTTTTTTAAATTTCCATGTTAACAGTCTATGTATTAGATTTTTCTTTAAATGCCATTATGTTTTTATTTACAGTATGTCTCAGTAAGCTGAAATATTGATGGAAATTGACTGAGATGCTTAAGTAGTACAGCTCTGTAATAACATTCATTTTATGCAAGTAGCACTTAAAAAAATAATTCTTTATCTTTATTTAGCTATTTGTTATCCGATTTGATGACATGATCTCAGTTAAGATACGCCTTACTTTGGAAGGCTTTTTTGACGGAGATTAATTAAGTTGTACATTTTTATATTTAAGATTGATATTAGTCACTTTGGAAGCTCCACTAAGTCTTTATTGAAGGATATTAATTAAACTTTTAATAGAATATCTTTTTATAGAAAAATTAGAAGAGAAAATTAAAGAACCAATCAAAGAGCCTCCTGAGGAACCTCTACCAATGGAGACAGAAGAAGAGGAACCCAAAGAAGAACCTATAAAAGAGATCAAGGAGGTAATGGACCCTGAATCAAATTAATGTGAGATAAATGATTTTGAGTAATTTTCCATATATACATTTGTAAAATGTATGTGCTTAATAAATATTTCTTGATATGAAATATATTTGATATAATTGAGCACAGTTATACATTTGAGAGCTGAACCTTTTAAGATAATTTAGAGTTTATTGTTGAGGTTTCACTTGAAAAAATTTTTTTATTTCAATTCTAGATGGATTTACTAAAATAATTCAAATATTTTGCACAATTTTTAAATAATGAGTGCATTTTCTTCTCCACTCGTTTTTTTATGGTCGTTACCTTCTTGTATTTAATGATAATGTATAGCTCAGTGAAAAGCTATCCTCTGGAAGTATTTTTCTTTCAATAAGAATTGTTTTTTCATGTGAAAATTTAGACTGAAAAGTTCTTTAGTCCTTTTCTGGCCTTTCTAGTTCAATACTGTGAAATTTATTTACATTTCAGTATAGAAATTCATGGAGGGGCTGGACCAACTATATTGCAGTCTTCTATGGAGGGAAGGGGGGATTTGGCCCTAGGGGAATGAATCAGGAAAGCATTTATTGAGCTCCCACTATGTTCTAATCCCTGTAATAAGTGCTGGAGATATAAATACAAAAGAGATACAATCTTTGTCCTCTTAGAGCTTACATTCTAATGGGAGAGATGATACTTCTAGGGGAATGGAACCTAGGTGTTTTAATCTTTAAAGGTACTACCTTGTAGAGTAGAGTTTGTTGATATACCCTTTCTTGGAGCAATGATATTGTTGTTTTGATTATTATTTCGAGACCTAAGGGTGAAAAATGGGGAGGTGGAGTGGAGCGGTAGATATCTGTGGCAGTAAGACAGAACAGTGGTAGCACCGAAATGTAGTTAAATGTCTGTTGTTTCCTAGATAAGTATCAATCAGCTTGACTACTGGACTGTAGTTTCAAAGGTCAATGACTTCATTCCTCTAGGACAGTGACCTTTTGAGCTTGGTGTGTCAAAATTTGCCCAAAAAAACGAGCATAACTCAGGTGGTGTGTCACTTCGAGAAAAAAACCATCATTTTGTGATATTTATAGTTTAAATAACAAAAATGCATAATTGTAATATATAACTATTTAATAAACCAAAATAGGTAAATTAATATAGGTAGAATTATCATCTATAGTGCACAGAGTGTCTACACTACACTACAGCAAGTGTTTTATCCTCGGCATGCGGCCCCATACTTCTCTGTATGCGGCCGTGTGTCATTGAAAATGGCTATGCTTGTTAGTGCTAACACATGTGTTATAGGCTTGCCATCACCACTCTAGGGCATGGTCTCTAGTGGTTAGAGTGCCCAGCAGAAGCAGCAGCAGCAGCAGCTGGAGGGCAGGGCAGGAGGTGACGAAAATAAAGTGTGGTTTGAAGACTAGGGCAGGTGGGATGGAGTAGGAAGGTAAAAGCTCTCTCCTCAAAACGCTGTAGTAAAATCTGGCCTCAGACATGTCCCAGCTGTGTGACCCTGGGCAAGTCACTTGACCCCCATTGCCTACCCTTACCACTCTTCTGCCTTGGAGCCAATACGCTGTATTGACTCCAAGATGGAAGGTAAGGGTTTAAAAAAAAACAACAAAAAAAAAACCGCTGTAGTAAATACTTAGATTTAAAGCACCCCCTCAAGGTATCTTCTCAATCTAGTTGTAGCCTTGGGGTGAAACAAAAGGTTTATATGATTATTGTTAAACAAGTATGAATTAAGTGGAAATAGAAAATTAGATGGTCTTAGTATCACACATTTTCTTCATAGGAGCCCAAAGAAGAAGAAATGACAGAAGAAGAAAAGGCTGCCCAGAAAGCAAAGCCAGTAGCGACTACACCCATTCCTGGCACTCCTTGGTATGTATGTATTTCTACTCTTCAGGGAATAATGCCTTTATTTATATTTTTTCATATTTCTTCTATGAAGTTATTTCTTTTTCTTTCCACATTAAGAAACTTATTTTCTTATCAGGAAAGGCATATTTCCAACTCTGAAGAAGTTTCTGTATATCTTAGGTAATTCTGTACTCATTTCTTTTAGTCCTAGCTCATTTTAATAACTCTAGAATCCAAAGAGCCACATAGTTTCATAACTAGAATTTTATCCCCCAGCAATATTGGTGATAATTTGTCATCTAAAGTGACCATACTGAGACTCTGCTAAATCCCAACCTAAATTCTCAACTTTTGGAAGTTAAATTAAGGAAAAGTGAAAATTTCTAAGATAGCTATGGTAGTTCTCCCTGGAAAAGTTATTTCCCTGAGAGCATACACTTTCAAAATAGAGAAGATTAGGGAATTGATAATATATTTTAGAAATTAGAAAATCAAATAATTAAACAAAAAATAAACACAAAGGAAAAAATCTTAAAAATTCAAGGAAGAATTGTTAAATTGGAAGTTAAACTAGGTTAGTACAAATTTTGTGTTGAATATTCTATTGTATTCTAATTCTATGAAAATTAATAATCCATGCTTAGTATACATGATCTTGGGCAACTAGAGGGCACAATGGATAGAGTGCTGGGTCTGATGTTAGAAAGACTCATCTTTGAGTTCAAATCTGGTCTCACTTAGTAGCCATGTGAATTTGGGCACTTAACTATGTTTGCCTTAGTTTCCTAATCTGTAAAATGATGAAGAGAAGGAAATGTCAAACTACTCCAGTATCTTTACCTAGAAAACTCCAAATAGGGTTGGACAAGTCTGAAATGACTGAACAATATAACAACATACGCTCTTCCGAAAGCAAAGGTCTGACACCCCCTGCCTCCCATTCATTTAATTCTTGTAACTCCTGGTTACCTCCACAGTCAAATATAAGATCATATGTTTATCTTTTAAAGCCCTTCACAACTCGATTCTTTCCAATATTCTTACCCTTTACTACCTTCCAAGTGCTGCTTCTTGCACACGATACTCCATATCCCAATTAAGCATTTTTCAACATCTGTTGCATATGCCTGCATATAAAACATAGTTTCCAGTAATGCTTGTGCTTTCCTTTTGTTATTTTGAATTTATCCTATCTATAACTTGTCTTTAGACATTAGATCATGAGCTCCTCTATGGCAGGGATTATATTTTGCCTTTTTTGTAATCCTAGCACTTGACATATTGTCTGGTAGATATGTAATGCTAGTTGATTTGACTTGAGTTAATAAGCAGAATATTCATTTGATTAGAGAATATTGCTTTATATGATTTGAAGGTTTAAGCACTTTACATATATCATCTCGATCCTCACAACAGCTCATGAGTTAGTTGCTATTGTTCATATTTTATAGATGAGGAAACAGAGGTTTAGTGACTTATTAGAGGTCATAGCTAGTAAGTGTCAGAGGCAGGATCTGAACTCTAATCTTTCTGACTTTATGAACAGTGCTCTGTTTTAAATCAATACTTATGTAGTGCCCTACTGATCAGAGAAGTTCACATATGTTATCTTTTTTTTTTTTTTTAAATCTTTGTAGTATTTTCCTTCCCAATTCTGTTGGAGACATCACTATCTTTCTAATGTTTTCATGTTTATAATATTTACATTATACTCTTTCATTTTTCCTGTTCCCCACTTACTAAGTCAGCTGCCAAGTTTCCCCTTTTCTCTTTCACTACATCTCTCCCATCTTATCCTTCTTTTCACTCACACGGCCACTACCTTAGTTTCAGACCCGTATTACCTCTTGCCTAGATCATAAATTTTAATTGGTCTCTCTCTGCCCCAGGTTCTTAAATCTATCCTATATACTACTGCCAAAATAATTTTCCTTAAATGCAGGGGCAGCTGGGTAGCTCAGTGGATTGAGAGTCAGGCCTAGAGATGGGAGGTCCTAGGTTCAAATCCGGCCTCAGACACTTTCCAGCTGTGTGACCCTGGGCAAGTCACTTGACCCCCATTGCCCACCCTTACCACTCTTCCACCTATGACGCAATACACAGAAGTTAAGGGCTCAAACAAACCAACACACAAATAAATAAATAAGTAAATAAATAAAATGAAATAAGTGCAGATATAATCATGTGACTTCCCTAACCAACTCTTAGTGATTCCCTGTTCCCTAAAGTAAACTATAAATTCCCTTGGCTAGCTTTTAAAATACTACACATTGTAGCTTCAACCTTTCTTTTCAGCTGCCTTCAACATTACTCCTGTACTTGGCTAAACTGGTTGACTTTCTGTTCTTTACTTAAAGCACTCTATTTTCTATTGCCATATTTATGCCCTTGCCAATCCCCATACCTGTAATGTATTCCCTAATTTCAGTCATAGGGTCTCTCTGCTTTTAAGATGCAACTCAATAGCTGTGAATTGTTTTCTTTTTTTTTTTTTTTAAGAAGACAAGTTGGAAATACACATTAAGAGCTATAAAGCTGTTCATTCTCATTGACCTAGGGATTATTAGGGTTTGACCTTAAGGGCATCATTGAAAGGGTAGGAAGTTCTGTATGTAGGAAAATATTCATGAAAGTTTTGTTTGTTATTCAGAATAACTGGAAATAACACAAATGCAATGATTGTGTGTGTGTGGAGAGGGGCAGGATTAAGATGCACCTTAAGCACCATCTTCTACACAAAGTCATTCCTGTTCTTCTAAACTCTTAGTTGTCTTCTCTCCCAAACTACCTCATATTTGTTTAACCACTTTATATGTATTTGTATTTGCTAACTTTACATTTATATTGTATGTATTTTTATATGTATTTGTTATCTTCCCCCATGTAACATGAGCTCATCATGATTAAGAAATATTTTTTCTTAGTACTTGTTTAGCATATAATAGGGCTGGATTATATACTTGCTGATTGATTAGCTCGATGTTATGGCAGAAAGAATTCAGTTGCTAAGAATAAAATCAAGTATATACATTATTACAAAAGCTTCAAATGCAATGACTTTCTTCTTGTACTCATTTTTATACTTTATTGGTGTAATAGTCCTTAGCTCCACTCTGTGATCCTCATGAATTTCTCTATGAACTCCATGATAAAGTCTGACTTTACATTTGCCACCAGAGGGCTTTCTTGGACAGAAATTTCTGTCATTATGAAGAATTATATATGTGTAAAGCACATTTGAGCAAATCTTAGGAATGTTATGATGCTTACATTTTACTAAAAAATGTTATTACTCAGTCTTTTATCAACTAGAAAAATTTATATGAGGTTTTCTTTAAATAGATGAAAATATATAATAGTTATTTATAAAGGTATTGTTTAAATCTATCTGTAATTTATTGCCAAAAACTTTATGGGAAATTATCTTGTACAAGATACCATATTTTAGTTGCTGAATGAAAATAGTAGAATATTGTCTTTCCTATAAATAAGACACTGAAATATTCTAATTAAAAAATTCTTAGGATTTCCTGAATAGTAATAACATCTAAATTTCTTGTTCTGTGCTCAAAGTAGGTTTTCCCCAGGATCTAAAGCATAATTTGTATATTTAATTAGTACTTCTTATTACATTTAGTGGCCTGAGTAGTTATGTATTATGTTTTGTATAATATGTGCCTTGCAGGGTTTCTTTCATTTTTACAGAGAGAGAGAAAAGGAGAGAGATTTTTCAATAACAGGGTACATTTCGTCACCTGATTTTTTTTGGGGAAAAAATAAACTCATTTGTTCTTCAGCATTCTTTTTAAGTTTCTCATTTTACAGTTGTTTAATCATCCTTCAGTGTGTTGACACTCAGTTCTGTTTTTGAGAGAGCTTTAAATTTAGCATTCTAATGCTGGATTATTTTAATAAGGATTATGTTTAAATGGTCTTTAAACTCTGCTTCAGCCTGAGGTTCTTAATGCTTCCTATAATTTTTTCAGGTAATAACATAGTTATTTTATTTTAGTCATGAAATATGTTTTTTATTTGAAAAAGCCATGTCTTGTTCTTTGTGTTTAAGAAAAATTAAATTAGAAAAAAGATTTTTTCAAGGTATCACTAAATGCCTACAGAGAGTCTCTAAAACTATAATTTTTGAATTCTTAGGTGTGTTGTTTGGACCGGTGATGAGCGAGTTTTCTTTTATAATCCTACAACTCGTCTCTCTATGTGGGATAGACCTGATGATCTGATTGGAAGAGCTGATGTTGACAAAATTATTCAGGAACCTCCTCACAAGAAAGGAATGGAAGAAGGAAAGAAACTGAGTGAGTGTAAAGTTTAATGTTTATTTTCTAGTATTTAAAAACTAATTTCTCATGTTTGAGAGAATATAATTCCTTTTTAAATATAAATTTCATTTTTTAAGGGATGTAGACATTTTGAATAGCTAAAAAGCTGGCTTTGGTATGAGGTGGCTATATAACAACATGAAAAATACGTAACTGTGTTCACACACTCACACATACAGTGGTAGGGTTTTTAAGTCACTGATTAGAATTAAAATTTAAAAATAATCCTAAGATTCTATTTCTGTTCAGCATAAAATGTTATTTCTTGCTTTAAAGTCAATCATTGAAGTTCCCAAGTCTTTTATATTCAGCATAGAGTAAGTGAAATTTTAGAGGATGAAATTTTGGAAAATAAAGTACCTAGAAGGAAAAGGACACTTCATTGAAAGAGTTAATTACATATTACATCATATATATACATTGTTAGAAAATGAAATTTAAAAAATCTGCTGGTGAATGCTTAAAAATGTTTGTTTTTTATGTAAATTCAGCATTTAAATAAAAATATGTATGTCTAGATTTACCTTGATTATATGTCTGAATATTCCATTTTACTTATGAATTCTTGAGGACTTTAACCTAGAGGAGTAACTTCACTGCATGGCAGAATTATTTAATGTTTTGTCAAAGTCCCTTCTATATCTGCACATCTTGCCGATTGCTGAGGACATTTAGAACCTTTTGTTTTCCTCTTTAAAATATGATTGTTTTTGTGCCTGAAGTTAATAAAACTGTTTTGTAACCAAGATGCATTAAAAAAATGAGTTTTGGACACTTAGTAGATCTCTTGCATAATAAATAGCATGTATGTTTCTACTAAAATCACAGAACCCTAAAAAATAAGCATGTATAACACTTCCACGAAGAAAGGTTTTCATTGTATTTTGAAGTTTGAGTAGAGATTTTTAATTTAATTTTAAACATAATCTGAAACAAAAGTGGATAAGCAGAAAAGACAGTAGCTACATTCTTTATTGAAAGGATTGGCAGTTTATTTTAGCAATAGTAAGAAATGTTTATGTTTATAGATAACATTTGATATATTTTTGCCAGGGCACCAGACTCCGACCATGCTGTCCATCCAAAAGTGGCAGTTCTCTATGAGTGCAAGTGAGTGAACCAAATATATGAATTTTAGTTTTTCTTTTATGTTGTGAGGGGAAGTTAAATTAAAATGATAATAATAACATGAGCATTATAACTTTAATTTTATATAGTCTTCTAGAGTTTGCAAAATAGTCTTGTAATCCTTTACGGTAGATGTAAGTACATTGAACATCTACAGGTGGATTAAATTGAGCCTATATTTTATGAAATGGAATGCAAATAGAATTTCAAAAGAGGGACTTTATGCTGAAAATATTATGCATAAATATTTAGACTATTGTTCTTTATGTGTGTGTACCCTGACAAAGAGCTTTATAACAATTTTATCTTGTAGTTAAAGAAGAGCAAGAATCAATAGAAGAAACAAATGAAGATGAACCAATTAAAGCTAAAAAGCGGAAGTAAGTTAAATCAGAAATAGTTTACAATATTCTTTTTCTTTCCCAAGATAGATTTAGTTCATGTGAAGAAAGTGCAGTTTTCACTAGATATGATAAGACAATTGTTGATAAAAATTTGTAATGTTAGATGATTTTTTTTGTCTTAAGTAATTATGTGTTACTCTCTGCTTGCAGACTTTAAGCAACCGTTAGTTTTCTAAATGCTTTTTATGTGGCTAAGGAAGATGAAGAAACTGGTTAATTAGAACTTTGGAGAAGTTAGGAAACTTGACAGATTTGTATAAGTTTCTACCCCATATACACATTCTAAAAAAAGCCATTCCTAATAGCTCAGACCTATACTAACTCAACAGACGTTTATTAAATGAAACCCTATTTTCCTTTATCACTTCATTGGCTTTTGAAGCAAAATTTACAACTGCCTGATTGTTAAGAACATTTGATTGAGAATTGTCAAAATTGGAAACTAATTTTTGCTTTCATAAAAAAGGAAGTGCCAGATAGTATTAACACTGATTAGTGCCTATTCTCAATTGGGTTAGGTGTGAAGGTGGCCCCACATATTCCTTTAGTTTGTTTGTTTTCTTTTTTGGTTTAAACCCATAACTTCTGTGTATTGTATTGTCTCATAGGTGGAAGAGTGGTAAGGGTGGGCAATGGGGGTTAAGTGACTTGCCCAGGGTCACACAGCTGGGAAGTGTCTGAGGTCAGATTTGAACCTAGGACCTCCCGTCTTTAGGCCTGACTCTTAATCCACTGAGCTACCCAGTTGCGGCGCCCCCCCCCCCCCCCCCCCACACACACACATATTCCTTTAGGAAGGAGAAAAGGATATTGTTTATGAAGCAGTAATTCAAGTAACAGAAGTCAAAAAAGGGAAATTTGGCCTGTGGTTTTTTTGTTTGTTTGTTTGTTTGTTTGTTTGTTTGTTCGTTCTTCGAATGGAAGTAGAAAAGTGATGGAAAGGATGAATATGGGTTGCCAGTGTAAAGGAAATGAGACTGAGCTAACACTTCTAGCAGATTTATAAATGCAGTCATGTAGAAGATATTGCCATATTAGGATAGTTTGCTTTGTCTTTACTGTTTATTAAGAGACAGAGCTAAATGCATATATTTTCTGGCTCTTAGAATATGGATTTTGCTTATTTTTTTTGTGATAGATAATAAAGGCCTCTGTTCCAGTTTTTTCATTTAGTAAAAGTTGCTATAGAACTTCAGGTCACTTCCATATCCCCATGATACATTGTAATAAGGAAGAAGCATTTTATCACTATAGAACAATGATTTTTAAATAAATGATTATGGTAAGAATTTTTAAGCTATGATTTTTCTGGTTGTTTTTGTCTTAACTATTGCTTAGTTTTAGATCACCACACTCTTTTAAAAAGCCTCAAGTGCAAAGACCTGCCAGGTCTTCTGCTAACTTTGTGTCTTCCTGCTGCTGCCTGTGCAATACATAGTTGATAAGTTGACTGGCTCAATGTTTATCTGTTAACTTCAGATCATTTTAAATTATTGGGTTGGCCTGCTTTTGGCAATTAACATTTTACTCTTCTACCCATCCTTTCATTTAAATTGGTAGTATATATCAAGGAAATGTCATCTGAACTTAGTATTTCCTTTAATAAAGTAAACCTGCTTTCCCCAAATCATGTAATACTTATAGGTATTAGATTGTTTGTATCCCATATCTTTCTACTAGTACATATATTTGAGAACAAATTCCTCAAATTGACTATTAATTTAAAGTTCATTTTCATGGAAACAAAAAGTTGAATTACCATTAAACAATTCTAATCTATGCAGTTATAATTATTGGGATTCCATTAATCTGTGGAGACTAGCCCTTAATAGAAGTTCCAGGTAAGTATCTCTGACTTAATCATGTGGCCAAACTTCCTGTTATCTTGTGTAAAATATAAAAACTTAAAAAGTTTCAAAGATACAAACAAGCTTTGTTACATGCTTAATTTTTTAAAATTTAAAAATTACTAAATAATTTGTTTAAAAACCCTTTCCGTCTTAGAATCAGTACCAAGTATTGGTAGTAAGTAAGAGTAGTAAGGGCTAGGCAGTTAGGGTTAAGTGATTTGCCCAGGGTCACACAGCTAGGAATTATCCAAGGCTAGATTTGAACCCAGGACCTCCTATTTTTAGGCCTGACACTGTGATCCACTGAGCCACCTATGTACTCTAGACACTTAGAATGTGAAAAATTCTGGGAATTAGTATCTTCTCTGAAGGAAATCAGGAACACACCTTTTCCTAATGAATTCAGAATCTCTATAGGAATAATTCTATATTTTTAATCTAATCAAGAATATTTCTTACCTCAAAATAGAATGGAATTTTTTTGTTTTTAAAGACCAGGAATATTTCATCTTCCTCCTAGTTAACAAAATCTGGTGTTGGGAAGAATGTATGGTGATGGTATCTTCTATTTTTATAGTGTATTATAGTGTATTTTATAGTGTATAGTGTATTATTCATTGTAAGATTATTATTATAACAAAAAGATTATTCCTTTTTTGTTATGTTGCTTTTGAAAATTATCTTTTTAATTCTGAAATAATGATTTATCAGTTGATGCTTTATGTTGCATTTTTACAGGAAAGATGATAACAAAGACATTGATTCGGAGAAAGAGGCTGCCATGGAAGCTGAAATTAAAGCTGCCCGAGAAAGGGCCATTGTCCCTCTGGAGGCCCGAATGAAGCAGTTCAAGGACATGCTTCTAGAGAGAGGGGTCAGAAAACAATCTTTGGGGGAGATATTTCTGTTTTGTATAAGTAATATAATATGTCTTGCTAAAAGGTCATATCCAAGGTTAGTGATCCTGTTGGGGATGGGGGGAGAAGGGGCAAACATAGCGCATAATTTTTTTGAAAGCACCTTTTCATGGCCAAGTTTGTTTAACTTAATAGCTGTTACTGTCCTTTTTAATATACCTTTTTTTTAACCTTTAAACTTTATTCACTTTAGGTTATTAAAATATCACAAGTTTTGTTTAAGAATGGTATTAACACCAGTTGAAGAGATGGATCTTATTTGTAGTGACTTCTAATTAGAGCAGAATTGTTGATATTTTATGAAGTTTTGTTAATGGAATTTAACTGAGAAAGAATTATAACCTTTTGGTTCTTTTCAGAGGTTAATTTGACTAAGTAAAATTGTTCAGTTTTAAATCATTACCTATTCTGTAAAAGATTGGAGCAAGCTTGGGAAATCAGAATGCAAATCTTCAAGGCTCTTTTCTGATGTACTGATTTTTAAAATGTCACCCAGTAGTGGTTATTTTAATTAGATGTGTATTTCAGCTATATAATTATATAGAAATGTTCAGAGCCAATTAGTGGGAAATTTGCCATTGCTTACCTCCCACTGCTTGTCATTTATTAGTGATGGAAACTTCAGTGTGGTTTTTGTCATATTCTTTTTAAACAGATGTCCTATAGATTTCAAGAAAAAAATTAAACTACCTTCATATTTCAAGATAAATTTAATGATTAGTCAATACTTTTTTTATTTTAAAGGTTTCTGCCTTTTCAACATGGGAGAAAGAACTGCACAAGATAGTTTTTGATCCACGTTACTTACTTCTTAATCCTAAAGAGAGGAAACAGGTAAATGGAAATTATGATTCATTTAATGTTGTGTCCCTGAGAGGAGCTAAATTTTTATAATAATGGGATTTGAAGTGATCCCATATATTCTTCTCTGATTTTCCCAAAATTCGAAGAAATTTTACCCTTCCTTCACAGAAAAAACCATACATATAAAAAGGTATTTTTAAAGAAAAAATAGGAATAGGAAAAAAAGGAGTCTGTTGGTATTTCTCCTGGAAAATATTTGGATATTTTCTTTTTTAGATCACTTAGTCCAGACTATATTTACAAGTACTATTCCAAATGCACATTTTGGGGCAAATCATTCTCTTCATTTACATAGCAGATTGATTGTGATGGCTGACATTTGTTCACTGCCATTGTAAGGATTAGAAGTATCTGATAAAAGCAACACTTGCTATTTATGATGTGTCAGTGTCAGATGTTTTGATGATGTCTTCATTCCTGTCTTTTAAAGCATTTGCACATGCTTTCCTACCCATTATAATATCTAACTTGAGTGGATCTTCCTAGTACTGCTCTCTTTAACATTAAAAATATTCACCAGTTTGGTTTTGTGAAGCATCAGTATTTGTAAGTTTATAGGTATTAGGTCATTTTATAAAAAAATTATGAATGGAATTGCACTTTGAACTGTTTTACCACCATGTATGCAGACATAGCTTTTTTTTCTTTCCATGGAAATTGATTTAAATGCTTTTAACAAAAAGCAAAATATTGGAGTTGTTAGAGAGAATTTAGAAATATAGTATTGAAATTATCTTTCAGGTAGGGTTTTTGTTCTTAAGCAGTAGTTTTGTGATTTTTTTTTCTTATTGCTAAAGCTTCCTAGGATATGTTTCCGCTTTTAACAAAAGCTTTGTCCCTATAGTTGTTAAATATATTATACATTTCAATTATTCAGTGATGTACATAAAACAAAATTCAACCCCCTTGGAGCCTTCCTTTGTATGATTTTTGTTACGAGTTCTACTCATGGAAATGTAAGTATTAAAACAGTATTAATTGTATAGTAGTTTCTGATTGAAAGAACTTAATGTAAATGCTAAATAAGAATAGAGTATTCTATCCTTCCCCATCTACTGTGTCCTTCATATCCAGGAAAATGTGAAGTACAATTAGAAGTTAGTGATAATATAACCTTGAAGTATGGTTGTATGTAAAGAGGAAAGTATTAGTTATTAATATGGTGTCTCAATCACACCAGTGTCTGAAACTCATCTCAAATATAAGATAGTGTAGATTTGAAGTTTTCTAAAGACAGTCTCCCTGAGTTAACATAAATTTCACAGATATGTATAGCATAAGGGCTAGAAGTTTCTTAATACTTCTTTTCTGACTCCTAGCTAACATTTATATAGTGCTTTAAATTTTGCTAAGCACTTTATAAGTATCTCATTTTGGTGGTATTCACAGCAACCCTAGTAGATAGGTGCTGTTTAGTGTGCCCATTTTACCGTTGAGAAATCAAGACTGACAAAGGTTAAGTGACTTGTCCAGTATCTCACAGGTAATACATATCTAAGACTGAATCTGAGTTCAAGTCTTTCTGCCTTTAGGTTTAGCACTCTGCCTACTGTACTACCAGCTGCCTCTAACTTTAGAGATTACCTGAAGAAATAAACACGAGAGGTTATTTGTCCAAGGTCCCCCAAAGCAAAACCTAGATCAGCCCCCAGTGCTGCTGATGTCTAGTCAAGGCTCTTTCTACCAGGTTATCCTGCCTTGTTTTGCTTTTAGGGCAATAATTAAATTTTTATAGGCAAGTAGCCAAATATTCTGTTACTCGAATTCCTATATATTCATCAAGAACTTGGAGTCTTAAGAGTTACTTGAGTCTCAGAAAAGTTTGAATGACTGGTGGCTATACAACACAAGAAGTAAATATATCATTGATGAGGTTTGAAGCTAGTTTTGCCTGTCTCTTTGCTACACTAAAATTCACTTGTTATAGAGAATCATGTTAATATTTTTAGGGATGTAAAAGTTGGTAAATTGACAAAATGTAGTAAACTTGTATAATGAGTTCTAAAGTACATCTTTTAGTTTTACTTTTTCTTATATTAATATATTAAAAAAGAAAGAAAAACCTCATATCCAAAAGACTTATATTATTCCTTTATTATGTTATTACTATATATGACTGAAAACACAATAAAGACTGTGGGAAAGGTTTTGTATTCTTAGTTCCCACGCTAGTTTATGTTTATGACAGTATATGTTTAGTCTGCTTTTTATTCTATTTTTTTAAACTACTAATATGTGGTTGTCACTTGAAGTGCATTTATTCAGTTAGCATTTTCAATATGGCAGAGGTTCTACCATGTGCTGGTGGATATACAAAGGTGAAAATGAAATGACCCCTGTCTTCAAGGATCTTGTAGTCTATTGGGGACAAACAAGATGATAGAGTATATGCATAGAAAATTAAATGCAAAATGATTTCTGGGAGGAGGGCACTAGCAGCTGGAGGCATCACAGTAGGTTTCTTGTTGGAGGGAATAAATGATATATCAGCTAGCTTGATGGTTTTCTTTAATACCTTATTTATCAGATTGGTTAATATTCTTATAGGTTTTTGACCAATATGTGAAGACTCGAGCAGAAGAAGAACGAAAGGAAAAGAAAAACAAAATTATGCAAGCAAAGGAAGATTTCAAGAAAATGATGGAAGAAGCAAAGTTTAATCCAAGGTATGGGGGGTCATTTCTATTTAGAAGAGAACAAAGTTTTCTAATTTTTTTTTTTAAGAATGTCAGTATGAATACTGAAATGTAAACATTTTGAATTTTATAATTTTAGGAATTATAAACATCTATCTTTTATTGTATTCCTTTTTCTCCCCTTAATACATTTGCTTAAGAGTAGAGTGGCATTTCAGTTGTTGACTATGTGGTAAAAGATAGCCATTTCTGAGAAAAGTGCTTTATTCCATTTTCAGAACTTCTTAAGGGAGTATATTTTATTCCATGTGAAATACTACACTACACAAAGCTTATTCTTATTTTATTAAAGTATGTACAATTATTGGGTTGCAGAAAAATATTTTAAAAATATTTAGCGTAAAGATCTTTTAAATGACAAATTTGTATCATGAGTTTGGTGAACATGTTCCAGTTATTTCTCAACAGATTATTGAGGATGCATATTATGCTAGAGAAAATTACATTATCTGTGTTTATGCTCCATAAAGTATAGTCATGAATTTGAGCACTAGTATCAGAATTAGAAGTATCTTTAAATTGCTAATATGCAGAATTACTGGAATATAAGGCACTTATAATTTAAGAAAAGTTAAATACACCAACTAATTGCTGCTAGACTTCTCTCCTTTCCTATGACAGGTTGAGAAGTGAAAATGGAAATCAAATAAAATTTTAGAGTGAGGATCCTTAGAAGAAAGAAGGGGAAGATAAAAATGGATTAGGATCATGTTGGATAAGAAAATGTTTCCTTTTCTTGCCCTTTGAGGTGTTGGTTGTGGTAGAAGTGATTCTTTGGAAATGATATGAATAGCTCCAGCACATTGGTGAAATTGTAATAATTTGTCTCCACAAACAGAAACATCAGTGCCTTTCCTTTCTTACATAATATTGACATAACCTCCTTATCATCTGTAGAAAAACTGAAGGTCTGAGTATTGGAGCATTAACTGGTTATCCTGGTTCCATCACAAAAGTTCATGGGCTATAATACTTGTGGGTGGAGAAGTTGGACTGATGATAGTTCATTCTATTGTCTTAGTCCCTTTAAATTTAAACTTTATTCCTTAAAAGAACTATTTGGGCCTACTAACAGAATAGGCCAAGAAAATCTCAGTTGCACTGTACCCTAGAAAGTATAAAAAGGGGTATAGTTCATCTGTTATACTGTAGGGTATACTATCATTTTAATTAAGGGCTTTCAAAGAACATGATAACAGATGATCCCTGTTTGATAGCTCAGGTTAGCATCAGCAATAGTTTCTATGTTTTTTTAAAATGATCTTTTTTTCTGAGATATTTAAGAACATCTTCATGGGGAATATAGGACTACTACCCCTTTTATTACTGATAGAATAGTGTTTAGGAAAGTTGTATAAACATTGAAATATTAAAATTTTAAGAGAATTAATTTTAAGTTGAAGAAGTTATTGTTGATTCCTTCCTTTTCTAATCTTCCTAAGCAGATTACTAACTGGGTATTTTTGTTTGTTCTTGTGGGCTAAAGGTGGATTCTTGTTGCAACACATTTTTGTTATGGTAAAACTTTCCTGTGGTTTCAAAGACCTGGTATGCATTTTTCAAACCAGATCTGTATCCTATCCTATGCTTGAATAGTTCCATCATTCAATGAGTTTTAGTGTTTTTTTTAAGAAAAGTTTCTATGAATGTGAAAGACAACCAGAATCTTATTGCAACTTTGAAAAATTTTGAAAATTTTAGCTTTTGTGCTAATTATTAAGTAAGTTCTAATGTTTGGCTGGTGTTCTCAAATCCAAATTGCTAAATTAGCCAATCCAAATGATAGCCTTGCTTTTCTGACAATAAAATACAGTAGATTGTTTAGTTTTACACATAAAGGAAAATGTATTTTATTATCTTATTAGAATCAGTTTGATTTCTCATTGCCACTCCCAAGACAGGTTGGGTGTCAGTGAAGTATGAATAAGCTGCATTTTTTTCTACAACTGTACAGGTTGGTGACTGCAGTGTTATCCATGAAAACATTCTTTCAGTCTCTACTCTTTGCTACAAGGTGAAGGTTTCAAAATTCACGTCAACCCTTTTTAAGTGTATATAAGATACAAAAGTCACCTTTTATTTTTAGTCTAGCATGTTTTCTTTGGGCCTCAGTTTCCTCATCTATAAACTTGAGGGTATTGAACCAGATTTAATATTTTATGAACTTTTTAGTAGTCTTTTGAGCAAGTTTTATAGGTATATATATATATGAATTGTGTGTCCTTTGTTATGGTGTGCTTCAATTTTTTCTCCTGTGTTAATGCTTTTAACAGTACATGCTTATCTAACAGCATTTCTACTGTCTAGCCCTTTACTATTTTCAGTAGCCCAGTGTTTATTATTTATTACTTATAGGCAGATATTGGGGACCACATTTCTCTGGCATATGTTCTTGCAGGAAACCTGGCATTTTCTGCTATACATTTCCATCAACAAAAACAGCTCTGTCAAATTAGCACACTTGCCATTTTGTTACAGAGCTACTTTTAGTGAATTTGCAGCCAAGCATGCTAAAGACTCCAGATTCAAAGCAATTGAAAAGATGAAAGATCGAGAGGCCTTATTTAATGAATTTGTAGCAGCTGCAAGAAAGAAAGAGAAGGAAGACTCGAAGACCAGAGGTGAGAAGGTAAGGTGGTTTTAGTTCCAGTGGTGTGATTGATGGGAGTATGAATGGATATTGACTAAGCTGGTGCTGGGTTTCTAGTACTTCACTTTATGGGATAGTTCAGCAGTTTTATAGACTCAGTTTGACTTTTTGTCATCTTCTAAAAATTCGTTGTGGAAGTCCTCCATTACCTTATAGTAGAATGCATAGATAAGTAACTTTTAAATGAGCTGTATTGTATTGTTTTAATTGCTCTAATATTTAATCTTTTAAAGGCAAATAGTGAAAAAATGAGAAAAGAAAATTTTTTTTTTTTTGGCCTGGAAAACCCAGAAATAGTTATTTTCATGGCTGCCTACTCAGTGGTGGCAATATAATTTCAGAATTCTTTTTAAGTGGTAACATTTAAATTTCAAAGGACTTTTTTTATCTCTTTCCTGTGAAAAGGTAGCATTTTAGTGGCTCCTTAATCTTTCAGTAAACATATCTTTTGTGTAAATTACTGCTTATCAGAATTAAAGGTCGACCATTAAAGTTTAATGAATTCCAAATGTCATTTGACAGCAATGTCAAGTGCAGAGCAGGAGCTCACCACTGGGAAGGCAGGCTGGCAGGGCAGTGGCATCAGTAGTGTACCATCAAAACATGCAGCCACCTTCCTTAATGTCCTTGTATGTTGTGTGAATGGAGTAAAATAACCTCTGGAGCCTAATCATTCTTGACATTTGAAGTCACTAACATTTTCTAAAGTTTAGGTAATGTAAATTTCATTTATTAGGATACGAGAAGAAAGCAACCTTGCTTCTAAGAAAAGTAATATACTCTGATATACAATATTTAAAATGGTATTATAATGATATACTTGTAATTTAAATGACAATTCCAGATAAATTACTCTTGTCAGAATCATTTGAGTCTTCCTAATTAGCTGTTTTATTGGACTTCTGTCAAAATAAAACTGTTCAGAAGTACTTTATCATTGACATTTTCTGTAAAATGATTATGCTTCCCAGAGGAAATACACACAATTACATACTTTATAAGCATTTTATATACTGTATTGGAACCATGCCTATGGAGTTGTTAAATTATTTTTGAATTTTAGAAGTAGTCAAATTTCATGAATTAAAGAAAAGTTAAATAAAATATATTTTGATATTGCATGACTGTTCTTAGATAAGTTGATTGTTTCTTTTTGCATTTAAAAGTACTGTTCTTTTTCTAAAACATTTTGTAACCATTTTATGTATTCTGTTTTATAACAAGTGGATAGACTTTACAGTTTTGTGCTGTGCGGCCTGTCAATCAGTTCAGTCTGACAGCTGTCAAACACTGACACGCAAAGTATTATGGGATTCCCTAGTGAGGAAAGAATTGGTATCTCTGTGTGGTGACTTTAGCCTCCCGCAGTTCCGGTACTTTACATTTTTTTAGTTTTTTTCCTTGTGAAGTGATGAGAGTTGTGCCCAGAATGTGTTAACTGAAAAAAAAAAAAAATTAAAGAGACATTACATCTAAATACACCTAAAATATTTTCAGCCTTATTTTCTTTTGCTTTTAAAATGTAAATTCTTTAAATTCTACTGATTTTTGTACCATTGAAAAAATAAGGCGGCAAATTGATGAAGTGAAGCTTTCTCAGCCAGTATTAAGTTTGCAAATTTAATCATTAACTATGTATTCTACACAGAAATCTTTAAAGTAAGGGTTTTAATAATAGGTTTCACTTGGACATTTTGTGAAGCGAAATCACAAAACACTTAAGAGTATTTTTGTTAACCACTTTGGCATTTTTCTTTTAAAAATATGTGGCTACATCTATTTTTCATTGTAAATTTTATTGTTTTTGAATAGTAAGATCAATGACATTTGTATGTTGTCAGTAATTACTTGAAAGTTTGCTTGATCTTATGACTGTGGGCCTGGCCTTTGTGGCATTAAAATGCTTAATTTGATAGCTGAATTACTTTATTTCAAAAATTGTTTCCACGTTTATATTAGGGCCTAACTTTAGAATCAATGAGAAATACCTTGATGATGAAATGTGTTCAGAGTAAACACTTAATTGTACTTTAAGATAGAATTATGGTTCTAGATGCTGTCCATTTTGTTTGTGGACCCACAAGTATCTCTTCAGCATCCTTGTAAATCATGGTCATCATAGTCACACTTAAAGAATAATTTTTGTATCCTGTGGAAATGTCCTTAGAGTGTTATAAATGCTTTGTTTTTACCATAATCATTGTCAGTTGTCTTTTTTTTTTTTTTTGGTGGAAGTTGAAGAGACAACTGCATTAGAATTCTTTTTTATGAACACAGTGACCAAAGTTGGTGAAATTGTAACCTAAAAATTGACTTATAAATCTTACAGTATATCTTATTCAATAACAAGGATCTCTAGAATTGTGGATCTGCTTTAGATAAGCTATTTCTCTATCACATTTTGAAATGGATCTATTTTGAGTCAAAAATTTGTTCTAGATCTTTCCACTCAATAAATAAAATGCTGGCATTATAATGCAAAGAGAGACTTTCCTTTGCTCAGTTAAATAGCTATTAATTGGAGAATGTGAGAGAGCTGATTGCAGTTTTATGCTGAGAAGCATATATTGTGTGGATATCAAGGCATAGTTTTTGAACCACAGCTAATATTAGGTAATTACTTATCATCTCTGCAGTTTTAAGTAATTCTTCCCTTCATGATAGTAGTTAGACTAAGCCAGTAGAGATTAATTCTCCTGTGAAGGGAAGGTAGAATTTTATTGCAATTAATTGATGCTGTTTCTTAGTTATATATCATACATTTAAAAAAATATACCAATACCCTTACTTTATAGGCTTCACTTAGGATATTTGAAAACTCTTTTAATTTGTATAAATTTCTATGGCTTAGAAAGATTCATGTTTGGTACTGTTTGCATGTTTTATTTTACTTGGAAAGAGCTTTCATGTAGTGAAATGTTTCACAGAAGTTTTGAATTCATCTTGTCAAATACATAAAAGGCAGACTAGATGAACATCAGTGATTTGCTAAAGTTGTATCAACAAATGGTTTCTTGATCTCTATTGAATAAGATCTTTAATGGTTCTGATTGCCCATAACCTAATTATGAGTCAATCTTTGTAATAGAAATGCCTTAAGAGCTGATTGGTTCTATCTTTTGATTCACTCTATTACCTGGAATAGTCTGTTTTGTAGTTTTATGTCTTAGAACCTTTCAGTTGTCCGGAAAGGCACATAGTTCCTTCCATGTTCCAACATTCCCATTATAATTCTGTGGTATGATAAAAATGAGTGTGTGGTGGAGGTGATGGGGCTTGGAATGGAGTGGTGGAAGTGCTTAATTTATTTTTGTAACCACGTTGTCTCCATAGTGATGAAATAGGTCTGACTCCACTCCTGGTTTCTGAGAGTGCTGTGAAGGCAGCATGTTTAATAACTGAGAGAGTGTAAAACCTGCTGTTGACAGGTTTTAAAGGGAGTCTTAAGATATTTTGGTTAAAGGATACAGTTTGCAAGTCCCCCTCTATATCCACCCCCTCCCCAATAAAAAACAAAATATGGGTTGCCCCTAGTAAAATCCAAAATCACAGTACCAAGTGAGCTATATGGGATGACTTAGGGGCATAAATATACCTCATTTCCCCCCCTTCTTTCCTGTTTAGAAAAAAGGTATTTCTTTGTAGCAGTATTAAAAGAGTAATGTTACTTAGTACCTGTAGTATAATCAGATACTTTTCTTATAAAGTAAACTTAGTTCATGAACTATTTTGAATTGCAGTGGTAGTAAAAGAATACATTTAGTGACTAGAAAGGACGAAAACATAATCCAAGTTATCTTTTCTTAAAATAAGGATAACTTATGACAAATTATAAATATGGAAATGTTGGTTTCTGCTCATTTCAGGGTAAGGGTAGAAATATAGTTTTCATGAAATTCTAAAATTTGACCATATATAGGTGGTATTATTATAATTCTCTTCCTTGCCCTCTACCTACCACATTTCTTTATAAGAATCTTAAAACACATGATGATTCCATTGGATTTTTGAGTCTGCAAAACTTCATGAAATAAATATATATAATCTTAGGCCTTGCTCATTAGAAAAGATAGAAAAATTATATTGTTATTTGTGTTATTGTAGCAAAAACATTAATTACCATCATATCAAATTAATAAGTATTTCACTGTAACTCATTACAAAGATTTAGCAAAAAATCAATACCAGGTCAAAGCAAATTCATACTTTGTAGAAACTTCTAAGACAAAATTATAGTTGTGTAAGAAATTATCCTCATTTGTCTTAAATATTATTCACTAAAGAAATAATTCATCTGTGCTTAAGCTAGTCTCAGTCAAGAACTTTTGTAATTATAAATAAAAATTTCCTATCCTCTTTTCTTAAAAATTAGCTAATTATAGATCAGGCACTCTAAAAAATTTTACATATTTCTCATTTAAGGTAAGTCAGCATTTTTTCATGTAGCAATCATTTATAAATCAATTTCTTACAGTGTGTTATTTTTCTTTCCCCATTTCATGTCCTATTTAAAATGTAGATCAAATCGGACTTCTTTGAACTATTGTCTAATCACCACTTGGATAGTCAGTCTCGATGGAGCAAAGTAAAGGACAAAGTAGAAAGTGACCCACGTTACAAAGCAGTAGATAGTTCATCAATGAGAGAAGACCTTTTTAAACAATATATTGAAAAAATAGCCAAGGTAAATAAACTGTGTGTGTTTGTTTGTACTAATTACATCCTTAAATAATTTTTTTAAAAGTAAGCTTGTCATATTCATCAGTACTACTTTAATTCATTAATAGAAGTTCATTTTCAAATGCATTTTGGAAATTAACATTTTTAATGAGAATTTAATTTGAAGTTATATTTGACAAACTAATTAGTCTAATGAAATTAGTAGAAAATATACTCCTGCTTTTTTTCAGAATTTAGACTCAGAAAAAGAAAAAGAACTTGAGAGACAAGCCCGAATAGAGGCAAGTTTACGGGAACGAGAGCGAGAAGTTCAAAAAGCTCGTTCAGAACAAACAAAAGAAATAGATCGTGAAAGAGAGCAACATAAACGTGAAGAAGCAATTCAGAATTTCAAGGCTCTTCTTTCTGATATGGTGAGTGTGATGTACGGTGTTAACTTTTTCTTTCACATTTTTATTCTAAATATTTTAGTTATATTCCATGAACCTTTTTTAGGTTTTATTTTGAATTAGACTTAACTGTAAAAGTTGTATTTTTGAAAAGTTATTTGTGAAATAGTATATAAATATAAGATAGCATCATTATTACACTTTAGTTTTTTAGCCTAGACAGCAATAAATAGTTATAGATAAATCATTTTTCAAAAACCCCTGAAATTTATATAATACTATTAATACAAAATATTCTCTTTTCAACTTTTTGTTGTGTTTCAGCACTCTTCATCCTCCCAGTGTTCCCACCATCATTTCTACTTCCTACTATTCATTTTCATTTTCTTTTTCTACTTCTGTTTTTCCCCCCTTGCCTTTTCTATGTGGTACAGTGCTAGATCTGAAGTTGGAGGACTTGTGTTCAAATTTCACCTTTTCCATCACCTCTATGTCTTAGGACACAAATCAGTTGTTAGTTAACCTTCTGTCCCTCAATTTAATTACCTATAAAATGAGGTTGTATTAAATGGCTTTTGAGATTTCTTTATGCTCTGATCTTGTGATGTTTTTATATTTTATCTATTGCATTTTCAGCTCTTAACAATTTTGGTTGCTGCTCATATTCAGAAGAAAGTTTGATTACTTCACCTTAGTGATTTCTCCAAATGCTTGATGCTGCTACTTAAGTTGAAATAGTACCATGTTAAGTTGTGTTTTTTGGGGGGTGGTTTTTGGAGAACTTGATGGATTTTTATGTATGCATGCTTCCTCAACCCTACACCCCACCCTTTCTTTGTCTACTTTCTACTAGAAGATTTTGGGACATCAGAAGTTTAACAAAGTCTCTGGAGATCATAAGAAGATTAATGGGAGAGTTGCATATAATTTTTACTTCCTTTTTTCCCTATTAGGGTTCAGCAGCATTAGTGAGCAAAAAAAAATGCAAGGATCTCTCGGTTGGAGGGAAGTTACCAAAAACTTATTTATAGGTTTCAGGATATTCAGCTTGTCAAGAATGTTTCTTCCTGTTTTAATTTAATACTGGCATCTTGAAATGTTACTTTCTTATTTTGGTGAAAAATCTAATGACTAATTCTTTGAAAAAGTGACTTCTTATAGCATATTCCACTGTGTTGTATTCTTTGTATTTTAGTGCTTAGGTACTTCCTTTAGTAATATCAATTGTAGTTATAAAGAAAAAGATACTGGGTCAGGGTAGGCCTCTCAGTATATAGAGAGGTAGTCCTAGAGACCAGAGGTCTTGGGTTCAAATGTGGTTTCAGATACTTCTTGGTTGTGTGACCCTGGGAAAGTCATTTCACACACACACACACACACACACACACACACACACACACACACACACACACACACACACACCCCCCATTACCAAGCCCATACCACTCTTCTGCCTTGGAACTGAAACTTAGTATCCATTCAAAGATAGAAAGTAAGGATTTTTTTAAAGATAGTTGAAGAATTAATCATCCTTTAAACTTGATAGATTAGTCCCTTTACTTGCCAACTTGGTTGTGGGACCTTGCCTATTCTCTTAGCTCTGATGAAATGGCTTTCAAGACTTAAGACTTATCTCCATGAGACACTGAGGCATTGGGGAAGAGTCTAATGGGCACATTGAGTATTACACTTTAATCTGGTATATTGCTCTGTGCCACCCTTCATAACCCTAAATGCAACATTGATAGAATTTAGAACTTATGATTTGTTTTTGAAAGCTATTTCATAGTGGAGGGCAAGCTCTGACAAGGCCTACCATACTGGAAAGTCTTCAGTTATGGTCTTGGTGAGAAACATCCTTACCAATTCAATTCATTCAGTATTTATGAACAAAAAACATTTATGCAGAGTTTGCGATGTATAAGGCCCTATCTAGGTCCTGGAGAAAGAGAGGCAAACAATGAAACAATCTCTGCCTTTAAGTTTACATTCTACTGATGGTATGCAACATGTTCACAAGTGAGTATATTCAAAGTAATTTTAAAACAGAGAGAGTGCTAACAACTGACGAATCAAGCAAGGCCTTGTATAGGAGCTGGTATATGATCAGTGCATTGAAGGAAACTAGAGATTCAATGAGGTAGAGGTGAGAAGGGATTGTATTCCTAACATGGGAACAACTCATGTAAAGGCATGTGAGTGGGATATGGAGTATTGTATATAGGGAGTGTTTTAGCACATATGTTTTACTGGAACAGAGTGTGCATGAAGTTGAGTAATATGAAATAAAATTGGAAAGAGTTGAACTAAATTGTGGAATGCTTTCAATTAAGACTGGAAAATTTATATTTCATGCTAGAAGCAATGGGCAACCATTGCAGATTATTGAGTAGTAGGGTATACATGATCAGATATATTTTATTTTTTTTTATAATTTTTTTTAACCCTTAACTTCTGTGTATTGGCTCCTAGGTGGAAGAGTGGTAAGGGTGGGCAAGGGGGGGGGGTCAAGTGACTTGCCCAGGGTCACAAAGCTGGGAAGTGTCTGAGGCCGGATTTGAACCTAGGACCTCCCAAATCTAGGCCTGAGTCTCAATCCACTGAGTTACCCAGCTTCCCAGATCAGATATATTTTAAGAACATCATTTTGGAAGCTGTGTAGAGAATGTATTTGAGATAAAAAGGGGAGAACAATTAGTAGGTTATTATAGAAGTTCTAGCAAGAGGTGATGGGAACCTGAACCCAAGGGTATAGGTGTGGGAATGAGGAGAAAAGGGATAGATTTTTTATGATAGGTATGAGATATGCAATGGAAATAGAATTGACAAGACTTGATAACTGATCGTGAATAGAGATTGAGAGGGAAAAAATCAAAAAAATGACTCTTAAGGTTATGAATCTTTGTAATGATTAGAACGTTATGTGATGTTATGAAAAGATAATGAGGAATTTGAATATTGGGGTGAAATATGAGTTTGGTTTTAGACATGTTGAATTTGACTTTTTGTAAAAATCCAGGTGGGAGAAAGCCAAGGTGAGAGATTTGACACTTAAGAGATAAGATAAGAGACAAGACACAAAGAGATAAGATTTGACTCCTGAAGACTATATTACTCAGGGTATTGGCATCTACAAAAGGAATAGTGGTATGAGTTAAAAATAATGAATCTTTTGTGGTAGTTTGAATATTCCTCTGATCATCAGTAAAGATGTCTCCTTTTTATAGAATTTGTTGTCTTGATCTTACTTTCTGAATAATTTTGGTATTTATTTCATTTAAAGGTTCCCATTTTCCTTAGATTAATCAACTTACATTCACATTAATGAAATATTAAAAGGTATCAAGAGTTTGGTGAAATGTGAAATTCTTTTTTTTTTTTTTTTTTAAGGTTCGTTCTTCAGATGTGTCATGGTCTGATACTCGGAGAACTCTCCGAAAAGATCATCGGTGGGAATCTGGCTCTTTGCTAGAAAGAGAAGAGAAAGAGAAGCTTTTCAATGAACACATTGAAGCACTTACCAAAAAGAAGAGGGAACACTTTAGGCAGCTTCTGGATGAAACTTCAGCGGTAAGAAATGGATTCTTATCTATTTGTTATGTTTTATTTTCAATAGGAGTAGATAAATAACTTAAAAAAAGAAAATACGAACTTTGACAGTTATGGTCTTTATATTTTTATTGCTCTTTCCTCCAAAATTCTTTTATTTCACTTCTCCATTTCCCCCTTTTTAGAGAAGTCTTAAGGTCGTTTTTACTCAACTGCCTTTTCCCCAGAATCTGTCAGTTTCTTTTCAAGTTCCTATGTTATGTTTGTTATAGTTAATCAAAGTATTCTTTTGGTCACCTCTCTTGGACTTACATGTCCTTCCCTACTATTTTTGATTCCATACCATGGCCCATATTTTTTGCAGTTTGTGCACGTTGTTATCCAGGTCTTGCTCCTAAGTAACTGTTCTCTTTTTGGTGAATGGTATCTTCAAAAGTTATGATGTTTGCCCATGTAAATGCAGGGTTTGCAGGTGAAATGTCTTAGGCCACCTTGAAAATATGGCCATGAAAATATCTCTTGTGGCAAGCCAACAAAAAGAAATTGCATTAAAGCTGCCTCACTGTCCCTAACTAGTCCTGTTACGCTTGGGCATTACAAGAGATCTCAGGTCAGTGTGTAATATTATGTACCATATGTGCTGCAGTTTAAGCTCCCTAGGAGAGTAAGCGACATTTATATTTTTATTTATTTGTCTTTTTGAAAGATTACACTTACATCCACGTGGAAAGAAGTTAAGAAAATTATTAAGGAAGATCCTCGGTGCATCAAATTTTCCTCCAGTGACAGAGTGAGTTTTAAAATTTGTTTTGTTGATATTTGTTAAGTATTTTATAAGTAAGTACTGGCAATTATAATTGAGCAACAGAACTACTTGCCTATGAATCAAGTCCATAGTTTTAGGCTCCCTGTTACACAGTAATGCTGCCAAACAGGGTGATGTTGGTACTTTTCAGTGAAGTGTTTTTTATCTTGATTTTAATCCTATAGTCTGTAGCTTCATCTAATAATAAAAATGTACAATGGAAATTTTTAAAATAAAAATCTTAAGTGTCTGGATTGAGCCTGTGTGAATTTTAGCTTTATGTACTGCTTCAGATTGTGGTTTGAATATATAGTATCCTTTAATAGGGTTATTATGTCCATTATGGGTTCTTTAATGTTCGCTTCTTATTATATGTATATTTGTGTCATTATCTGCCTTCAAAAATGTCCTATAAATATTTGTTGTTGTATTGTTGTAATTATTGCATGATATTTATTTCCAGCTTTGGCTTCTTACCATTAAACAGATTTTTGTGAATTTTAAATGTGCGAAATTTTGATGTACTGAATATTTTTTAGATATACTTTAATATGCTTTAATCAATTTGTTGTATAAAATAATTGAAGTAAATGATGGAATTCATCAACTTTTGGATCATTTACCAAGTATTCTAATGTTACTAATTATTTTCCTACAGAAAAAACAAAGGGAATTTGAAGAGTACATCAGAGACAAATATATTACTGCCAAAGCTGACTTCAGGACACTTTTGAAAGAGACCAAATTTATAACATACAGGTGTGTGCAACAAAGTATTTCATATCAATGACCATTTTGTCTTTACTAGTCCTTACTGAACAAGCCAAATCAAACTTTTCATTCACACACATGTTGACATGTTAAGTTTTAGGAGTAAGAGGCCAGATGTTCAAAACTGGATGCAATATCTATGGGCATTTTTTTTTTTTTTGAAGAAAGGGCCCAGATACTCATTCTCATTTTGTCTAGCCCTCCCCCTCCCACCCAGCCAGTGTCTTTAAAAAGTGATCTTTATTTTTACTCAACAGTTTATCTGTTATATTCAACTATATGAAAACCACATCCCATGAAGAGACTTTTTTTGCATTCTTTATGAAGTAATTTTTTTCTCCCTTAACTATAACATGACTGAAACATTCTGAAGCAATAAAGTCATCAGTTCAGACTCAATTTTCTGAGTTTCTTAAAACGAAAGCATAAAATGTAAAATTAAAAAGTCTTAAATTGGATTAACTCTGCAGCGTGCTCAGTTCTTTTTTTCCCCCCATCATTGTCATCAGTAAAATACACATTTTACATTGATTTAGAAATTAGTATGCAGAGAAGCATTGCTGTACTTGTGCTTCTACTTGGCTTCCTTCAAAAAAATTATTTGGAACGTGAAATAAGGGTTACATGCATGGGAGGCTAGGTAGTGCTGAGGGTGTGGTTTTTAGGTATTTTGTCATTTGATATGGCTTTTGGACTTTTTGGTCAGGGTCCTTAATGTTTTGCATCAGCTTGGGCTTTTAAATTAGATGTGAAGTAAGACTTCTTTCTACATTTTTATAGTTAATTTAGTGAAAGATGTGAAAGTGAAAGCTTGTGAAAGATGCTGGGATTGGCAGCCCCGCAGACTGAAGTCCTCTGTTCATCCACAGAACAGGTACAGCACGGGCAAGATTTACCCACCCACCCTCAGCCCTGATCTGGAGGGACCACCACTAGGGGTGGGAGGGTAATTCAGCTTCTGAGGCCCTTTCACTCCTTGAAGTCTTTGCTGAGACGACCTACAAAGGTGACCACTGCAGTGAAATTTTTCTTTTTTTTAAATATGGAAACACAATTAGGAACTAGACTGACATCGCCAGCTCATTTCTGAAAGGCCTGTGGGCAGCAGTCAGTAATTATTGGGCTTTTTTTCCTCTTATTTCAGATCCAAAAAGTTAATCCAGGAGTCTGATCAGCACTTGAAAGATGTAGAAAAGATTTTGCAGAATGACAAACGATATTTGGTACTTGACTGTGTGCCAGAGGAGAGGCGAAAACTCATTGTGGCATATGTTGATGACCTGGATCGACGAGGTCCACCTCCACCTCCAACAGCCTCAGAACCTACGAGACGATCAACAAAATAATTCTGACATAACTCTTCACACCAAGGGTATCTATTAATTCAAAATGCTTGCATGAGCCACCTGTCAGATTTTTACATAAACATATATAAGAGTCAGCCTGTTGCAAAACCATCTGAAGAGTGGAGGAAGGAGCAGCATTTGTGAACATGGTTTTTGAACAAAGAACTTTGGAAATATTTATGCTTTTCTTTGTGTGGCATGACTGACATACATACTCAAACATCTAGACTGTCTCTAGTAAATATAAAAGCTTGAAACTAAAGATTATCCTTATATGAGGTGTGGAAGTCAGTAATTTTTGATGACATTCTTCCTAGCAGTGTTATATATGCAAGACTTAAGGAATGGTTTATGGTCTGAACTTGTAAGATACAAGTGCCATGAACTTGGAGAAAATCCCAAGTTGTTTTTGTAAAAAGCAGGTAAAAGAAAAACATTGTTAATTAAATTCTCAGCTGCCAGAGGCAGAGGCTAAGAATATTGTAATGCTTCTGCTTTTTGCCCAAAGTCTCTAGAGACCAGTTTAGTTTGAATTTGTTCACAGATGTGCTTTGATTATCCCTCTGAATTATAGGCAAAAATCTGGTTGCTTTGTCTAAGTGAAGATTTTTCTGGTAATTTCTTCTTGGATATGGAAACACAGTCAATAACAATGCCTACCAGAACAGGACGGTTGTATAAACACATTTTTATTCACCATAGAAGTGATCTTTATCAATTTCTGGATTAGAGAGCAAATTACCCTTCTGGGTAATCCTTGTAAACTATACTCCTGTTTGAATGTTAAACTTGTGTTTCTAAAGTTTAATTTTGAAATGTTTGAATTGTTCAGTTTATGTATTTGAACTACAATAAACCAACCCTTTTTATATGTGGATTGTACATGCTTAATGTTAAATAATCTGTAAAGAAAATTTGTTTTAAAATTTGTTCTAAAAAGAAGCAGAAAATGGATACTGCACAAATGAAATCTGCTTTAAAACTTTTGATATTGCATTTTTTTAAAGCCTTGAATGCATATTTTTTTTAGAGCTTTGAATGTGATATGAATTATTTGCAATGCAAAAAGGAAAGGGATTTGAAAGGACTCTTTGTGTTCACTTTCTTCAGCTCTATCTTTCTTGTCTCACACAGTAAGCAAAAACTACATTTTTGCTTTTTTTTCTTAATTGATGCTTTATGCATTTCATGGTAGTTCTTTCCATGTATCATGCATCTTTCTGTGATACTTCACCCTTCTTTGACTCCCCATCATGTTTTAGCTCTGTTGTCACATCAAGAACACTGATCTCTTCTTCATTGTTTCCTTTTGGGTAGGTTGGGGAGTGTGACAGGATGTTACATTTCTATAAGTGGTTTCTTGAACAAGTTGTTTATTTTATTTCACCATCACTACTACTGCCCCCAAAGGCCACTTTATAGGAAAATGTGACAGATCTAGGCTTAGATGTGTTTGTTTATGTGTGTATACACACACTTATGTTACCTTTCCCAGTGCCTACCACAGTACCTTGCACATAGTAGGTGCTTAATAATAAATGCTTATTAAATGATATCTAGTTATAATATTTAGATGCACATAGATGTATGTGTAATTGTACCTATAGAATCACTATATCAGATTAAGTTGGAGCTCCATAAATTTCATACAGTATTTAACTAGGTTGTCTTTCCCTTTATTTTGCAGTTCACTTCTGCAAATCCATTGAGTATTATTGAGTACTGTGAGGAATGACTGAAAGGGGCCATTTTCGAAACTGGAGGAATTTCTGTGCTGTTAAAGATAATAATATTTAACCTAAGTTTCTAAAAAAAGTTACTAGACTATCAAAATTTTTGTCATGACTTTGAATTCTACAAATTGATGTTTGCTCAGTCATTGTCTTCCTCCTATCTCACAGTGAAATTTGATACAAATGGGCTTGCTGACATTTAAGTAATTATGTCTTGAAATATTGGGAAGATTATTAATATAGATTGGAAATCAGTATGTATTACTGCAAAAACTCCAAAGCCCAACTTCTCTTTTTGTAAGTTATCATAACTGAAGCATGGGATATCAAAGCTAAGACTATATTTCAGGTATTCACTTACGTATTCTTCCTTTTGTGTGCATCTTGAAATGCTAGCAAACTGTATTTTGACAAGACAGAATATATGATTTAAATTCCTCTTGAGAGTTTTTTGTGCCAGAGACAAGGTCAACCCTCCCTGTGAACCAAAAAGCAAATAAACCAACCCATTTATACCACATAACAATTTTGTGTAAGAAGAAGAAATTTGGCATAATAGGCATCTCCTGAAATGAAACAGTATTTGCAGTAAGGCATGTTTGTTTTTATTTGTTCATAAGTAAAAATGAACATCAACAATGTCATCTTACATTCAAAATTTAAAGTATATAGAGAACATAGAACACACATTCATACAATTTCTAATAAAGGATTGAAAGATATTTAATCTGTAAGCTACATGCATCACTAAACAATTCTTTGGACTCTTGTAGAAAGTAGTACTGCTGTGGGTTATCTTTCTGTGGCATTGTGAGCATTAGTGAATCTTGTAATTTATAAGGTGGGGGTAAATATAAACAACCCTCTACTTAAGCATCTATAGAATAAATAAGAAACCCTATAAATTATCACTTATTTTAAAAAATGCTTCTTTTCTCTCCACAGTGTCTTCCTACTCCAATTTCTCTATTCTACCTCTGTCCTTTTTGCCTTAAGGCATTTCTGAGGGAGCCCAACAATGGAAATATACTTAGAAACCCCATTAGAATTCTGGGAAAAAAGGTAACTAGTCCCACTAGATGCTTTCTGTATTATAGGAAGAATGATGCATTTATAATTAACTTCATGGGAAGATGTTATTTAGTTAGTTATAAAGTTCTGGATTGGTGAGGGGTCTGATAATTGGGATTTTCCTATTTACCTTTATGGGGAGAGAAAAGTCTGATTAAAGTGTTGGGGTTTCTTTTCCAATATTTTCTAGGTTTTTTTGCCCTTTTTTCCTGCATTGTCATTGCATTTTTTTAATTTCCGTCCCTTTATTAAACCAGGTTCTCTGCCTCTCTGTGTTCCTTCTCTTCCCTGTTACACATCTACCACTACTGTCATTTGGAGATACTATATTGTTCTAAATGTTCTAGTGAGCAAATTCAATATGATGGCTTAATTAAGCTGTGGTTTTTTTAACTTATCATGTACTTATTTTGAAAGACAGTTTTTAGACTGTGAAAAACAAACTTTTCCACCTCTGGTAACTTCTGAAGCAGTAACCTCAATTTTTAAGAGGGGCCCTGATATGAGTAGAGAGTATTAGAAAGGGATAACTTTCAAAGACTTTTAACTGGTAGATTAAGGACCACATTTTATTTTTCTAGGGTTAATAATAATAGCATTTACATAGCACTTTAGAGTTTGCAAAGCACTTTATGAATATTTTATCTTACTAAGAGGAATGGTTAGGGAAAAGTAGCCTGACTAGTTACCAAATGGTCTTTTAAGTTGAGATCTTGCTGAAAGAGTAAAATCTTAAGCTTTAAACCTGAAGGGCTTTTCAGGTATTAAGTTTGGCTAGGTGGGAGAGCCACCTAGTAGTCCTATATTTTCCTAAAAAGAAACAACAACAATGCCAAATTACGTGAGCGATTTCAAATCAGCATGAACACTAGGAAAAATGTCAAGTAATTCCTAGTGTCTAATTTTCTTGTAGATAGTTGGTTAGTTGAATTTGCCAGAATTAAATAAAGCTTGTTTGTTTATGCATTGAAAATAATTGAATTCTGAATCTGTTAAGTCTATATTTTGCATTCTGATTGTATGAAATATAAATTAATTTGATATCAAATATACTTTAAAATTGCTTAGTCAATTGGCTTTTTTAGTGCCAAGGAGGGCAAAGAAATGGGTTCAGGCCCATTTCATCTAAAATATAGTTTTGCATGAAGAGCCACCTTGGCACAGCCATCAGTTTCACTGTTTTTCAACCAGTCCTGCTGTCAGTTCTGTGGGTTAACAAGGGAAGAGAAGAGGGTAAATGGCATGGTGCAAAATCTAAACTGGGAGATAAAAACAACTTAGAATATGAAAGTTTGAGCATTGTACTTGAAAATTTTTATTTCAAGTAATCTATGCATCATTAATGTTTCACCTAATATAAAAAGATATTCCTACTTATTGGAAATATGATTTTTAAAGCTTTGATGGCAAGACATTTCTTGAGCACAACCAAGAGCAAAGATAATATTACCAGATTTTTACCTAGCAAAATCTTAAGCAATATTGGTAAGCAAAAGTTTATGCAAACACAATAAATACACATCTTCATTTGGCTTTGGACCTTGTAATTTCATTTACTACAACCTGGTGTCTCAGAACCATGTTCCCAGGGGATAGGGTCATTGTCTTGCTCAGTAGGGACTATATCCCTTTCATGCCAAAACTGTTCCACATCGGGCAGGACGGGAATCTCCTTGTCTGTTTTCTCTTCACCAGAGGGGGAAGATCCAGGTTTCTCTTTGTCTGGTACAGATGGCAGGGGCTCTTGAGATGGGACGTTTTCCGAAATCACCTGTGAGTTACTGGCTAATGTTCCTTGCAAATTTGGGTCAGGTAGCGGCTTTTTTGATGTCAACCATCTCCAGAAATCTTTGAAGCCTTTGAATTCTTCAGACATCACTAAGAAAATGAAGGGGTTTGCAGAAGAGATAGAAAACATAAGGACTTGAGATAAGGCTATAAAACCTTGAGGTGGAACAGGGCTTCCTGTCTTTAAATGCCATACCCATAGCCAAGCTATCCATTCTGGTAGCCACATGATGGCAGAAGTTATAGCGACACTTAACAACATCATTGTGAGTCGCCTGGATCGTATCTGGTTTCTCAGATTTTGGGTCTTGGTTCCTCTGTGTTGGTACCGGCAGTAAGCCTTCCAAAAATACATGCCAGCAAAGAGCAAAGGAAGGCAAAATACAAGGAGAGGGTAGAGCTTACCAAACGTAGAAGTGAACTCCTGTGCCAGAGCTGGCACATCCATGATGCACATCTCCACACCTTCGTGGTATCTAAGGGTGCTAAAGAACCATTCCGGCAAGGGTAAGAGGCAAGCCATGGCCCAGATGACTACCAGTATTGTCCATATTGTGCAGTTGTTGATATTCATTTGCTTGGCTGGGTTGCTTACATACATAAAGCATGCTTTTGCTACCACAACAATTGTTAGACTCTTGGCTGCCATGCATGTGTGTGTGAACCAGTCAGAGGATTTGCAGACAAACCATCCCATATCCCAAACACCTTTGGAGTATGCTGCTGCCCGAAGAGGTGCAGAAAATAGCAGGAGAAAGAGATCAGCTAGGCTCAGATTTAAAATCAGGGAGTTGATCATGGATAATTTTCCTCTCCAAGCACCATGTAGGAGGATGCTGATCACACACAGGTTCCCTGCAAGACCTACTAAACAGATTGCCATTAAAAAAGCAGGAATGATGGACCTCCAGTCCTTGGAGTCATTGGGTTGATAGCCTCCTGCAAAGTGGAGTCTTGCTAATGAAGTGTTCATGGTGCTGAAGTTGGAGTCGTCTGAGTCTGCTGCTAGCATAACCTTTCCTTAGGAACTGTCCTTTGTCAGCCCCTCCTACAGATGTGTGGCTTTAGCTCTTTTGCATAGGAAATATTCTTTCGTCAGATTTATCTAATGTCACCCAATCACATCTCCCCTTTTCCTTATTCCCTATATTTGGCTGTGGAAGACAGTTGAATCAGAGCTTGTCTGACTGTTTGATACTATATACCTGCAACCCCAGTGATTGACGTTCACCATTGGGAGCAGATTGTTTTTTTTCTTATTAGCAAGTCTAATAACCTGGATTATCGGTCCTGTGGAGTAATTAAAATAGCCTCTTCATAAATGATAGATTAGATAGACACGTAAGTATATAGGATATGTTCTTGGGGCTGCCATGAGCAATTAATCCATTTATTTGGTGTAAGCTTAAAAGCCCCAGGATCAGTGCATGTTAACTGCCTTTAAATACCCTTGCTTTATAGACTAATATCTTCTACTTTCTCTCCACAGAAATGAGCTTACCCCTATCCCTATTCTCAGGCAGCTGGCTCTGACCACTTGCATACACAGAGCCCTTCAATCAAGTAATAGAACCAAGGAGAGAGTCCTGGGAGAAATTTAATCATGAACACTATATTTGTTCCAAAGATTGTGAGTTCCTTACAGGTGTATAATTTAGTGTAGCTCTACTAAATTAGAATATTAAAATGCATTAGTTATGAAGGCAATTGAAATATTTAATCCTTTTAACCTCAGTTGTGTCCAGGAAGCAGGACTTCACTGTTTTGCTGGATTTTCCATGTATTTATTGATAAATATGCATGTAGAGATAATTCCATATTTTTCTCTGTGGAAAAGAGAGGAGAAAAAGGAAAAAATTATAAATAATTTGCACTTAAGTAAGCTTGAAGAAAAATGACTTATCTGAAAGTTGTTTTAAGAATGAAATTATATTCTAGTATTAGTGTGTATTAATTTCACCATCACCAATTTGAACCTGAATAATAGACAGTGGTTCTACTCTAGAGGGGCAAGAGGAGCAATAATTGCTCACTAAAATGCCTTCTCACTTTGAGTGGGAATTTAAAAAAATTCTTTTAATGGCTGCAAATATGTAGTGTGAAATGGAAAGTGACCTGTATTTTTAGTCAGAAAGCCTGGATTCTCCTGGTTCTGCCACTGATTATCTGAATGACCTTGGACAAGGTCACACCTCCAGGTTGAAGTTTCTTCTATCTAGTGAAAGGGTTGAGTGACTTAAGGTCTCTTCTAGTTCTCAAATTCTTTGACATTTTGAAGTATGCTGTAATGTTAGCATTCAATAAAAATAAAAAAATCCCTGCTTACTTTTATAATAAAGTATTTTTGTAATGCCATTTTATATTGTGGCTAGCCACTGACCTGCCCCTGTTAAACTATATTCTGCTGATTTGGGGATTTACATCTATGTCTGTAGAGATAGATAGCAAGAAAAAAGTTATTACACACATATGTGTGTATGTAGTAATGCATATGTACTGACCTTGTGCTAAACTATTTTCCTGTTTAGGATATACATATGTACATTTGCATGTGCATGCATGCACATGACAGTGTGGTGTGTGTGTGTGTGTGTGTACTTTGGGACCAATTACTTATTTTCCAAATATCTGGCCAGGTATAGTTTTGTGTCCATGAAACAGAGTGATGCTATGGTTTTTGTTTTTAAACCTTTACCTTTAGCCTTAGGATCAATACTGTGTATTGATTCCAAGGCAGAAGAATGGTAAGGGCTAGGCAATGAGAGTTAAGTGACTTGCCCAGGGTCACACATCTAGGAAGTGCCTGAGGCCAGAGTTGAACCCAGGACCTCCCATCTCTAGGCCTGGCTCTCAATCCACTGAGCCACTCATCTGCCCCTGGAGTGATGCTACTGTTGACCGATATCAAGATGGAACCTACAACTCTGAGTTCATTCAGCATATGCTGTTATCTAATAAAATTTAACTGCTCAGGCTATAGGCTATAGGTGTTACTAGCTATATGACTCTTTAGACTTAGGACTGGATGAATAAAACTTTACATCTCTAATGTAGTTGAAAGAGTGGGGAAAATATCCTTCTGTACTCAATTTTCCAGTAAAATAATGAATCTGGAGAAAATCCATAGAGAAAACTGAATTGACTAAGGAGGTGCAAGACTTGACCAAAATTGGCATTTTGGTCTCAAAAGATGAACACTGAGAATAAGGATATGCTGAAAGTACAAAATTGGTACAAGTATGTATATTTGGAAAGTGGATTTTTTGCTGAATACTAGACATGGGAAATATTCCTTGAAAATCAAGGCACTAAAGTTAGGACCAAAAATGGAAATATTACTTTTATGATAATAGTTATAATATTTAGGGAAGTAATCATTCCATGGGGTGCTACAGATTGAAAGTATGAATAGCTTAGGAAGTATTTAAATTTGTGTAGGAATAGACCATAATGGGTTAACTGAAGGAGTCTACCAATGGTGCATTGAAGTGGCATTTATTTTTGAGAGATTGACAAGAAGGATAATCTCCATTCCCACTTTCACTGCACGGTATAGGAAATTTCTCACTCAACTTGGATTTGAATGCTAACTCTCTCAACCTGTGTGACCTTGGGCAGTTTATTTAACTTCTATGGGTCTCAGTTTCCTTATCTGCCGAATTAAGAGTTGTTCTAGATAACTTTTGAGGACTCTTCCAGTTCTAAATAACTTTTGAGGACTCTTCCAGTTCTAAATCTATGATCCTATGAAACACAAATCAATCAACACGCACTTAGTAAACACTACTCTGTGCCAAGCACTTAAAGGTAAAGATAGAAAAAATGAAATAATCCCTCCCAGGAACTTGCAACCTAGGGACTGGGGGTGGGGTGGTAATATGCAACTCTAAAATGGAGATGGAATAACAGGATCAGGAAAGGCTTCATGTAAAAGGTAAGACTTTCAAGCTGTACCTTCAGCACACAAACAGAAGGATTTCTTGAGGCATTGGTTAAGGGGGAGTGCATTCCAGACAAGAGCCATAGACAGGCAAAGGAGACAAGGAATGAAAAACTGAGCAAGGAACAGGGAAGACCAGCTAGTAACTCAGAGTATGGGAAAAGGAGTAATGTATATCGAGGTTGGAAAAATAGGTTAAAATGAACTCAGTGCAAATGGAAATATACTTTTCTCATTTTCTTCATTTTTCTTTTGTGTGTTTTCTTTTGCAAGATGGCTAATATAGAAATATTTTACATGACTACATATGTGTATGTATGTATGTGTGTATGTATATGTAAAATCAATATGTTGCTTTCTCAAGAGGGAAGGGATGAAGGGCAGGAGAGAGAGAATTTAGAATTCAAAATTTATGTTTAAAAAATGTTAAAAAATCTTTTTCTTACATGTAATTGGAGAGAGTACCAGAAAAGCCTAGAGCAGGGGTCGGCAATGTATGGCTCTTTCTGCAGGAGCCATAAAGTCAATTTTTTTCAGGCGCTGTTACAGGAGTGCGCACTGTGAGCACTGTACGGCTCTCACGAAATTACATTTTAAAAAATGTGGCGTTTATGGCTCTCACAGCCAAAAAGGTTGCCGACCCCTGGCCTAGACTAACACTTACTAGCCATGTGACCCTGGGCAAGGCATTTAACACTGTTTGCCTCTATTTCCTCATCTGTAAAATGAGCTGGAGAAGAAAATTGCAAACCATTCCAGTATCTGCCAAGAAAACCCCAAATGGGGTAATGAAGAAAGATTACGGCTTATAAAGGCATTAATCAAATAGAGAATTTTATATTTTATACTAAAGGCAATAAGAAGTCACTGGAATTTCAGACCTGCACTTAAGGAAAATCACTTTTGCAACTATATGGAGAATGGATTGGGGCAGAGGGAGACTTTCAGGTGATGAGGCTATTGCAATGGTTGAGGAAAGAGGTGATAACCAAAGTAGTGGGTGCGTGAATAGAGAAAAATGTGAAAAATGTTGTGGAGGAAGAAATTGTAAGATTTCTCAGCTAATTGATTGGTTGTTACATGGGGCAAAGGAGCGTAAGGAGTTTAAGATAATACTGTGGTTATGAATCTGGGAAACTAAAAGAATGGTGATCATCTATTTTACAGATATAGGGAAGTTTGGAAGACAGGTTGGTTGATGAAAAATGAGTTCTGTTTTGTTAACATTCACTGTAATTACGTTGACTATAATGGTAGTTGTTTTCAAATGAGGATTCAAATGAGATAGTTGTAGAGTATTAAAGTACTATGTAAATGTTTCCATCCTGGAGAGAGGGGTGTTCTGTGAGGTCTTGATCTCAGTGAGAGCAAATAGGTTGGGGGTGTGTGAGAGAAAGAGATCCTGAATGAAGAAATTATTCATTGTGGAACAGAAACTCTTGAAGACTCAGTGGAAATGATGGACAGGGTTGCAGTTGAGGAGGATGAGGATGAGAGAGCAGCAGGAGGTGGAGCCTCAGAATATCATCTGGTGATTAAGTAATACCGAATAGGTAGAATAATAGGTGGTGGGAGTTTGCTAGTCATAAGGATAGTAGGGGGAGCAGAAAACTTACCATTTTTACCACCTTCCTGGAGTGATGCTTCTATATAAAGGCCAGGGAATTTGAGCCTTGATTTGTTTGCTCTCACTGGTAGGTGGAGGCAAGGCAGGGAGTATGGCAAAGGCAGAATTTTTATGGGAAAAGAACTAGCAGTTAGGAAGATCAGGAAAGACCTCATGAAGAAACTGAACTTTGGAAGAAGCTAAAGATTTTCAGAGGAATAGAGTAAAGGAGTATGTTCCAGATGTGGGAGATAGCCTTTGTTGAGATAGGTGATGGAGACTATGTGAGGAATAGCAAGAAGACTGTTTGGGATGAACTGGAAAGGTATCTTAAAGCTAGGTTTTAAAGGGCTTTTAAGAACAGAACATAGATATTTATATTTTACCATAAAAATAATAAGAGAGCCACTAGAATTTAATTATGTAGGAGATATATATTACACATACATGAAATAAGTACAGAGTGATTTGGGGAATTGTACTGACTGGGGGAATCAAGACAAACCTCTTAAAGGAGGTGTCACTTGAGTTGAGATGTTAATGGGAATTAAATGTTCCAAAAGTCATAAAAGAAGGAAGAGTATTCCAGGCATGAGGCAGCCTGTGTGAAGGCATATGTAGAAGGTTCATATATAGTAAATATTAGCAAGTGGCTCTGTAGAGTGTGGGGGGAGTATTGTATAATCAGCCTAGAAAGATAGACTGACACCAGATTATGAAAAGCTTTGAATGTCACAGGTTAGCGAACCCATCTGAATATAGGTTAATACAATAAATAATAAACCAATGTTTAGTACTTAGCTTTTAAAGTACTTTTAATGAATGTTGGATAGTTCAGATTCTCTCCCTATATCACCTTTTAAAATTTATTAATTACCAATTACATGTTACAACAAATTTCCACACAAGTTTTCCAAAAATATATGATTTAACATATCTCCCCTCCCTTCCTTTTCCCCTCCTGGTGCTAGCAGGCAATTCGATCTGGGTTATAGATATCATGTCAAACATTTTCATATTGTTCATTTTTATGAGTGTAATCTTATAAAACCAAAATCCCAAATCATATACCCAAATAAACAATCGAAAAATCATATCCTTTCATCTGCATTCTGACTCTTAACAGTCCTTCCTCTGGAGGTGGAGAGCATTCTTTGTCATAAGTCCCTCAGAATTGTCCCGGATCATTTATATCACTTTATTCTTGAATCATTTCCTTTTAAAGATTATTTCAAGTGCTCATACCCCCTATCCCCCAGTGTGTTTTTTTTTCACAGTATAATATTGTCTACTGCTATTGTTTTCATATTTTAAAACATAAGATTAAAATAATATGAGCACCAATATATATTTTGACAACTTAATATACCAACATTTAGATTAAATTCATTTTGGTTATCGATTCTAGTGATGTTTAAAAGTGAGGATACAAATGAGAGCCGTAAAAAGTGATTTCTAAATGTAAAGAACTTTATAGAGGCCAACTGTTATACAGTTTGCATAACATTGGAGTTTGAGATGTGCCGATTCTGTAATAGAGCTAATAAGGTAAACCATTTTTGTTTAAATAGATTTAATAGAATCTTAGAGTTAGGGACTTTACATGAAATCTAACTCTAATCCAACTAAAAACTCTCCATTCTCTGTCTCCTCTCTCCTCACCTCCCAATTCAATCCTCTCGAACATCCCTGACACCAGTGCTTCAAATCTTAAAGTGGTAGGGACCTTCCTTGTTAGTGCTAATTACTAGCAAGTTCTTATACAGGTAGGCCCTGATAGTACAATAATCAATCCCCTGAAACTGTCTCTCTAATTGAATTTGCACTGCAGATTCCACTGGGCCAGAACTATATATGTAATTGATTATGTCTCTCTGCAACTGCCATCCATTGCTATTTTTTCTCCCTTTTGGAATCATTAGAGAACCAAATAAGTTTTTCCCTTTCTACATAGCCAACCTTCAAGATTTGAAGGTAGCAATGTTGTCCTGCATCCCCACATGAAAATTTCATTTGACCTCATAAGAATCATTTACTTCTTCCTTTTTTATTCCTTTAGTACATGCTTTAATTTTCATGGTATGATTTAGATTTTTATTAAAGTACTGTATATAAAACAAAAACAAACACACAAGCCATAGAATATGTTTGTATTAAAGATAGAAGAATCAAGAATGTTGCAATTTGGTGGGTGAAATTGTTCAGTTGTTTTTTAGTTCTATTCAACTTTTCATGACCTCATTAGGGGTTTTCTTTGCAAAGATACAGTACTAAGTCTGAGAAAAAACAAATCTATGTTTAAAATTTTTTGAAAATAGTTTTGTATGAGCCAGTGCTGGAACATTACAAAGAATTAGAGATATTCTGAAATAAATTCAGGGTTCATCAGTATATAAAAGTATGATGAAGATTTTTTTTCTTTGCTCAGCTCAAGGGATTGAAGGAATAGCCTATGCTGCTTGGTCCCTAGAAAACAGAAGTTGAAAATGTTCCAATCCCAGTATCCTGTTGTCCAGAATGTTCCCTGCCAAGGACTGATCAAAGGGCTCATCCATAACTGTCTTGAAAGAGAGTCAGAATTATTTGTAAATTTGTGAAATAAAACATTAGGGAGAAGTAAGCACCTTTCTAATTTTCCTTGCCTTCCTTTTCGCCATTGTATGAGCAGTTAGAATGTTACATGTAAAGCTATGGGCTAGAGGAGATAGAATTAATGACTTAGCACAAGAAGAAAAAAGGTCAGTTTACTGATTTTAATGCATCAGAAAGAATTTGTTGCTTTGCTTATTGGCTCCCTTGGAATTTTCCCTGGGTGCCCTATTTTCTTTTACCTACTTTTTCATTGTTTGCATTATTTGCAAGAGAAGAAACGCCTTCTCTGGAAGTTGCATTCCTCCCCACCCCACAGGAGTCAAGATTATTTTTATATAATATATTTCATTTTTTTCAGTACCTATTAGTGGGCAGTCATTGAATATACACACACTGCCTCATCAGTAAAACCAGAAAGGAATTATAAGCATAGGTATGGTCTAAGAAGTTACCCAAAGGACAATCCTGACAGACTTATGACAGGGAATACTATCCACCTCCAGAGAAAGAACTGTTGGAGTCATCTTTCACATCAGTGTATTTATGGCTTTATTTTGGGGTTTTGGTTATGTATGAATGTGCTCTTATAACAGTGACCAATATTTTGCATGTGTGTGTTTTGCATGATAATAAAAAATTTAAAAAGTTACCCAAAGACTTGGGAACTAAGTCTTTAAAGGGTTCTTTAAGACCTTTATAACAGAATAGTTAAAAAAATAAAATTCAAGCGTATTAAACAAGTACTGTATTTAAAGTCCTGTGCTAAGCATTTAAGATAGACAGTAAGGAAAACAGTTCTTGCCATTATAGAGTTTACATTTCTACTGGGCCAGGGGATGGCTTTCACACTTTATGTGGATGAGTAAATACAATATAATTTGAGGAAGAAGATACAAACAACAAAGATCCGAAAGCGATTCCTGTCAGAAGTAGCACCTGAACTGAACCTTGAAGGAAGCTAAGGAAGAAGAGAAAAGTTCTTAGTTTATCACAAGTGGATTACCTGCTTTCTAGGTCATTTATTTCTTGGGCATTCTTCTCCATCAGTTACTAAACTTCTAATGAATCCTAGGATTTGAACAGAGATGTCTCAGAGATGTGTGTGTGTGTGTGTGTGTGTGTGTGTGTGTGTGTGTGTGTGTGTGTGTGTGTGNTCAGAGATGTGTGTGTGTGTGTGTGTGTGTGTGTGTGTGTGTGTGTGTGTGTGTGTGACAGTGACAGAGAAAGACAGAGAAATAAAGAGGCTGAGATAGACATACACAGAGACAGGGGAGTGAGAGACAAAGTCAGAGGAGAGATCCACAGAAAGACAAGGGGGAAAGAGACCAAGAGATAGATGGGAGGATAGAGGGAGGGAGAGAAAGGGGGTGGGGAATGTCCTTGCAAGCCAAATTATTCATCTATTCTGTATTGCTGTTCTTTTTATTAAACAGCTAATGGAAAATTGGTTTTGTAACCCCTTTTTATGCAGTGAGTGAGGGAATTTAACTCAGGCTCTCAATCACTTGATTGAGGCACTTGGTTTTCCCTCCTAGCATTACTATATTTGCTGTATGCAAAGGATTGCTCAGAGCACAGTAAAAATCATCAACATCAACAAAAATCAGTAATCTTTATCTGGAGAATATCTGTACCCCTTATAAAGGTACAGACAGCAAGTAAATACATGATATGTTGAACAAGAAACTCCTAGAGTAACAAAGCCAGTTGGGAAAACAGATGAGGCAGGGGAGAGAGTGATAGTGGGATAACTTAATTATGTTCTAAAACATGGCCAACAGGTACATCTAGGCAAACAGCAAATTCCATATAGGCAGATTACTCCATAAGTGGGTCAGTGAGCCAGAAAATCTCCAATTGCTCATGATTAAATTCAGTTCAAGGTAGCTATAGTCTTGCCATCAGTTCTCCATTGCTGTGCACCCACCCGTTTGTCTCCTCCCCACAGAGAGTAAAAGTTCCTCATGTTCCACTGCCTAAGGCTTCTGTTTCCATAATCCTTTTGTCCCTCCTTCCGTCTGGGAAAAACGATACCTTCCATCAATCCCCTTGCCACTAAATGGCTGCAAACATATGGTTAATATGTTGAAATCCAAAGTATTTCAGCATTATAGAAGAGGCAGATTGACTTGGCAAAGCCTTGGGCTCAGAGGCAAGCATATGACCATTTTAGCTTTAGTTTTGCCACTAACATGTCACCTAACATTACTGTCTCAGTTTACTAATTTGTCAGATATCAAATATACCTGCCCTATAGAATTCATGGGGAGACAAACAGTGGTAATAATATATGAAAACTATTTGAGAAGATCAGTACTGCTTATAATTTGGTAATGGTTTCAAATATGAAGCCATGATTATTTTAAGGTGCCAAATTCCTTCAGTTAATCTCTTATCAATCAATCCAGGAGTATTTAGCACCTGCTATGTGCCAAGCATTGTGATAGGAACTGGAGACACAAGTAGAAAGAATGAAACAGTTCCTATTTGTAAGAAACTTGCAATTGAATAGGGGAGGCATAGAAAAATATATACAGTATAACTAAAAAAAGAATAAATATCAGATGGTTTGGGATGGAGTTTTCTAGCAGTTGTAGGGATCAGGAAAGGTCTCATTCAGAAGATGGTGCTCGAGTTGTGTCTTAAAGAAAGAGGGGTTTCATAGGATTCTCTTTCCTCACATTCCTTTTTTGCATAGCCTGTGTGGTTTCTTCTTTGTAGTGATTTCCTCAGAAGGTGGGATAATTGATGGAAGCTGAAGTGACAGAAGCAGGCTGTGAAATGGCTAATGAGAGAGTTAAGTATAAACTCTTTCTGAAGATTTGTCAGGGAAAGGAACAAGATGGGTGAGGTGGTTTTCTTGATGAAAGCAAATTTGGTGGAAAGATTTTTTGGATAAATAGATCTGAGCATTAGTCAGAGAGAAGGGAACCAGCAAAGAAGAGGAAAAATTGAAATTTTATTTAAGGTCAGACTATCATATAATTATTTTGTTGCAGGTTTAGGACTAGAAAAGTGTTATATAAATAATCCTTATTAATTAGAGATAGTGACTATCAAAATGTCTCAATTTGTATGGAATTTTAACTTTAATTTTTTAAATAACATTAATTTTTACAACTCTACAGTTATCTATCTTTCCCTAGGTAATTGTAGAGTTATATATATGTGTGTATATATATAAACATATATATATCCCCCATACACATATTCCCCCTCTCCCAAGAATAATGACAAATGAGGTTGCCTTCCATTTTAAAGAGGAAAAATGGGATTAAGTTTGATTGACCATGAAATCCACTAGGTGGCACAATGACTTCATACATGTTTCAATCATTAAATTCTTCAAAGTAGTTTGGCCCAGGAAAGGTGCAGCTAATGTGTCCTGAGAATCAACGATAAGATTGTTTACATTCTTTGTAGAAGATAAGTGTAAAGTACTTATATGCCCCTAATTCTATTCCCTTCTGTGATGTAAGCCCGTGAAGAAGCATGGGCAATCTTCCCACTCCTGTTTTTCATACTACGCTTCCCTTAAAAAAAAGGAAATAAACTATATCCAATGATAAAATGCAGAACTTTAAATACTTGGGGAAAGGCAGATGAGGCCTGGTCTTGACAACTTACCAAATTGTCTAAGAAATATGACTTTGGCGGGGAACGGTGTATTTATTTTGAGTGTGTCTTGTAGTCCCCTGTATCCAATATGTCTGTTTTATTCATTGAAATTGTGACCTTAGAATTAGATAAATGTGAGCTGTTGTTCTTCCTTGTCTAAAGGCCATTTCACCTTTATGGTTTCACTTTTCAAGTTGCTCTCATAAGCTAGGGGGAAGGCAGCATTGTCCTACTTCATAGGGTTGGTCATTGTTATATGTCTGTAAAGTACTTATCATAGTGCTGGGCACGTCATAGTCCCTATATAAATAGATACTTGTTCCTTTTTCCTTCACTGTACCATTTTATACAGGAAGAAATGAACACACAAAGATTAATTGATAAGGCCCATTTAGCTATTCAATTAAATAGGCATATATTAACTAGTTAATCACAGAGCTGGAAGCAGCACCCAGGTGTCCAGCCTTGTTAGCCTCAGACTTTTCTCACTCTAAATCACATTGCTTTTTTATCTGTTGCTTGAATTAGTGAAAATAGAAAGCAAACAAAGGCAGAAGATTGGATTAGGTCCTGTTATTAATTCTTAATTAAAAAAAAAACTTCAAACTCATTTACTCTGGTGCTAAATTTAATCTCTTATGTTACTTTTTTATTGAAAGTCTTTCTGATGAAGGCATGTTTATGGGGGAGGCATCATAGAAAATCTCATATCCCCCATAGTTGACAATTTCAGTCGCATTATTGAGCCAATGGAAAATCAGATACAAAGAATTTTATTCAAAAGTTTGAAAAGCTGTGTTGAAGATATGTTCCCCATTCTGTGAGATAGGTTGCCAAGTTTGGAAAATTTCTGCTACTCAAGTATTCATTATGCTGGTGCTGTTTTTGTGCTAGCTTTGTATTCCTAAATTCCTCTCCAACTCTTAACTCCACTTCTGACTCTCTGGACTTTTTTCTCTACCATTTCCAGCAGCATTTTCACCCTGAAGATACTCTTGACCCCATCCTCCAACAACTTTCCTACCCTAGAAGATCCTGTCAATCCTGTAGCCTTTTTCTCTGATTGTTCAGTTTCTTCTACAATCTTTATTTTATGGAAGGGCCCAGGCCAGCCGTATTCACTCTTTCATTCTTCTCTGGGCCATGCTTCTGACTCTCCAGAATTCTTTCTCTACTTCTGGGTGCAAGGGGAAGAGCCCTTTTAGATTCTTTTTATTTGTAATCTTTCCCATTAGAATGTAGCCTACTACTTTCTAGAAAGGCAAGGATTGCCTTTCCTGTCTCTTTGTATATCTAGCACTTAGAACTTTGTCTTCCACACAGCAAGTCTTTTTTTCTTTTTAAACCTTTATATTCTGTCTTAGAATTGGCATTGTACAATTTAAATTAGTATCCAATAACTCCAAGTATTATATTTCATAAGATTTATTAGTAATCACTTGAAGAAATAAAAGAACAAAAGTACGAAAGCCTAAGTAAAACCATGCAAGTAAAATTCTCCTGCCTGGCTCTCTCCTAACCACCACAGCTGCGTTCCCGAGAGCAGAGAGAGGGCAGAGCTACACAAAACTTACATCTTCCCTATGTTAGTTATATAACATACTTATGTAAATGGGATGCTGGGAGAAAGAGTCTTGGGGAGCAAATTCTAATAGCACAATATTAAGAGTTGCAAGGTAGAAGAGGATTAAGGCTAGGCAATTAGAGTTAAGTGATTTTCCTAGGGTCATGTAGCTAGAAAGTGTCTGAGATCAAATTTGAACCCAAGACCTCCTGACTTTAGGCCTCGATCCACAGGCTCACTTACCTGCTTCCACACAGTGAGTCTTAATAAATGGTCCTTGACTTGTCCCCCTATGCTGTTGCCCATGGGTTTTGCACTGATTTTTTTGTGGGATGAAAGAAGCTATGCAGTTTCTTATTATATTTTGTGATAGTTATTCAATTTAGTGGTTTTTACCACAGTGTGAAAGAATGGAAATGTATGCTTCTATTCAGACTATTATCTTCGCTAGGGTTATATATTTATGTTTGCAAAGCAGAACAGAAAAAAAGGCTTATAATCAGCTACAAATCTATATTATGTGTAGGTTGGGTTTTTTTTGTGTGTTTTTATTTTAAACCCTTACCTTCCGTGTTGGAGTCAATTCTGTGAATTGGCTCCAAAGCAGAAGAATGGTAAGGGTTAGGCAATGGAGGTTAAATGACTTATCCAGGGTCACACATCTAGGAAGTGCTTGAGGCCAGAGTTGAACCCAGGACCTCCCATTTCTAGGCCTGGCTCTTAATCCACTGAGCTACCCAGCTGTCCCCAGCTTGTTTTTTTAAAGATACAATAAATTCAACATAATGAAGCTATCTTGCTTCTTTTTACTATATTCTGTGCATTTAAAATGGTCTTTGCTTTTCTTCTTTTCTTTCATTTTGGTAACCATATATTCTCTTTCTCCTGCTCTCTCAGCCTCTCCCAAACTGAAAGAAAAACAAAACTCTTGTATCAAATCTGCATGGTCAAATAAAACAACTTCCTACATTGATGAAGTCTAAAAATAGATGTTTGTTCTTTACCTTGAGTTATCTACTCTTAGGAGGTAGATATCTTATTACCAGTCATCTGAAACTGTGGTCAATCATCACAGTGACCAGAATTCTTAAGATTTTCTTAGTTTTTTTTCTTTCTATTGTTATTGGATCTAATCCCTTCACCAAGCATCAGTTTATAGGTCTCCCAAGTTTCTTTGAAACTGCTCTTTTTGTCATTTCTTACAGTACAATTATTTTCCTTTCAGTTAGTCAACAAGTAAGCACCTGTTATGTGCCAGGTATTGTACTAAGTCCTGGGGGAATATGATATAAAAAAAATTAAAAAAAAACAAAAAAAACAACCCTTCCCTCAAGGAGCTTACAATCTAATGGGGAAAGAGTGTACAAAAGGAAGGGGGGGGAAGTGTGGAAGGAAAGAGTTAGGAGGGAAAGTACCTTTCAAGGATTGAGGGAAGTCAAGAGACATACATCCCTTTGGAAAATTAAGAAATGGCTTGGCTGGCCTGGGTACCCTCTTTAAATGGAGGTTCTAGAAGGATTCTCTAAAGGTAGGGGCCCCAGGGACAGAGGATACTGATAAGGTCTGAGTTCCATTTATGATCTTACATTTATATATCAAAACTTGTTCAGTCATTTCCCAATTGAGGGGAACCTCCTTAGTTTTTAGTTCTTTGCTCCTATAAAAAGAACTACTATAAATATTTTTATACACATGGGTCCTTTCCTTCTTTGATTTCTTTGAAGCATATGCCTAGAAGTAGATATATACATTTCTAGAAAAACTTTTTAAATGTAGTTCAAAATTGCTTTCTAGTATAACTGGACCAATCCATAGCTCCACCAACAAACAATGAGTGTATTATTATTGATTTTATATTGGGGAATCTCTCTTGAATTTACACACATACATACATCATATATGAATCAATTCCTTATGAACATTGACTAAGAGATCTTTCATAGCAAAAAACTAGAAGAAAAGATTTTTCCCTAGTTAACTCCCTTCTAATTTTAACTGTTAACTTTATGCAAAACTTTTAAGTATGATGCAATCAAAATTGTCTGCTTTATCTTCTGTTACCTTCTTTATCTTTTGTTTGGTCATCTAAGCCTCCATTATTCAGAGTTCTGATAGTCAAGCATTGATTAAATTCTTTCCCTTCTTACTTCCCTTCTTTCTTCTCTTCCCTTCTATCTTAATTTTTGGTTATTACATATATATAATTATCTATCTTTAAGTTTTGGTTCCAAGGCAGAAGAGTGGTAAGGGCTAGGAATTGGGGGTAAGTGACTTACCCGGGCTCACACAGCTAGGAAATATCTGATGCCATATTTGAACCCAGAACTTCCCATCTCCAGGCCTGGCTCTATCCAGTGAGTCACCCAACTGCCTATTAAATTTCTCCAAGTTCTAAACATGGCACTAAAAGCTTGAGAAACAAAGTAAAAAGACAATTCCTGTCCTTGAGGAGCTTGCAGTATAATGGGGGAGACAAGGAGTAAACATATGCACAAACAGGATGAATATGCATTAAACAGGAGAGGGAAGGCACCAGAATTAAGAGAAATTTGGAAAGCCTTTTCTGTAGATGATGAGATTTTAGTTGGGAAGCAAAGGAAGCGAGGAGGTAGAAATGAGGAGGAAGACACAAAATGTCCAAAGGTGAGAAATGGAATATCTGATTTGTGGAATAGCAAGGAATCTAGTGTCACTGAATGAATGGGGAAGAGTGATATAAGGAGCAGGAAGATTTCAAAGTTGAGGGGTAGGAAGAGCTTAGAACCCCCACCTCCGCCCAAACAGGGAACATTGTATTTGATACTGGAAGTGATAGAGAACTACTAGAGTTTATTTCTTATGGAGGTGTCATGGTTAAGACCTGAACTTTAGGAAAATCAATTTGGTAGCTTAATGTAAGAGGGACTAAATGAGGAGAAACTTGTGGCTGGTAAACCAACCAGCACAAGTTAAACTGATGAATCTTGACAGCTGCCAGTAGTTGTCAGGTAACTTCTATAGAAACATTTAAAGTCACTTAAGATTACTTACAGTTTGAATTTTTCTCTCATGCCCTCAAATACGCTTTTAAAAAAACCAATTCCAATACTAGATCATTTATTCCCAAAGGCTTGTTTTGAGATTAACTAATATTAATGAGAGTTTTCTTATAGGATGGATATTTATAATATTATTGCATATTTCTGTTTCTTATGTAAATTTTCATGATTTCATGTAAATTATTTAATAGAAACCAATAAATATTCTCATTAGTTTGTCTCCCCAAAAGTTTCACCAGTCTTTCAATTAATTCTGATGAAATTCTATTGTCTTTCTATCTTCCCAATGATGAACAGGTACAAGTGGGGAAGGACTTTGCCAAAGTAATCTTTAATACCAAAGAATTTTTAAAAAAAACCTTACCTTCCATCTTAGAGTCAATACTGTGTATTTGTTCCAAGGTAGACGAGCAGTAAGGACTAGGCAATGGGGGTTAAGTGATTTACCTAGCGTCACACAGCTAAGAAGTGTCTGGGATCTAATTTGAACCCAGGACCTCTCATTTCCAGGCTTGAATATCCACCGAGCCATGTCCAAAAGAATTTGAGAATTGTATGTTGGCACCATCAACTTTATCTGAGTTTAAATCATAAGGCCATGATTCCATGATGAGATCTCCCCTGCTTTGATATGGAAATATGGAGGAAGTCATATTTTCCTTGCTCAATAAGTAATGTCTTTCATGACATATACTTAGAATGTGAACTATTGAGACTTTTAATTGAGTCTCTTTGTCTTTATTTAACTTAAAAAAAAAGAAAATGAATCAAAAATGACTCTCTTCCTTTGACTTTTTTAAAACACTGTATCCAATTCAGTTAAATGTATTTTTATTTTTTCATAATCTAGGTTCCAGACATTAAAGGAAATTCATATGATTAAATAGCACATATTCCCTACCTTCTTGGACCATACAGTCTTGTAGTAGAAGGTTTATGGGAAAACTTCATCAGTGCAGGTTCCACTAATTAAAATTTATTATCCCTTTGACCCAGACTTTGCATTATTAATAAAGGATTTGTTCAGCAATGATATAAATGAAATCGCTATGGGGCTATGCTTAACCCATTTAAGAGAGCAAAATATTTAAAAGAAGCTGGTTCAAAGACTTAAGCACAACCACTGCTATATAAGTAGAGGCAGCTAGGGGGTGCAGTGGATAGATTGCTGGGCATGGAATGGGAAATGTATTTCTGACAATTTTCCTAGCTGTATGACCGTGAGCAGGCCATTTAAAACTTTGTCTCCATTTCCTCAATTGTAAAATGGAAATAAAAAAGCACCTACCTTTTGGGATTGTTGTGAGGATCAAATGAAATAATATTTGTAGGCACATAGTAGGTGCTTCTTATTCATGCTTGTTTCCTTCCTTTCTAAGCAAATTGGATACAGTACATAGGATCACATCATCTAAATCTGGGAGGGAGTGGAGGTCCAACTAGGAGAATGTAGGCTCCTTCAAGGGAACCCTCTCAGTTTTTCTTTGTTCCTGTTATAAAAAAGTAGGTAACAAGGGGATTTATTAAACTCAGGTTATTCAGAGGGAAAGAGGTTCAGGATTTTCTAACTGCTGCTAGGGAGAGGGGTGATGGTGGGGGATGGGTCGCGGAGAGGTTTAGACTGAGAGAGCTTGCTCTCCCAGTTGGGAAATTTGACTGCCTTTTAAGTAAAGTCCTTATTCAATGACTAAAACTAGGGGTAACTTATTTGAGGATTATAGAGAGCCAGCCTCTATATGGTTTTGGAGTCCTGAGTGGTGTTTAGTGGCATCTGATTGTTAAGACAGGAAAAAGAAAATGAGAACAACCAGACTAGTGGTTAGCCCATGTTGCTCTAATGCTATGGGATTTGGACTTTATTTTATACTGGTTTCAAACAAAGAACACAAAGAAAGAGTCACAGCTGTGAAGGGGTTACAAATCATACACAATCCATTAAAGTCTAAAAGTAGAGAGATGGGTACAAGGGCAAGGGCCAAATCCCAACCACCAATTTTTTTTTTATTATTATTTTTTTTTATCCTGGGACTCCATTCTAGGAGCATAGGGCCACAACCAGTAGGCAATGGGTCACACAGTCGCTCAGGGTTACCCAGCTGGGAAGTGTCTGAGCCTGGGTTTGAACCTAGGACCTTTCGTCTCTAGGCCTGGCTCTCAATCCACTGAGCTAGCCCAGCTGCCCCTACTTTAGGTTGCAGTTTCTTTAGCAGATGTAGTTTTTACAGGGTGGGGTTGCTAGCCCCACGCCCAACCCTCCTCCTTTTTCATCCTGGCTAGGGACCGTCCTTGGCCCAGGAGTGGTAAGGGTGGGCAATAGGGGTCAAGTGACTTGCCCAAGGTCACACAGCTGGAAGTGTCCGAGGCCTGACTTGAACCTAGGACCTCCAGTCTCTAGGCCTGGCTCTCAATCCACTGAGCCACCCAGCTGCCCCTCAACCACCAATTAGTAAGGGTTAATTCTGGGAGCAGAAATAAATTTCATGGAGATGTTTACTAATTGCGTTCTGCCTTGATTTACAGATCTGCACCTGGTCAGATAGTCTGGACTAAATTGTCTGGCTCCAGTCTTTATCTAAGTAATATATTTTTTAGGGTTCGGGCTTCTTAATTATCAAGGAGAGAAATTGTCAAGGAGAGAAATTGTTAACTCAGTAGCTTCTGGTCTGGTTATGGACTCAAATAGACTTTCCAGTAAGTCTATAATGTTTTTCCAATAAGAAAAGGTATGGATCATAAGATGTGTCAAAAGAGGGGTCTCAGATTTTTATCTATTCTCTTATTGGCTTCCCACAGAGGATACTCTACTTGTCTATAGAAACTAAAACCCACAATGTTCAATCACCAAACCCTCCCTTCCACCCAGGGCCCAAAGGAAATTCAGGGGAAGGGAAGGGAATGTAGATGGAGAGGTCAGGGAGAGGTCCAGAGAAATGAGATAGGTTTAAATTTCCCCAAGACAAATAAGCACAGGCCAAGGCTGAAGCAATTAGGCCAAAGCCAAGCTGAAAGGCTGCAGCTGACAGGCTAAGCCAAAGCAAAGCCTCCAACCACAGCGAAAGCCAGAAGGCAAAAGCCCCGTCAGTTGGAAATTCAGCTCTATTTATAGCTTTAAGTTATAACTGACTTTCTGAAGATTCTAAGACTTCTAACTGACTTTTTGTAACCATTAGAAATTACAGAAGCAAAAAGTTTCTGTTAGCCACCTCGCATTACAATCTGCTCATTTGTTTTTTTGGAAAATTTGCACCTTGCAACATTTTCTGGTTGCTAAGATCTAAAAGGTTACTACTCTTATTCTAAGCTAAAGATAACTATGCTCTTATCCCTATCTAAGTTTTGTAAAATAATAAAAAGGGTTGCTTACTCCTGGGAAAGGCATAGGAAAGGAATGGGGTTTTGATTTTGCAAAAATTTTTGAACAGAAAGGAAAAGCAGATTAAATGCAAACATTCACAAACAGCCTTAAAGTTAACATTTGCTAACTAAAACAAAGTAATAAATTCTATCTATGTACTTATCTAATTTCATGAACTAGCAACAAAGTATCAATTATGAAAATTTTTGCAATCTAAATTTCTAAATTCTAATTCATCTTCCTAAAGTTAGTATATGGATATGTTAGTACACTTATGCCTATGTTAGAAATGTTAGTAAGAATAAGTAAGACTAATATTCTTTGTAAGTCTTTTGGTTAAACTATAGACTTAATAAATATACAGTATTTACAAAGAAAGTTTAGAAAATTCTGTCCCTGTTCTAACTTATCAAGCTAACAAACTGTCCCTGTGTGTTAGTAAAACATTGCTAAGGATTAGTAAGCAAACATTTACATATATACATTATTTACAAGAAATGTCAGGTAATTTGAGTAGAAGGTGTCTAAACCAAAGTAAGAGGAAAACTCTGTGCTAAGGCAGACTAGCTCTTCTCTCTTAAGTGTAAGTTTATGTTTCACATGTAGATGTGAAGTCAGAAAATGTTCTATGTGTTGTCTAGTGTGATCTTTCCGTGTAATGAAGTGTTACATACTTACTCCACTGGAATTCTTCTGCAAAGTGTATGTACTGTGTGGATGGAATCTAAAGTGTTGGATGCAGTGAGAATTCTGTTGGGTATAAGTTTTGTTTTTCAAATGCATGGTACAACGCTGTTCCAATGTTCCTCTTCACAGTGTGGTTTGTTGTCCCATACACTGATTGTGTATTCGATCACAGATGTTTTTTGTAGTCCTTAGGTTTGCTGTCCTTGCGATGATCTGCAAAGTCAGCAATGCTTCACTTGTGTCGCTTGATGTTACCCACATGCTTGTCAACTTGCACTGGAACTGATGTTTCTGTTGTGTTGACTTGTGTTGTTTGATGTACCTACGCTTGTCATCTTGCACTGGAACTGATGTTCTGGTGTGTTGATTTGTGTCAGGAACAAAGTTCAAATGTCTATGAAATATGGTTAATGTTTTCTTTCTTTTTTTTTTTGTTTAATAAAGATGATTACAGGTAACAAGAGTTCATGATAAAGTCTTTTGTGCTTTCATTTATTCGTTGATGTCAGTTTCTACATCTTGGATTGATTGCAAATCAAATGTGTCTTTTTCTGCCATTGATTCTTTTTCATTGTCATAATGGTTAATGGATGATTCTTTTAAGATGTAATTGGGATTGGGATAATCATTTGAATGTAAAATTTGGTGTAATATCTGATTGTTCACTGGTTCTTGGTCTAATTCTGGTTCTGATTCATGCTCTGATTGTTGTTCTGTATGCTCCTCTGGTTCAGTGGTCTTATGTATAGGCTGTGGACTTTCTAAGGACTTATTTGATTGATTGGTTGGTGCTAATTTGTCTTTGTGCTGTATAATGGCTGGGTCTTGTGGTTGTTGTTCGGATATGTCTTTTGCTGGCTTGACATGAGTGACATGGAACCAAGGATCCCTTCCTTTAACTTTTATTGCACTCAGAGTTGTTAGAATTAGCAGGGATGGGCCATTCCACTTGGGTTGGAAGTTGTGTAGAGTAAAATCAAAGGGTACTCTTTGTTGTATCAAGCCAATTTTATGAAGTTGGTTTAAGTGTTGCTTGAGTAATTTAATGTACTCATAAAGTTTGCATTCCATACCCAGATGTGATAATTTGTGAATGCTTTGAGGTGACTTGCCATGGAAAGGTGGATGGACATACAGCATTTTGAATGGTGATAAGTGTGTAATGCTGTTGGGTTGGCATCTGAGATGGAATAGTGCCAACGGTAAAGCATCAGGCCATTTCATGTGAGATTCTGCACAGATTTTGGCTACAAGAGTCTTCAAAGATCTATTCACTCACTCAATTTGTCTGCTGGACTATGGTCTGTATATCGAGTGAAGATGTTTGACTCTTAAGGTCTCATATACTGTAGCTAAAATCTTATTAGTAAAGTGGGAACCAGAATCAGAAGCAGTATGTAAAGGAATAGAGAATCTGGGTATTAATTCTCTCAGTAAGATTTTCACAACAAACGCTGATGTGTTATGTTTTGCTGGGAAAGCTTCTGGCCACTTAGTTAATCTATCCACTATCACTAATGTATATCTGTAACCTTGACTCCTTGGCATAGTTATGTAGTCAATTTATAGGCATTTGAATGGTGTATAGGCTAGTGGTTTGCCTCCCAGACTGTGGACTTTTGTAATTGTCTGGTTATATTGCATACAAATTCTGCACCTCTGTGAAACTCTCATAGCAACTTCATATATGCCCCTTGCATTCCAATACCTAGTTATGGAATCTGCCATGCCCAGACTTCCATAATGCCCTTTTTGGTGTAGTGCATTGCAAAAGGTGAAATATAGGGATTTAGGCAACATAGGTTTTCCATTTCCCCCCAGCCAAACTCTGTTAGTTAGGTATGTACTGTAGTACAGAGAGAGGGGGTCAGAGCAGTTTTTGCAGGCTTTGGCTGAGTTCTGAAATCAGTTAGGAGTTTAGAATCTTGAAGAAAAGTTTCAGTTGGACCTGGGACCTCGTGGAGAGAGAATCAGGGCCAGCTGAGCTGTTTCTTCTCCTCTTTGAAATTGAAACTTAGCCTAGCTTTGGAGTATTTATTTGAGATTTGTTAATTTAGATAAACCTTTTGTATCTCCGTACTATACCTCATTTCCCCTATCTTCCTTCCCTTACCTAATGTCTGTGAGGAGTGAATAAGGAGAGTGAATCAGAGAGTAGTTTCAAATCTGTGAGGGTTTAGCTATACTCTGGTAGTACTTTATCTAGAGAGATTAGGTAGTCATCATCATATTCCCTTTTGATTTCAAGATCACCTTGAGAGTTGAGTTAAGGCAGGATCTTGCTCAAACCCCATCTCTGCTTCCCTTCCCCCACCTGAGATTTCTTTAAACAACTGTTAGGGCTTCCTTTAATCCTGTTTACCTAACAATTTAACCTGAGAAAGACAATAAATCCCTTTTGTGTTTAAAACAGACCTGTTAGTTACTTTGTCAGTTAATTAGTAAGAAAGGGAAGAAGAGGAATAGAACCAATATACTCTGGGCTAGAAGGGAAGCCAGGGAATCCATCTTGAAGGAAGGTGTAACTTCAAAACAAGTCCCTTCCTGTGAAATTAACTAAAGCCTGTAGTTAATTTTAATCAGTCTGTTTCCCTCAGTTTGTCTTTAGTCTAAGTCCTAGTCTATAAGCCCTGCTGCTCTTTACCTGTTTAAATTAATTCCTCCTCTCCCTGAAGATCTTTGTTACCTTCAGTGTTATACTCCCTGACTTCAGCCTCATATTATATCCTGAATCTCAACATTACATCCTACCTGCAACTCATATTATCTACCTAGAAAGTACCTGACAACATCCCTTCAAAATCCCCTTTAACCTAACACCTTTCCCAAATTCTCCCATTACATCTGGCGAGCACAGTCAAACAAAAACCTACAGTCTTCTGAATCAAAAGAAAATGAATTTGGAAAAATAACTTTCATGTTAGGCAGTCTTTCCTTACTGATTTGGTCTTTTATGCAGGGACTATATACATTTTGGCTGATAAAGATACCAAATTTAATACAGCAATTGATTGAAATTTATGATTATTATAAATGGTTTGCCTTTACATTAGCTGAGTGTATATGCTTCATACCCATGGCTGCGGCAATTATTCTGTCTCTATGGCACTTTATGACAATCTCAAAAGCGGTCCTGACTCATCTGTTCAATTATTACAAGGCTCTTCTCCAAAACCTGATAATGAATGCAAGGAACTAGTAGAGAACATCAAACTACTGTTCCAGGTGTTAAAACAAATCCGTGAAGGCAAAGAACTCCATAAGCAAATTCTCCCATTACAGTACCATGATGTTTCTTCCAATTCTTTACTTCCTTTGGGGAGTATGTGTTTTTGAGATCATCTTCTTCCACCAAAGATAAGTTAAGAATTGTAAGTGGTCCATACCTCACTGCGAATTTGGCTGTGATATCTGCACGTTTGTTCCCTGATTCCACTGGCCCTTTGATTTTAGTATGAGCCTTGCAATGAATGACTGACACTTCTTGGGCTGGTAATTGGATTGTGTCCAACAACTGAATAATTAAATTTCCATACACTATCTGTTTACCATAGGATGTAATGAAGCCTCTATTTTTCCAGATTTCACCAGAATGATGCATGACTGTGAAAGGGTAACGAGAATTGATAAAAATGTTTGCTTTGCAATTTTCGGCAAGCTTCAGAGAGTGTATCAATCCGACTAATTCTGCTCCTTGAGCACTCATAGTGGATGGTAATGATGAGTACCAAAGGGTCTCAGAGGCTGTCACTACAGCTGCTCTGGTATATCTATGATTGTCTTCTATGTATGACAATCCATCTGTGAATAAGGTCATATTGGGGTTTTTCATGGGCTTATCAACTAAATCTGCCCTTGTTTTATGCATGATGTTAAGTGCGTCTTCACGGATGTGTAGACTTTTTCCCTCCAGAGGTAAATCTGGGATCAGAGTCACAGGATTTAAGTTTCTGCACCAGTGAAAAGTTATGTTTTCACTAGCCAACAAGATTGCTTGGTATTGTGATAGTCTTTGTGAGGTGAACACTTGTAGCGTGGTGTTTCTTAAAGTAGATTCCACCTGGTGTGGAGAAAATACTTTCAATTCACCCCCTAATACCAAGGAAGATGCTTTTCTAATCATGATGGCTATAGCAGCGATAGCTCTTAAACATCTTGGCATACCGCAGATTACTGAATCTAATTTTGAGTTATAATAGGCAAACTGGTATTCCTGAATGATTGAGTGAGTGTATTCCTGAATGATTGAGTGAGAACACTAGAGATAGAGAACACTATCCTTGTGGACATAAAGGAGGAATGGTTTGTCATGATCAGGGAGCTGATAGAGTGAGCAATTTTAATTTCTCTATAGCATGGACATGGTCTTTTGATAGTTTTAACGGTTCTGGAACTTCCTGGTTAGCTCTAGCAGAGGTTTAGTGATGAGAGCATAACCTGGAATCCAGTTTCTATAGAAACTCATTACTCCTATGATTGCCCTGATCTGCCTCTTGGTCTTAGGCAAACTCAGATTCTGTATATCTTGTGTTCTCTTTTGGGAAATCCTTCTGGAGCCTTTTTCTAGGATGAATCCTAAATAATTTACTTTTTTCATTACAAATTGAAGTTTTGTTTTGGAAATTTTATGGCCCCTTTTGCCTAGCTCTTTAATTAAGTGTACTCTATCTTTTTTTAACAGACTTCAGCAGATGGTGACATTAGCAGGATGTCATCAACATAATGTACCATTTTGCTGTTTTGGAAAGTGATCGACTCAAGGTCTCTTTGTAGGATTTGACAGAAGACCGAAGCTGAATCTGAAAAACCCTTGAGCAAACGGGTCCATTGGATGGATTTGCCATCCCATGTGAAAGCGAACAGCTTCTGGCTATCTCTGTGCAGGGGAACAGAGAAGTACGCAGAGCTCAGGTCCAGAACATAAACCAAGCAGCTTCAGGTGGTATTGTTGCTATGATTTGTGATGGACTTGGTACCACGGCATAGGTCTTTTGCACATGGTCATTGATTGCTCTGAGATCTTGTACTAAACACCATTGAGTCTTCCCATCAGGAGATAATTTGGCTTTCTTTACAGGCATGATTGATGTGTTATATTGTGAAAAGCCATATTTTAGTATACCCTGCTTCAATTAACTTTCTATGATAGGTTTCACTCCCTTTATCGCTTCTTGGCTAAGACTGAACTACGGAATTCTTGGAGGTAAACCTTCTTTTACCTCTATTTTTACTGGTTCTGCAGATAAAATCCTGCCCACTTCATTAGAATTTTTAGCTCACATGTAATCAGGAATATCGTCAGGAACCTTATAGATGTTTTCATTTGATTGGTAAATGGGTTCCTCACTACATGGGTCTAAAAATAAAATGGGATGGTGTTTTAGAGATCTCTTGGAGAGGTATAGATAGATTTGCCCATCTGGTTGACATTGGATGGTGGCAGCCAATTTACGTAGGAGATCTCGCCCTATGAGGTTCAAAGGATATGATGGCATCAATAAAAAGGTGTGTTCGAGAGTTAGAGGGCCAAATTTTACCATTTTAACTTTTAGCTTGGGGACTTGTTGTGCTACCCCAGAAGCTCCTCTTACTCTCAAACTACCCTGATATTGGCATCCTTCGGGTGGCTCGTGCAAAACGGAACAAGTTACACCAGTGTCCAGTAGTCCTTCAAAGTGTACCCCCGATTTCTAGGGTAACTAATGGTTCCCCACTGTCATTGGATTTCACTGGTTCTAGGGGTAATAAAGAATCCTCAGTTTTGTGTGTACACTTATTATTGATCCAGTATTGCGTATGGTCATTTGTATCTAAACTAGAACTTCCTGTAGCACCAACAAGCAAGTTAAGTTCAGAATTAGAATAACAGAAAGCAGGCTTAAAGAGTAAGCTCTCTTTCTCGTCAAAGAGTTGGAGAGTCATTATCAGTTGTGCAAACTTCATGTTGGCTTTTGCTAAGGGCTGCAGAAATGGAGTTTTGGTCTGATTCACCAACCACTCTGACATCTAAAGAACTGTCAAGCCTCAAATCAGAAGTTTTCCCTTTGGTTGTATCCAGGAATGTTTGGTAGATAGTTTGTGTTCCCTTCAACACCTCTGGTACGACTACTGACTTAGAAGCTGACTGATGTTCCCTATCTTGCCCTGAAGTTTGTGTGGTTGAAGTCAAATGTGTTTTATCTTCAATCACTGAACAAGCTTCATTGCTGATGTTATTATTAGCAAGCTCACTGGCTACTGGGGATGACAACAGCTCCCTTTCCCTTCCCCAAGCTTTAGGTTGGAATTCCGTTAGAAATTACAGAAGCAAAAAGTTTCTGTTAGCCACCTTGTATTACATTCCCCAGCACCTAGCATAGTGCTTGGTACAGAGGAGATGATTAATGATTCTTGTTGATTGATTGGCCTTCAGCAAGCCACTTCATCAGGTCTGTTTCCTCTTCTGTAAAAAGAGGAGGTCAGACTAGATCAATCCATCGACAAACATTTAGTAAATGACTGCTACGTGCCAGGTGTAGGGCTAGATACCAAGGATATAAAGACAAAAGTAGAGACAGTCCTGGTCCTTAGGAAACTTACAGACTAGCTGGGGGAGACATGTATGGATATACAACATAGATAATAAGTGAGTAAAGGCATTTGGAGAAAGTGGGGATTAGGAAGCTTTAGTTGGAAAGTAGTGTCTGGCTGAGGAAATCAGAGAGTCCAAGAGACCCAGGTGAGGAGGGGATGCATTCTGGGCATCCCCTAATGGGCAAAACCTGAAAATGAGAGGATGCTGTGCCCTGTGTAAGGACTGCCTAGGAGGGCAACTTGACTGAACTGTAAGTGGATGTATAAAGGGAAATAATGAACAGTATGGTTTGTAGAATCAGCATTTTTTCATTCTTCCTATCTGGATCTCTAGTACCAGGTGCAATATCTGGTATAGAAAGTAGGTGCCTGATAAACTCCTTTTGATGAATTGATTGAAATGTAGGTTGGGGCCAGGTTGTGGAGGGCTAAGCCCAACAGAGTTTATATTAGATCCTAAAGGTTTTAGAGAACTACTAGAATGTATTGAGTGATCAGATTTGTGCTTCAGGAAAAAAAAAAGTTTGACAGCTGTGTGAAGTATGGATTGGAAAGGAGAAAACTTGAGGTAATAAAAGCAATCAGAAAATATTTGCCATAGTCTAGGACCTAGTACAGTGAAGGGATCATAGGATTATAGCTCAGGCCTAGGAGGGATCTCAGAGGCCAGTTAGTACTCTATTTTTCTGATGAGAAAACTTAGATCCCGGAGAGGTTAAGTCACTAGTCCAAGGACACACAGGTAATAAATGCCAGAGGTAGAATTTCAACCAAGGTCCTCCAACTCAAGAGGCAATGGTCTTTCCATTTAATAATTGCAAGCAATATCCCAGCCATAGAAACAACAAGATTTGTCAACTGAATGGATGTATGTGGTGAAAGAAAGAGGAGTTGAGGATGTTGCTGCACAACAGGATGACTGAGAAGATACTGGTACTGAAGTTCAGAAGAAGGGTGAGTTTGCCATAAAGATAATGAATTCATTATTTAATTTTTTAATTGGATTTTGAAATGGTTGTAGTACATTTAGTTTGAAATGTCTAAAAGGCAGTTGGCAATGCTGGACTAGAGCTCAGCAGAGACCACAGAGTATGTAGGGTTATTACGATTCTAACCTAGTTTCTTGGGTTCCAAATCCACTGCCCTTTTCACTGTAACAGATTACTTCTTATTTAATGATAAACCATTCTGTTTTTTTTTAATTAAATGTTATTTTATTTTCAGAACCATTTTTTCTCCTTCTTACCTTCCCTGTTCCCCAAATTGAGAAAGCAAGAAAAAAGCCAATATTACAATCGTGTGATAAAGCTAAACAAACTGATCATTTAAAAAAAAGTTAGAGGGCAGCTGGGTAGCTCAGTGGATTGAGAGCCAAGCCTAGAGACAGGAGGTCCTGGATTCAGATCTGACCTCAGACATTTCCCATCTATGTGACCCTGGGCAAGTCCCCATTGCCTAGCCCTTACCACTCTTCTGCCTTGGAGCCAATACACAGTATTGACTCTAAGATGGAAGGTAAGGGTTTGAAAAAAAAAAAGTTTTTCTCTGTAGTCTCTGTCCACTTTCTTCTCTATGGGTAGGATAGCATGTTTCATCTTGAGTCCTCTGGAATTGTGATCGATTATTGTGTTTGGTCAGTCTTTCAGAGTTGTTTAACTTTACAATATTGCTATCGTCGTATAAATTGTACCTTTGGTTCTGCTTAGTTGTTTTTGCTTCAGTTCATTTAAGTCTACTTAAGGTTTCTCTGAAGCCATGCCTTTCATCATTTCTTTTAGCACAATCATCTTCTATTACATTCATATACCATAACTTGTCTGGCTGTTCCCTGATTGATGACAACCTTCTCAGTTTTCAACTTTTTTCACTACAAAAAGGGGTGCTATACATATATTTTACACATGGGGCCTTGTAATGAGGGAGGCGTTATGATCAGCTAAGGGGCTTTGGTATATGAAAGGAGGGATCCTACACCAAAACTGAATGTGAGTTAGATTCTCTGCCACTGCCCCAGGGGGTTGGAACCAATCTAATTGGACAGTTAGTACAGTTTCCAGAAAGGGGTTTGAGACTTCCTGAAACTAGCTTGATAAGCCGGGCCAATTAAAGTTATAAATCAGATCTGACTGCTGATGATAAGTGCCTCTAGATAAGTAAAGCGATGGCTTCAAAGATCGTTTAAACTTAAAGTTAAAATGGATTTACTGGTTATTAGATTGAACTAGGTAAAATGGGTGTAGGAAAGTGGGTGAAGGTAATCTAAAAGATCTTGCCTAAATTATGTCACTAAATTATTTTACAAACACAGTTGATCTTTCCTAGGTGCAGAAGTATGAGAAAGCCTTGAGGGCAAATCTCAACTCTGATACAGATGGTCCCTGAGCAGCCGTGGGTCAGATGCTGATGACTTGATAGTTGATTTAATCTCTAGTTTATAATAAAGGATTTTGGGTATGCCTAAGAGCTATTGAATTTGGCTAGCAATGGTAGATGTTCTTACCTACCTAACAAATCTACCAAAACCACCAGACCTCCCAGGGGCCCAATTTCCACCCTTCTCCTCTTTAACCCTCGAGTTGAGAGCCAGAAGTCTAGTTAGGAGCTTGGGGGAACCTCTTTTTATACCCTCACCTCAACTGTCACCCTGGCACCCAGCCTGGGTCCTTTGCCAGGTTTGGTGTTCTAAAGTGGCAACTGCCAGCTTGTACCCCTGTGAAATATGGCTGCAGATTTCTGCACATAATAGCCTTTACCTCTTTTTTTTTTCTCTTTGACCTAGTAGTGTTATGCCAATGGTTAAGCTCAGCTTAATAGCTTTTTGGGCATGGTTCCAGATTGTTTTCCAGAGTGGCTGGACTAGTTTGGAGTTCTATTAGCAGTGACTTAATGTATTTGTTTTCCTATAATTCCTTTAGCATTTGCCATGTTTTTCTTTTGTCAACTTTGCCAATCTTGTAGGCAAGAGATAGAATCTCAGAACTGTTTTAATTTGAATTTCCCTATTAGTGATTTATAGAATTGTTCCATGTGGTTATTGCTACAAAGATTGTTTTTTCTCATTTACCTGCTTCTCGTCTAATTTTAGCTGCATTGGTTTTGTTTGCAGAAAAGCTTTTTGATTTTATGTGATAAAAATTGCCCATTTTACTTGTGAGACCTTCTTTATCTCGTTTGGTCATCAACTCTTTCCCATAAATAAATCTATTAGATAATTTTTTTCATATTTTTTATATTTGTGAGTGATATCACTTTTTATGTATTCATTATAGTCATGTATGCATTTGGAACTTGCCTTGATAAACGGTGTAAGATGTTGGTTGTATTTGCCATAATACCACTTTACAGTTTTCCAAATAGTTTTTGTTGAACTGTTTTTGCCTCAAAAGATGAAATCTTTGGGTTTATTAAGCACTAGACTACTATGCTTATTTGCTTCTACATATTACAGGTCTAATTTTTTCATTAATCAATCACTTTTTTTAGCCAGTACCAAATTATTTTGAAGATTACCATTTTGTAATATAGTTTGAAATAGGTACTGTTAGGATTTCGTTCTTCCCACTTTTTTCTTTTATTTCTTTGATATTCTTTCTCTTTTGTTACTTTAGAACAAAAATTCCTTAAGGTAATTCTTCAGTAGTTTCATTGGTGTAACACTGAACAAATAAATTAATTTAGGTAATTTTTTAAAAAGTTGATTTGGCCTACCCATGAGCAATTAATATTTCTCAAATTAGATCTGTCTATTAGTGTTTTGTAATTGTGTTCATATAGTTCCTATGTATGTGTTGGCAGGAAGACTCAAAAATACTTTATGGTTTTTTTGTGGTAATTCTTTTTTTCAGATTTGTAGTGTGCTTTATTTTTTTTACATTAGAAAAATTGGAATTTCTTCTCTCCAGATCCTTTTGAAATCATTAAGAAGGCAAGCAATATGATGATCATACACATATGAAATCAAGTGAAACATATATTGTTATCCATATTGAAAAAAGACAAGAAAAATAAAGTGGAAAAAAAGGTTCAGTCTACACTCAGAATTCATCAGTTTTCTCTCTGAAAGTGGATCTCATGAGTCCTTTGGAATTTTAATGGATCATTATCTTGCCCAGAGTAACCGAGTCTTTCACAGTGGATTTCCATGACTAAACTGATGTTACTGTGTACAGTTTCTCCTGGTTCTGATCACTTTATTTTGCCTCAGTTCATGGAAGTCTTCCCAGGTTTTTCTGAAACCATTTCCCTTAGTCACCTATTACAGTACAACAGTATTCCATCATAATCATATTCTACCACTCGTTCAGCCATTCCCAATTTCCAGTTCTTTGCCACCACAAAAAGAGTTGCTATGAATATTTTTGTACATATAGGTCCTTTTCCTTTTTCTTTAATTTCTTTGGCATATAGCCTAGTATTGGTATTGCTGGGTCAAAGGATTTGCAGTTTTAAAGCCCTTTGGTCATAATTTCAAATTCTCTGGAGTGATTGGACCAATTTAACATTCCACCAGCAGTACATTAGTGTTCCTATTGTTCTACCCCTTCAGCCTTTGACATTTTTCTTTTCTGTTATGCCAATCAATTTGATAAATGTGAAGGAGTACCCCAGAGCTGCTTTAACTTCCATTTCCCTAATTAGTAGTAATTTAGAGCATTTTTAATGTAACTCTTGATAACTTTAATTTCTTCATCTGAAAACTGCCTGTTTATATCTTTTGACCATTTTGTAATTGGAGAATGGCTCTTATTTTTTCAAATTTGGTTCAGTTCCTTATATGTTTGAGAAATGAGGCTTTTATCAAAGGAATTTGGGATAAAAGTTTTTCCTCTTTCATAGTTTCCTTCTAATTTTGTCTTTGTTTTTGTTTGTGGAAATTGGTTTTGTTTGTGGAAAACCTTTCTAATTTCATGTAATCAAAATTATTTATCTTATCTCCTATGATCCTCTCTATCTTTTCTTTGGTCATAAACTCTTCCTTTATCCACAGATCTGAGAGATAATTTTTTCCATGTTCCCCTAAGTTGCTTATGATATCATCTTTAATGTATCATGTATCCATTTTGACCTTGCCTTGGTACATTGTGGAAGGTATTGATCTATGCCAAGTTTCTACAGACTGCTTTCCAGTTTTCCCAGCAATGTTGTTGAATAGTGTGTTCTTATCCCAACACCTTGTCCCCTTGAGTTTATCAAACACTAGATTACTGAGGTTGTTTACTACTGTGTGTTCTCTATCTAAATCTATTTCAGAATGTAAGAATGACAAATGTAAGTTTCTTATGGGCAGGCACCATCTTTCTTTATACTTGTATTTGTATTAGGGTCTAAGCACACAGCACTGTGCTTGGCTCATAGTAAGAGTTTAATAAATGTTGGTTCATTCACTAAAGGGGGGAAAATGATTCTTATTTTATTTTTACATGCATGGGGGTATATGTGATAGATTTACCTTTTTAATGCTATATATGTTTTTAAAAAAAGTGATTTACTACTCTATTTCTTATATAGTACCAGATTGTTCTGAAGAGTACTGATTTGCAATATTAAATTTTTTTTCACATTATTTAATTTTTTTAGAATATTTTTCCATGGTTACATGATTAATGTTCTCTCTCTCTCCTCTTCCTTCCCCCTCCCAGAACTGACAAGCAATTCCACTGGCTTATATATGTCTTATTACTCTATTTCCTATTTCCTAAAACCTATTTCTATATTATTCATATTTGTAATAGAGTAATTTTTTAAAAACCACAACCTCATATCCTACACCCATATAACCAAGTGATAAATCATATGTTTTTCTTGTGCATTTCTAGTCTCATAGTTCTTTCTGTAGAGTGATAGCATTTTTTCTCATAAATTCCATAGTATTTTTCTTGATCATGCAATATAGTTTAAAATCTTAATATAGTATTGTTAGGCTGCCTTCCATCATATTTTTTCATGGATTCCTTTGGTATTCTTGGTCTTTTGTTCTTCTAGATGAATTGTGTTTTGTGGTAATTTTAAATGGAATTTCTTTTTTTTTATCACTTTACAATAACTCATTCTTATTGATTAATTAAAGAAAATCCAGCTAATTCTTGCTTTTGATGCAAGCTATTGTTTGGCATACTACATTTATTTAAAAAATATTTATTGAGTGCTGTGTAAGACTGGGCTAGGGGTGGTAGATGACAAAAAATGCCCTCCATACAATACTTTCATTAGTAGGCACTTAATACATGTGAGTTGACTTTTAAAAAACAGAATGATATTTACTGACTTAATAGGGAATAAGAGTAATGACAGGGAAAAGTTTATAGGTAGAAGAACTTAATTTCTCTTTGGGAAAAATACTATGTATACTTGAAATCAGTAAAATTAAGATTGTATTTGGCTTCTGCTCAGTTATAACAGGCAAACTTTCTTCAATAATTTTGTTAAATTTTGTTGCTACAAGTTACTAGTTCAGGATTTCCTAGGTCTTGGTTGCTCCCACAGCTGCTCCTGCAGGTGGTTTGGAGCACAGTGTTCATGTTCAAACGTGGCTTTGGTTTAATGTCATTCATTTCTTATCATCTTTTAGAAAGATGAGGCTGGTAGTGAAAAATTAGGCCAGAAATTTCCATAATTGATTTCTGTCTTTCAAAATGTAACCGTCAAAATATATTAGGTTTAACCTTCTATAAAATTCTGTTATGTTGGTATAGGGAATGCTTTATGAAAATTTGAAATCTTTTTCTACTGATTCATTTGTTACTTTGTATTAGTTCAGTGACAAAAATCCCATAGTTTTTATTTCATCCTACAGTAGACACTGTAAGAGGATTTAATTTCATATTCTCAAATAAAAATGAGGGTTATAAATACTCTATCCTATGTGGACTGCAGAAACAACCTGTGATTCTTAATTGTCTTTCTTCAGTGATCAAAGAGTGCTCAATTTCATGCTTAGACTATTAGGGAAATTTGGGAAGAATGCTTAATAATACTATGAAATGTCAATTCTCATCCTCACTAACGTATCCAAATCATTTATAATTTAAAAATTATTTTTATTTTTAAAAAAGGAAGTACATTCCAGTACTCATGTCATCTCTCTGATTAGGTGACTTCTCCCAGAGCCTCCTTTTGAGGAACTTTTGAGCTTTTTGCCTTCCAAAAATTTACCCATAGAATGTAAGCTTCTTGTGGGCAAGCCCTGTCTGTTTTTCTTTCTTGTATTTGTATTATGGTCTAAGTACATAGCACTGTGCTTGGCCCATAGTAAGTGCTTAATAAATGTTAGTTCATTGACTGAAAGAGAAAAAAAAAGTTTCTCATTTAATTTTTACAGGCATGAGGGTATATATAATAAATTTACCTTAATACTATATTGTTAAAAAAAAACTCTTACCATTAATCTTAGAATTAATTATTGCACTGGTTCCAAGGCAGAAAAGTGGTAAAAGCTAGGCAATGGGGGTAAAATGACTTGCCTAGGGTCACCCAGCTAGGAAGTTTCTGAGGACAAATTTGAACCCAGAACTTCCCATTTCTAGGACTAGTTCTCTAGTTTCCCCCATGCTATCCTACTAAAACTAAAACATTTTTATTCCCTAAGCTCAGAACTTCTGAAAACAGGGGCTTGAGAAGCAGGTTATGTGTATGAGTTATGATATTTATTTTTCCCCATGGATAATCCTGAGTTCAAAGTAATAATTATATTTGTTTTTTTTTGCTGATGCCTTCCTTTTATTCTAATAAAGGGTTATAGGAGTTAGAAAATTCCTCTTGTTGCTCATGTAGTAATAATAGTTCCACTTTATTGAATACAATTTATAGGGCAGCAGCTAGGTGGCCTAGTGGATCGAGTGCTGGGCTTAGAGCCAGAAGATTCATCTTCCTAAGTTCCTAAGTGGCCTCAGACACTTACTAGCTATGTGACCCTGGATAAGTCATGTACTCCTGTTGGCCTCAGCTTCCCCATTTATAAAATGAGCTGGAGAAGGAAATGGAAAGACATTACAGTATCTTTGTCAAGAAAACCCTAAATGGGGTCACAAAGAGTCTGACACAGAACTGACTGAACCACAACTTGGAGTGTCTTGTGTGAGGTGCAGAAGTTCTGGTCACTATTACCAGCTTGTCAAGTATGCAGAAAGAAATAAAGTATAAAAAACTGGAAAAGTAGGAAAGGCCAAGAATTTTAAATTCCAAAAGATGATTTTAGATTTTATCCTGGTGGTAATTGGGAGGTGTATTGAGAACATTTTTAGGCCTGTGTTTTCACAATAACAGTTTGGCAACTGAGTAGAGGATGGACCCAAGAGGGGAGGAATTTGAGACAGAAAAGAGCAAATAGGGAGCAGCTGGGTGGCTCAGTAGATTAAGAGTCAGGCCCATAGACAGGAGGTCCTGGGTTCAAATTTGACCTCAGACTCTTCCTAGCTGTATGACCCTGGGCAAGTCACTTAACTCCCATGCCTAGCCCTTACTGCTCTTCTGTCTTAGAACCAATACCCAGTATTGATTCTAAGATGGAAGGTAAGGGTTTAAAAAAAAAAAAAGAACAACTAATTGCTTTTGCAGTTATGTAGGTGAGATGATGAGGTTCTGTACCAGGCTGGTGACCATTAGAGGAGAGAAGATATTTGTGAGTTAGGTTTCAATGGTAAAAACAATAGGACCTGGCAATAGAATGGATATAACTGGGGGAGAGTCAGTGAGTAAGAGTAAGGAGTCAAGAATGGCCTCTAGTTTGTGAGCCAAGAAGATGGGGAAAATGATGATATTCTTGACAGAATAGGGAAGTTACGAAGAGAGGAGAATTTAGTGGAAAGGATAATGAGTTCATTTTGGGGCATATTAAGTTTAAGATGTCTAAGCAGTATCAAGTCTGAGAAACCCAACAGACCATTGGATATATGAGACTATCCTGTCTATGGGCCTGACTCTTAATACCATGTATTGGCTCCAAGGCAGAAGAGTGGTAAGGGTAGGCAATGGGGATCAAGTGACTTGCCCAGGGTCACACAGCTGGGAAGTGTCTGAGTCCAGATTTGAACCTAGGACCTCTCGTCTCTAGGCCTGGCTCTCAATCCACTGAGCTACCCAGCTGTCCCCCCAAAATTTTAAATTTTAAAAAATGGACTTGATTTCACCAACTCATTAATTTATTTCTTCAGTGAGAATCTCTGGACCCTCTTTCTAGTTAGGTACAACTTCTTAGATGCATAAAAGTTAGGTACAACTTATAAATGCATGAAAGGGCTGGACAATATGCTATTTGAAATCTAAGAAAAGAAACATTCTTTTTGATAGGAAAAAAATCAAGTAACATTTCATAGGAGAGGTAACTTTTGACCCGCCTGGGAATTCTTACTAGGTTTATGTCTAATCTGCATTTTTTCTTTTGAGAATTTCCTCATAGATATTTTCATTATTGTCTTGTCTTGAATTTCCTTGTCATTCTAACAGCTCTTAATGGTAAGATTCTTTTTTGCTTCCTCATTCTCCAATCTGCTTCTTGATTTTGGACTTTATGTTAGTGTTGGGGTTTGTTCACTTCTAGGGGTAGGAGGGTGGTATCTGACCTATGCTTTTGCTCCTTTCACATCTCATTTTGGGGGCCTGCAAGTTTTCAGTGTTTCAGAAGTGGTATGATTGGCACAGCCTTCCTAGTTTGAGCTCAGTAAATTCCTGACCCAGATTTGGGTCTGTTGGCTTATATGTAATCGAGTTTTTGTAGCCTGCTAGACTTAGTCACAGAAAGCCCACTGGGTATTTCTGCAGATTTAGAGTGACCTAACTCCTGGCTCCCCTTTGGTTTCCATATCTTGTCCTGATTTTTTCCATTTTAAATTTGTGTGCTAGGTTAAAGGTTAGAACTGAGTTTCTGCTCTGCTCCTGCCATCAGAGCTACACAGCTAAGTTTCTAGAGTTTGTTTTGTGCACAGTAGTTTGCTAGGGCCCAGAGCTCATTCTTCTCCACTCTGGTTCTGTGACCTGGAACTTGGTGTTGAGTGATGGAACTGTCAGATGATGCTGTAAGATGTAAATTAATATCAATAACTCTAAGTATTAATTTTATAAAGTTTATTAATAATGACTTGAAGTAGAAGAAATTTTTAAAAAATGGAAGTTCAGAGCCTAAATTTCTAACTAAAATAAGACTATGTGTATAAATTCTCCTACCTGGCTGAAAACCAGCTTCAGCAGCCGCGTTCAAGGAAAGAGAGAGAGAGGTGGGGTCACACCAAAACTTTATCTTCTGTATGTATGCATACAGTGTTCACACTCAGCCTGAACACACAAATGGGATGATGGGTAAGAGAGTCCCGGGGAGTAAATTCTATCCAAACAATGCTCATTCCAGCTCCCAGCATTACTTCTGGGATCTTTTGGGATCTTGGGATTTCTTTTTGCCTTGGTGCTCTATCTTGGTTCTCTTTCTGGTTCTGGGCTCTAGAATGTTCTTGTTCTCATTGCTGCCACTACCGGTACTGAGCTGCATTCCTAACCAACTCCAACCTCTTGTCCATATTTCTGTCTGTCTGTCTTCCCAAGCTGTCCTGAACTGGGAAAATTACTTACTGTGACTCTTTCTTGGCTTTCCCAATTAGAATTCCATCCAATGTGTTGTCTAGGGTTGTTGCAGAAGACATATTTTGGGAAAGTTAGGTAAAATGCTGACTACTCCCATTCAGCCATCTTGATTCTATCTTAAGCTTGGTCTTGAAGTTGGATTTCAAGATTGGATTTCAAAGGGAAAAGTTGGCAGGGGAAGGTCATTCTAGATAAAAGTAATTCTGAACAGCAGTATAAAGAGAATAGTGCAGAATATTATGGGAAATAGTAAGTAGTCTGGTTTTAAAGAGTCTGTAGAGTATATAGATAGGAGTAGTATAAGGAAAGGCTGAAAAAGTAACGTAGTGACATATTGGGGAAGATCTTGAATGCAAGGGTGAGGAGTCTGGACTTCCAACAAAGCGGCTGGGAGGTTCAAATAAGACAATGTATAAGAAAGCACTTTGCAAAACACTTATACAAAATTTAAGGTGGCATTGAGGTTTTTTATTATTGCTTACTTTTTCTCAATAAGTGAACTCTAGATTTAATTCCCAGGATGGGCTAGAGGCTAAGGACAACAAATACAGTGAGTGATTCTTTCCTTACAACCAGTTGACATCCCCAGTGGAGCTCCATCCTAATAGACAGCTCCATTTGTATGAATATACTCTTCTGAATAACTTTTGAATAACTGCATGATTTCCAGATAGATTTCTACAAGGTACACAGAAGTCCCAGATTTGGGAAATCCAAGAGAAATAACTAAGCCAATAAACATTTATTAAGTACCTGCTATGTGCTAGCTACTGCACTAAACCCTGTGGATACATGGAAAGTCAAAATACAGTCCCTGTGCTCAAAGAGCTCATAGTCCAATATGTAATATTAGAGACAATATGCAAACAATATACAAACCTTATACAGGATATATATAGTGTAAACTATACATAGGATAAATTGGAGATGATCAATAGAGGGGAGGCATTAGCATTAAGGAGGCAAAGAAAACCACAGACCTATTTTAAAAGTTGAATATGAATCATTAAAAACTATTAACTGGAGAATGTGATATTCTTACAACACTGACCGCTTTGTGTTTCCTTACACAGGACACTCCACATGCCAAATCTGAGCATTTTCGTTAGTGCCTAGAATTCTCTTCCTCCTCATCTCAAATAGTGCCAAGGACATAGTAGAGGCTTAATGAATACTTGTTCCCTTCTTTTCTCCCTGCATAAGAGGGTATCTCTTACCATCTCCTTCAGCTAAAATCTCCCCTTCCACAAGGAGCCTTCCTGGATCCTCAATTCTAATACTTTCCCTCTGTTAGTTTTCTCCAAATTACCTTCTATTCATCTTGTTTTTACAGAGTTTTAATTTTTTCTCTTACACTGTGAGCTCCTTGAGAGCAAGGACTATCTCTTGCCTTTTTCTTTGTTATCCCTATTATTTGGCACTATGCTTCACACATAACAGGCTTTTAATGAATGTTGATTGATTGACTCTTACAAAAAAACATCCAGAGTGCAGCTCAGCTTCATGTTACTCTTAGGCATATTGTGATAAATCTTCACTATAATAACTATAATAATATAATAAAGTATAGTTGTATAATATCAAGAATATAATAAGCATATGAATAAATAATAAAATAATAAATATAATGTAAATAAATAACATTATTAAATAACAACATATTATTATATAAAAATAAATAACATAATAAACACTATAATAACTAACTGTAATATTTAATTTTCAGAAAACTTATAACAGATAGAGAAAATACATAATTTTCACATACCCATGTTCATATCTATAGAGTATATATAAAAGGATATATTCATTAAGATGTAAAATTTTTAACTAATGTTATAAATAAAAATTATTTTGGTGGCTTATTTCTACTAGATTTATAACCATTTATTAGTAAAAAGGGAGAAAGATGGATAAAAGGGGGTTTTATTGCCTTTCTAACTTAAGGTAAAAAATCTAGTCCTCTATTCTGAGCCCAACTGCTGCTTGCCATAACCAAGAGATAAGGTAAGAGCTCAGAGAAAAATGCCAGCCCAGAGACAGGTACAGAAGGAAAGGGAAAAAAAATCTGCTTCTCCAGATGATTTTTTAAACCTATAGCTTCTCCTCCCTTTGGCCAATGGCTTTCAAACATCATGCTGTCTGCCCTTCCAAGGAGATGTTACTCCAGGTGGTCAGGCCTCATGTCAGGCCATCAGATACAACACATGACTCTGTGACTCCTGTGTCCCACCACTGAGGTGCCATGGGATGAAGGTATTTTACTTCACATATTAACTAAATAGCCATTTATTACAGCACAGGATGGTTACATTTTCTTTATATAAATAGTAAATTGGTTTTGAAAAATTCTCATCTAAGTAAATAAACTTTCTTTCATCTTTTCCATCAATACCATAATGCAACTGGTAAATAATCTGATTTCCCTTCTCAATTCCATTTCTGGAATAGCATGAACTGCTGACAAAAAGGAGCAGGGGCAGTAAGTAGCACAACACAAGCCTGTACGTGGTGCTAGACACAGTTGGAGGGTCAGCATAGGTAGAGGCCAATCTGAGGAGAAGGGTTGATTTTTCTCAAGGCAGAGGCTTTGGCTAGTGGTTCTAGAATGATTTCAAAGTTGGGAGTTGAGCAGTAAGTACTGTAGCTCTTGCATGTAGCTAGAGCCCATTTCACTCTGACTTCCTTCCTTTTTCTTTTTGAAATCTATTGGCTTTTCATTCCTTTGGATATCATCAGCTTTTTCTGACTCAACTGCTGACCAAAAACATCTAATTTGAAAAAGTGATGATCGAAGGAATAGGGGTGTGGGTATCAGGACTGGGAGAGAAGGTGGACAGAAATTGTTTTTAAACAGAGACCTTGAGAAAGACAGTATAGCATAGTGGATAAGGGGAGGAGGAATGGGCAGTATTAGGTTCTAGGCATATATTGGGCAGCTGGGTGGCTCAGTGGATTGAGAGCCAGGCCTAGAGACTGGAGGTCCTAGGTTCAAGTCCGACCTCGGACACTTCCAGCTGTGTGACCTTGGGCAAGTCACTTGACCCCTATCGCCCACCCTTACCACTCCGGGGCCAAGGACGGTCCCTAGCCAGGATGAAAAAGGAGGAGGGTTGGGCGTGGGGCTAGCAACCCCACCCTGTAAAAACTACATCTGCTAAAGAAACTGCAAACTAAAGTAGGGGCAGCTGGGCTAGCTCAGTGGATTAAGAGCCAGGCCTAGAGACGAAAGGTCCTAGGTTCAAATCCGGGCTCAGACACTTCCCAGCTGGGTGACCCTGAGCGACTGTGTGACCCATTGCCTACTGGTTGTGGCCCTATGCTCCTAGAAGGGAGTCCCAGGATAAAAAAAAAAAAAAAAGTGACTCATTGTTGGGTCTGGAGTTATATGTCCTTGGGTAAGTTACTTAACTGTTTGCCTCAGTTTCTTCAAGTGTAAAATGAGCTAGAGAAAAAAATGACAAACCACTCTAGTATCTTTGCCAAGAAAAGTCACAGAGTTGGACAGGACTGGAAAACAACAAAAGAGCAACTACTATGATCCCCATTTTACAGTTGAGGAAACTGAGGCAAACAGAGGCAAAATAACTTGTTCAGCTGAGGGCAGATTTGACTTTAGGTGTTTTTGACTCCAGGCTCAGTGCTTGGACCATTAAACTACCTAGAGACTTGGAGCAAGAAAGATCTACATTCTGATCCTGCCTCAGATCCTTATTAGCTTTGTGACTCCAGACAAGTCACTTAGCTCCTTTTAGTCTCAGTTTCCTCATATCTAGAATGAGGTGGTTGAACCCAATGGGCTCTGAGATCCCTTTTAACACTAAAACTAAAGATGTCGGGATTAGTAAGTCTTGAAGGAAATGGAAAAAGAAGGAATAGTGATTTTGGAGAAATTATTCCATAGTAAGGCCTCTCAGAGTTAAGTAGTAGAATATAAAATTGTCCAGAGAGATAGTAAACAGAACTCTAACTGAAATCTGGAGACTCTGAATCACTCAAAGAATTGGCTTGTATGAGGTATAAGAACCTCTTCTGGAATCAAACAGTTTGAAACTTAACAAACTTGGCATGAATCTTAATGGATAATTTTGTACTGCTCTGTCATTGTTGTTCTCTAAGTGGAAATTTCTCTGGAATTTATAGTGATTAAGGTCAGGAAGATATTTGTCTCTGTCACATGATCTTTGGAGATCCAAGGAGGTCTTGTCTCAAGTCAAAAGAAAATTCAGACTGTTGACACAGGAGGGAGGCTACCAGAAGGACAGGATTGGGATGAAAAATGAATATAATGAAGAAATCTATCATGTTTCTCTTCTTCTAACTTTTTGATGGTTCTTTCTACCTCATTAAATTTTTTTCTTTCTCTTATCTATGGAAATACTTCAAGGCACTACACTCAGCCTTTTTCTTTATATTCTCTTTCTTGGTGAGCTTAAGGCTTTAAGTATGATCTCTGTGCAGATGACTCTGAAATGTTTGTCTCCAGCCTTAACCTTTTCCTTAAATTCTAGGACTGCATGTTTTACTGTCAGCAGGTCACTTCTTCTTGGGTATCCTTTCATTACCTCAAAATCAAGATGTTCAAAACCAAACTCTTTATATTAACTATATAGACATATGCCACCTCCTAAAGTCTTGGTTTCTATGAATGACAGTATTATTTTTTCATTCATCCAGGTGCAAAACCTTGAAGTCTCCTTTAAGTCCTCAATCTCCATTACATCTCTCACCTCATCTCCATATAATTTTCAAGTCTTTTTTTCCTTTCCCATTACTATTACCACTATTTTAGTTAATCCCCTCCTCTCCAGGCTGGACTATTATAGGTAATCTTCCTAATGCACAATTCCTATCTCATCAGTCTACTGCTAAAAATAATCCACAGACTTATTATATGAATTAAGGAGCCATAGAATCTCAGAGTTGAAAGTTGATTTACAATACAACCTATGGGTTGTAACCCCTCCATATCTCTGATAAGTGGTCTTTCTACTTCCACTTGAAGGCCTCCGGTGAAGGGGAACTCATTACCTCTCAAGGCAGTTGGCTCCACTTTTGAATAGCTCTCATTTTTAGGAAATATATTTCTTTATGTCAAATCTAAATTTGCGTCTCTTCAGCTATTCACTGTGGCACAGAAAACACATATTTTCTTCAGCACCTCGGGATGTAGTTCATCTGGACATGGTGACAAACTTATTGAAGGCACTACTTGCAGTTTTCCTATCTCTTCATTTGTTTTCAACTCTGTTAACCTGCTTTATTTCTTGAATAAAATCCAATGCCCTTCACTTAACTTCCAGTCTTATTTCATACAACTTTATGTAGTCCACAAACCAGACAAACTAGATTACTTAGTGTTCCTAGACTTCATCCTGTTATTTTCCGTTTCATGAATTTTCTCATGTTATCCCTATGTCTCTGAGATGTATTCACTGCTGTCTTTCAATGCCCAGGTCATTAAAAAGCTTGCTCTTATTCCCCTAATTGTATGTGATCTCCATTCCCTCATCTCTTATCACTTTGTTCACACCTCCTGTATGCACTGGATATTTTCTACTTTGTCCCATGGCATTTGTGTATGTGCCTTATTCCCCCTAACAATTTAAAAGTTCCTTGAGGGTAGGGATTATGTGTTATTCAATAATAGTCAACATATAATAGTTTTGTAGTTCCCAAACAATTCTTTAATTCAGATAATTTCCCAGCTTCCAAGTCTTAAAATCTTATGTAAAATAGCTGCTGTCTTTAAAAGCCAGTCTATATTTTTGCCTTGGAGGGCAAGCCTTCATTTTCATTCTCATTATCATTGCTTACCCTCATTTTAGTATTCTAGTCCTTGCTTATCTTCTCAAGCACTTTTGTCTGAGAGATGTAATAAGGGAATTAAGGCAGAGATAATAAACTGAGGTGGTAAGGGACTAAAGGCAGGTAGGGAGATAAGGTAGTTGTAATAGGAATTAAGGCAGGTAAAGTTGTAACATGGGATAAGGCACTGTGGATAGGGGTTTGTGGATCCCTAAGGCAGTAAAGTGGATAAGGAGGGTACAATAGTGGAGCAAAGGGAGAGGATGAGGTATTTTGGGCAGGCAGCTGCAGCAGGGAGACACAGACTGGGTACACAGGTTTGAGATAGAAACACTGAAGGGAAACAGACTGAGCCCTTCAGGTAGGAGGGGCACTTCTACAGACAAAGGTTAGGGCCAGTCAGAAATGGCTTGAAACTGACTAGAGGGCTTTCTAGTCAGTTTCTCGGGTTCACAAAGGAAGAGTCCAGAGGAAGTATAGGGATTACCACTTCCTCTCAAAATGGACACCTCCAACTCCCTCAGAACCCAGAGAGGATATTGTTCTTTTCTCCCCTTTCCCCTCTATTATCAATCAAGTAATGAATTAGCCAAAGATTTGATTAAGTGACAAACTGCATTTATTGAGTTTCAGGGTTGATTGTAAAGGACAGAGGGATACAAAGTAACTCTAACAGCCACCTAGGGAAAGCTTCAGTTGGGGGAGGGAACAGGAATGTGAGACTCAGAAAGGACCTGCTTAACTCATCCCCTGAGGTTTTGTTGCTCAAAAGGGGTAGGAAAGTTGCATATAATGATTCAAGAGATAATTTGTAGCAAGGGAAGCCATACTTGACTACGGGGAAACTAAATCTACAAAGTTTGAAAAAATCAGACGTGTTCTCTTGCAGAAGCTTTATAGTCTGCCTATGGGAAAATATCTTGATGTAAATTTGACCTGAATATTCATCATTTTCTGTTATTTATAAATAACATTAAGCTAGTTTACTATTTCTAGTAATCCATCAAAATTGGTAGCTTTTTTCCATACAAAGGCCAATTAGATATACCTTAATATCTATGAAGTTTGTACTAACCTAATGACATCTGCTTCCTCAGATTTTACCACATCTTTTGTTATCAATTTCTGTAATTAAATTATAACCTTAAAGAATCTTTCCTATTTTACAGAATAGTAGGTAGAATGAGATCGACACATGTCTAGCAGGTGTCCCACCACCACCAAGGTGCCTTTCTAGTCTAAATAAGCATCTTTTTATTTTATTTTATATTTTAACCCTTATCTTCCATCTTGGAGTCAATACTGTGAATTGGCTCCTTGGTGGAAGAGTGGTAAGGGTGGGCAATGGGGGTCAAGGGACTTGTCCAGGATCATACAGCTGAGAAGTGGCTGAGGCCAGATTTGAACCTAGGACCTCCCGTCTCTAGGCCTGACTCTCATTCCACTGAGATACCCAGCTGCCCCTCAATAAGCATCTTTTGCCAGGTGATTTCAGGTTTTGTAGTCCATGGAAGATCTAGGTTAGGACTTTTCTCAAAGGTCTGTGGTTCTTTTGTAATGTATTAATATGCTTTAAAGTAGGGGAATTGGGAGCAACTAAGTGGCTCAGTAAATTGAGAGCTGGGCTCAGAGATAGGAGGTCTTGGAACCAGTATTGGAACTAATATGAAACCAATATTGATTCTGAGGTGGAAGGTAAGGGTTAAAAAAAAGTAGGGGAATCATTTTGACATCTGTAAGCAAGTCAAGGCAAGAAGCATTGATAGGTTTACTATGTGCTAGACATTATGCTAAAATGAGCAAAAAGAAAGCTAATTCCTGTTCTCAAAGAGCTAACATTCTTTTAGGGTAAGGCAACTTCCAAAAGGAATGGAAAAGCAGAAGAGAGAGTCAAAAGTATCAATTTCAGGGCTTGGTATTTAAGTTCAGAAAGTCAGAAACATAGCTGGAAGGGAAATTAAGGCTGGTCAACCTGAACCCCACAAAATGGAGACTCTTGGAGGAACTCACTAATGGGAAAAAAAGGGCTAGCACAGGACAGGGATGCATTAGGGTAAGAAGACCATGGGGACAGATTGGCATTCCAGAGTGAGGAGACTCCATGTGATGAAAGAGGTTCCAAGGCAAGAGTCCAGAAAGTCAGAAGCACAGCCAGAGGGAAGTGAGGTGGAGGTAGGGGTGGGGAAAGGAGAGGGAATGAATGATGGCCTCGAAAAAGAGAGTAGTCAGATATACAAGGAGCTAAATCAATTGTATAAAAAGTCAACCCATTCCTCAATTGATAAATGGGCAAGGGACATGAGTGGCAATTTTCAGATAAAGAAATCAAAGCAATCAATAAACACACGAGAAAGTGTTCTTAATCTCTAATAATTAGAGAAATGCAAATCAAAACAACTCTGAGGTATCACCTCACACTCAGCAGACTGGCTAAAATGATAGCAGGGGAGAGTAATGAATGTTGGAGGGGATGTGGCAAAATTGGGACATTAATGCATTGCTGGTAGAGTTGTGAATTGATTCAACCATTCTGGATGGCAATTTGGAATTATGCTCAAAGGGCGCTAAAAGACTGCCTGCCCTTTGATCCAGTCATGCCACTGCTGGGTTTATACCCCAAAGAGATAATAAGGAAAAAGACATGTACAAAAATATTTATAGCCGTGCTCTTTGTGGTGGCAAAAAACTGGAAAACGAGGGTATGCCCTTCAATTGGGTAGTGGCTGAACAAATTGTGATGGAATACTATTGTGCTCAAAGGAATAATAAACTGGAGGAATTCCATGTGAACTGGAACAACCTCCAGGAATTGATGCAGAATGAAAGGAGCAGAGCCAGAAGAACATTGTGCACAAAGACTCATACACTGTGGTAAAATCGAATGTAATGGACTTCTGTACTAGAAGCAATGCAATGACCCAGGATAATTCTGAGGGATTTATGGAAAAAAACGCTACCCATATTGAGAGGAAGAACTACAGGAGTGGAAACACAGAAGAAAAGCAAGTGCTTGAACACTGTAATAGGGGAATAGTGTGTAGATGCTATAAGGGAATAGGGCAATAGGGTGATAAGAGACCAAGGGCTGGAGGAGGTAATAAGGAAATTAAGGCAGAGGAAGGGTTATAATAGTGGATAAGCCAGGCAAGTGACTAAAGGTAGAGTGAATAGGGGATAAGGCACTGTGGATAGGGTTTTGTGGATCCCTAAGGCAGTAAAGTGGACAAGGAAGGTACAATGGTGAAGGTACTAGATTGAGATGGTAGGAGAGGTAAGGGAATGACTGTTTTAGGGAATATAAACACAGAGGTATAAGGAGTTGTAAGGGATAGGATGAGATACTTTGGGCAAACAGCTACTGCCTGGGAAACACAGACTGGGACACAGGTTTGAGACAGAGACACTAAAGGGATCAGACTGAGCCCTTCAGATAGGAAGGGCACTTTTACAGACAAAGGTTAGGGCCAGCCAGGAATGGCTTGAAACTGACTAGAGGGCTTTCTAGTCAGTTTCTCAGGTTCACTAAGGAAGATTCAGAGGAAGTATTGAGATCTCACTTCCTTCAAAATGGACACCTTCAATCCCTCTGGACCCAGAGAGAATGTTATTTCCTTTCTCCCTTCTCCCTCTCCTATCAATCAACTAATAAACTAGCCAAAGGCTTTGATTAAGTGACAAACAGGGTTTATTGAATTTTAGGGTTGATTGGAAGGGACAGAGGATACAAGGTAACTCTAACAGCCGCCTAGAGAAAGCTTCAGGAGGGGGAGGGAGACAGGAGTGTGAGACTGAGAAAGGACCTGCCTAAATCAGCCCTGAGGTTTGGATACAATAATTAAAGAGATAATTTCTAACAAGGTTTAGCCCTATTTGACTACAGGAAACTAAACTATCAAGTTTGAAAAGTAACACTCAGATCTACCCTCCTTTCAAAACCCCAAGAAAATTTAGGAAGGGATAATGGTGATTGGGAATAAGGGAGGTTAGGGAGATTCAAAGGAAATAGTTAAACTAACAAATTTTTAGAGAAAAGCTGCAGAATATAGGTCAGGTTTTCAATCCAAAGATAGAGCTCAGAGTGACCCTCCTACTCTCCACGAGTCTCCAGGATCAATTGACTCTCCTCAAGATTCTAAACCCTTCCTCAACTGTCAGAAACTCTGCAGCAAGGCTTCGAAGGGCTGACATGCACCCTATTTGAACTACAACACATGGGTTGAGGCGGACAAGATTGGGGACATAGACTCGAAACAACCACCCTAATACAACTATCAATAATATAGAAATAGGTCGATGACACATGAAAAAATCAATGGAAATGCACATCTTCGGGGGGTGGGAGGTTAGGGGGGAGTGAGGGGCAGAGGGGAGAGTAAGAATATGAATCATGTAACCATGGAAATATTTTCTAAAAAACGAAAATGCAAAGTTGTTTAAAAAAAAAAAGGAGAGTAGTAGCTGGTTTGGGTGCTTCAAATGGCTTTTTATTCGAAGTTAATTTTAACAATTTGTCTCAAGATGTTTTCTCATTAAGAGTATGTTAAATCTCTGAAGTATCCTTTCTTTCTGTGTGGAAAGCTTGGTAATAAGATTTTTATCATTTAAAAAATCCCTTTTATACTAGGAATTTTAGAAGGATTCATATCCTCAGGCAATTTGCAGAAAACAGATACAGTTTTATCTTTCTTTTCATACCTCTTAGTTAATATTTCACATTTCCCTATGTTTTCAATGGCAATTTGTAAAATATCTTTACAACTTTAATCCCTTAGGCCAGGTCATAGCCTCTTAACTAAGAATTCTCTTTGTGGTTCTCTTGCATTACAGAGCACCAGTGCTTTAGAGATGAAACATTTGGATTATTCATGTTAGTAATATTTAATAAAGAGTAAAATAAATAACTACTAATACTTAAATATTCACACAATAAAAATTATATTGTAGAATTTCGTCTAACTTGTGAAGGGATACATATTGGAAAACAGTTTAAAAAATTAAGTTTAAAAAAATCTCTTTAGTTGATTCCTGTGACACTAGCATATCCAATAAACTGGTTGTTGGATAAAGTCACCAGTAGTAGCCCAGCAATGTGAAGGACACCCCATAAAACCCACATAATGCCCCTGCAGTGAGGCTTACAGCCTGTGGGCATGGTATCCAACCCTCCTCTTCTCTCTAGACTGGCTTACTTATCCCTACTTACATTCACACTGGTAGGTTTTGAGGTCGGCTTTTTTTATTCCCCCAGAGCAAGGCCTGGCCATACATACCATATTGCTACAACTCACCTTCAGAGTCTTAATAGTAACCTTGGTGAGGGGGGAATGCACTTCTATGCTCACTCCTATGGTTCCTGAGTCCCCAGCAGTAAGCCTGTCATTTACAACAGTTAGTAACAATGACATCATTAACTCTTAAACATGAAATGAGGACAGCAAGAATAATTATAGCATATTTACTTAAATAGAAAAAGCAGAAATAATAAAAACATAACAGTTTATTGATCAGCATAAACCACACGCTCCCACCAATGCACACAGTGTTTAGTGCGGATAGGGTGGGAAAGTGGGCACAAACTTACAGAAAATAACAGAGAGGCACATACGTAGGGAAACTCTTGTGCCAAGGGTAACTCGTGACTGAATTGCAGGCTTAGCTATCTGGGTTCCCTTTGAGAAACCAGTCTGCACCAGGCTATTTGCTGGGCAAGTCTGCTCCTCTTATGATCCTCTCAGCTCTTCTTCTAGACAAAGCTTCTTCTCTGCCACTCTCATGTTGCCAAAGCAGTGTTAAATTCTTTAGAAGTCAATACTACTATGAAACGCTTAGAGCTTGACCCAGCAATGCCACCATTAACTTTATTTCCTAAGGTGATTGGGGAAAAAGGAAAATTAACCTATACTAAAATGTTTGTAGCTGCTCTCTTTGTGGTGGCAAGAACTGGAAATTGAAGGCATATTAATTAATTGGGGAATGGCTAAACAAGTTTTGGCATAGGATTGTGATGGAATATGGTTAAGTTTTAGTGACGGAAAATCTAATGATATATTATCTGTGAGCAAGTAGACTTCACTGTTCAAAGAGGAAGAATGGTGTCATTATTAAAGTCCAGCAGAGCATGTTGACTGATACTATTCTGTTTTTTTTTTTTTTTTTTGCTAAAAGTGGGAGGCCATGTTCAAGTCTGGCCTCAGACACTTCCCAATTGTGTGAACCTGGGCAAGTCACTTGACCCCCATTGCCTATAAAAAAAATTTAAAAAAAAGTGGGAGGCCGTGGATCAAAATGAAAAAGCTGACCGTTTTGAGAAAGGTTTATTTTTAAATCTTGTCAATATGGTACAACAATCTCTCTGAAACACTAATTTTCATTCAAATTAATTTAAGTGTGTCTTTTAACAATGTTATGGAACAGAAAATTGTATCTTTAAATGGGAAAATGATTTGAATAACTGCTGATGGTACTATTGACTGCATACAACGAACTGACAATATCCACTATTTTGCAGTATTTTGACAGTGAAACACATAGTCCAACTGAGTTTTTTTTTTTTTTGTCCCTTCAGGGACTCTTAACAATTAATGCTCAGTCTATTTTTGATCGGTTAAGTGGCTCCTTTGGGATTTTAAAAATTAATTGGTCAGCAGTGGTATGTCTACTTTGATGGCATGTTTACTATGTCTGGATATTTGTTTGGAGTTCAAATGATATGTAAAGAAAGAATCTCTTTGAAATTTGTCCTAGTCAATATGTATATTTCAAGTAAACAAAATAGAGCTCTTTAGTTTAGTTTTGTTTTTAAAGCCCTTACCTTCCATCTTAGAATCAATATTGGTTCTAAGGCAAAAGAGTGGTAAGGGCTAGGCGATGGGGGTCAAGTGACTTGCCCAGGGTCACATGGCTAGGATGTGTCTGAGGCCAGATTTGAACCTAGGAACTCCCCTCTCTAGGACTGGCTCTCAATCTACAGAGCTACCCAGCTGCCTCCAACTCTTTAGTTTTTGAGGGGATATTATTAAAACTCATCTAGAAGCGTCCTGCGTTACATGCAGTAATGGAGAAGATAAGCAAGAAGTAATATCCTAGTTGAAGACTTTGTAGTCACTGTCAAGCACAAGATGGTTTTACATGACAGGTTACTATAAATCAAAATTTTGTCATTTTATGAAAGATTATCAAAATTACTAGCCTTGATGATGCTATAGCAAGATCAAGGACCTTGCTCATAAATCAGACTCTTTCAAGTCCATCTTTGCCCCTCACATGATATAGCATTTCTCTAGAAGGTGACAAAAGTCAGTCAGGCTCTTCCAGATCTCAACTTATCTTAATGACAGGAGGGAAAAGCTCACCTAATTCTTTAATTATGAAAAGACACGGCCCAGAATATCTTCAATGACAGCATGGATATACATGTAGAGGATGATATATTGACTTCATCAGTTAAAAAAGAGAAAAATGCCCACTCATATAAATGATGCAGTTGAGTCCCAGCATTACTGTGTTATACTCCCTGATTCAAGATTTTACCAGCATTCACCAGTAATTTGAAAAGATGATTCATAAAATTGTGACTACAATGGGAAGACTACAATGTAATAATCATTACTAATAAAGTTAATGTGTCCTTGAATGAATGTCCCTGAAGTCAGATTGTATTTGGGGTTATGATGGATCCATTTCTAAAAGAATTATGTACCTCATTAGAGAATGGCTTGAATTGGCTCATGGAATTAGATTGGCCATCCATGTTGCAGGCCTTTTACACATCTATTCAAGTGCTTTACAACTTTACCTATGACAAACTGTTCATTTGAAAGAACTTTTTCAAAATTAGTACTTGTAAATTCGATAAAACCAAAACAAAAATATATACAATGTCCCAAATGTGCCTTGAATCACTCATGAATTTATGCTCCACCCTGGAACTGCAACCTAGAACTGCCCATGGGCAACAGATTTGCCGAACAATGTCAGGCCCTTCACCCAGTGCCAGTCGAAGGTCCTCTGTAATCTCTTTGTGACCAGTTTTCTGACCTCCTTACTGTCTCTGGGCTGAGAACACCTGAAGCTGCTGCTGTCACCTTTGCAGTTGCCTCCAAGGCCCATTACTAATGCTGCCGCACTCTGGGTCAACATTCACTCTGGCATTACAGACATCTGTTGCCGACCTGAGTTATCTTAGGCAGGAAAAATGTCTCGCTTTGACCTTTTGTTGGCTCTGCTGCTCCCAAATTTAATTCGAGGCCTTATTTTAAAGTTGTTTGAAGTGGAGTGTTAGGAGAATTCAGCTGAATTGTTGCCTCTACTCCTCCATCTAGAAAAATAAGCTTTAAGGAAACAGAGACAAGTGTCAGAAATAGACACAAGCTCTTCCAATAAAGTAGAGGCAGGGAAAAGAAGGTGGGCAGCGAGGAATAATTAGCCTTGGGTTTGTCTCTGTGGATGAACTCAGTAAAGGCAGAATCTGTTCAGACCTGCCTCAGAGACCCTTATCACAGCAGCTCTACTCTTGTTTCTATGGCAATTGCTTCCTGATGCTTCTTCTACCTTGGGCTTCTCCTCAGCTCTTTGTTGAGACTGTTCCCAGGGTGCCCCCTCTTTTGTAGCTTCTCCTGTGCCCGCCAGCTTGTGCCCAGTATGAATGCCCCTTGTCTTCCCTCTGACTCCTTTAAGATATAAGGGTCTAACTTATCAAAGTCTGGACCCAGTCACTCATAACTTCAGGTTTGCATGGAGGAAGGGAATGCTAGGGATTTCTACCTAGCAGAAGGTTTAAAAACTCAGTATTCAATTAAACAAGTAATATTTAGTTAATTTAAAAAAAGTTTACTTGTTTTACTTGATGAATATAAATAATGGATTTTATTTTCATTAATAAATGTTTACCTTACAAAATTGCTTGGGGGAGTATGATAGTGAAATGTGGTACATGATTTTACCTGTGGTCTGCTCTTTGGGCTGTTTGACCCTCTTTACTCCATTCTTCCAGTCAGATAATGAAGTACTTTGCCCCTTTTAAAAATGAATTATAATTGGCTTAATGATTCTTTGTGAAGAAAAACAGAGTTTTGAATAGAAGAAGTAAAAATAGATGACTACAAAAACTTTAAACCAACATACAATTTGAGATTGAGATTTACTCCAACCATTTTATATTACTGATAAGAAAACTGAGTGATTAGTGTAAGGTTACTGTTTGTGGTGGAGATGGGAATAGATCCATGTCTCCTACTCTCACTATATACATGGTAACACTGTTTCTTTATGACAGCTTTGCTTTTGGATATATGGTCCTTCATGTTCTTGGCTGTCCCTTTGATCTGATTGCTTTATGACCATCAAATTGTGTTCCATGCCTGATTAGCCTCACTTTGATTACCCAAAATACCTAATAGCATCACATACCTATCAAAAATAAAAATTTATTTTTAGGGTCCTAGGTAATGGCCAGAACATGTATTAGGATGAAAACCGGGCAAAGAAAATGCAGTCACCTAGGATGGAGCCTATGCAGGAAAGATGACTTTATCTGAAACTCTGATTTGTTTTTAGTGTATATGTTTAAAGTTATTAGAAATTCATCTCACAGTGAGTATTTTAAAATGTTTTTTTATGTTTTGTAAGTTACGCAAAGATGTTTTACAAGTTGTAAAGTATTAAATAAATGGAAGGTTCATATTATTTTGACATAACAATAGGATAAAAAAAGGAAATGGAAATGGAGATCAACATAACTCTGAAACTCATGATTATTAAGTTTTAAAACCTGAAGGAGTCTTGGAGGTGATATTTTCCAATATCTTCATTTTATAGGTGATGGAAATAACACCCAGAGAAGTGATAAACATACCTAAACTGAAACTACTAGTTAAGGACAGAGCCAGGACTAGAACCCAGGTTTCCTGATTCTAAGACCTGTGCACTTTCTGACAGTCTGCGTAGTTATTTGAGGTAATACGGCAAAAGTTTCTGTCCACATTGTTTCTGGAGCAAAGAGGTTGAGTCTGACAAGAAGCCATCTCCAGGTTATTTGGTTTTGAAGTCCTTTGGTGAGGAAACCAGAAACTAGATCCTTTTCTTGAGTTTGCTCCGTCTTTACAAGGAATAGTCAGCCAGAGCTGGAGGACAGAATCTTCCCCTATGCCTTGTGGAAAGATTGGTGTTGAACTGACTGTCTGTGTTATAACCAAACAGAATTTTCTGGCATGAGCAGGTTTAGCCTTATACAATGATAGAGTTTGCAGTCATCTACAATATATCTCCACTTTCAGAGTAGGAAGATGTGGTAGAGCCATTTTAAGCCTCAGTTAAAAATTCTTCTCAAGTTGTGTTTGTTTAAAGATATTCTTTTAGAATGGAATGACCTTTATGAAGGAGTTTGGATTAGAAGATGCCTCAAGTATCATGCCTATGAAGATGGGCCTGTGTGGCTTTCTGATGAAGTATGTGGGGATCTGAGCAGAACTCAGTCATTTCTGGCAACAAATGAACAAATGGCTGAGGAATGTTCAAGTTGGGATAATAGACCAACCCCTCATTGGTCCTCTGGTCTTTATGACAGTGATGGAGCTATATCAGTGACCCTTGCGCCAGAAGAACCTCCCATTCACTAGACTTTAAAAGGAGTGACTCTCCCTTTTTTTCTGTCCTCACATGTTTACTGGGTAGGAGGAAGGAATTTGGGATTTTTAGCTTAGTGAAGAGAAGCCTGGGAGTTGTGGGGAACATGCCAGCTGTCTTCAAGTATTTGAAGAGATGCTATGTAGAAGAGGGATTAGACTTGTTCTGCTTGGTCTCGGACCTAGGAGCAAAGGGTGAAAGTTCAAAGAGGCAAATCTAGGCTTGGCTTCAAGAAATACATACATCCTCATAATGCAAATGATCAGAAAATGTAATGAACTGCCTCATAAGATGGTACATCCCTCCTGAGAGGGTGTGTGCTTACTCTTGCTACTTGAAACTTATAAAAACTGTAATTAAAAAAAAACCCTAAACCATCCCCACAGTCATGCACAGGCTACTTCAATAGGATTATAAGAACTGAATGATGCTTAGCCACTTTTTGGTTGGTAAATACTCCACGGATATATATGAATTCTAGGACTTGGGCATGATTGCTGTGCAGCATATTTTCTTCCTTATCTCCTTGCCTTATTTGATTTCTTAATCCAATATATTCTTTGGCTCAACAACCAGACCAATCCACGGGGAAACCAAGGAAGAACTGTTGGCAAGCATTTGAGCAATGACAGAATACTGATCTCTTTTGTGGCTGCAGAATTCAGGAGTATGATGGAGTAGTGGAAGGAACATTACTTTTGAGTCAGAATCCTTGCTCTGATACTTATTACCTGTGTGACTTTGGGCAAGTTATTTAAAATCTCAGCCAAGTTTCCTCATCTGTAAAAAGTGAAGGAACTGGAGTCAGAGATCTCTGATAATTCCTGTTGTTTCTGAGTTCTCTGATAATGGCAGGATTTTGTGGCAGAGAGCTTTCCAGCTTTAGAATACGGATTTACTGTATTTGGATCCTAGTGAATTTCATTGCAATCATATTTGCATTTCTTTCAAAGGAAGGGCAAATGGCCAGACTTATTTGAGATAGCCGTGGGAATGGTTGGACTTTGGTGAGGACTACAGTGAAGATCATTCTTTAAAGTATTGGTATCTGCTGGAGGAGTTACATTTTCCTTCCTCTCCATTCTTCAGCTCACTCTGAGAGAATTGCAATTCTGGAAATGTTCATTTTTCTAAAAACTGGTAAGTCGGGCAGCTGGGTAGCTCAGTGGATTGAGAGTCAGGTCCTAGGTTCAAATGTCATCTCAGACACTTCTCAGCTGTGTGACCCTGGGCAAGTCACTTGACCCCCATTGCCTACCCTTACCACCCTTCCACCTATGAGCCAATACACAGAAGTTAAGGGTTTAAAAAATTTTAAAAATAAAATAAAATAAAAACTGGTAAGTCCTCAGGATGGTTAGTTCTTCTAAAAGAATGAACTCTCTGAAGTCTGTGGTCAAACAACTTAGCTAGTGGGGAGGAATTTCACTGGTATTGGGCAGCTAAGCTATCTAAATTTTAGAGATTTGGTACAGGGTAGAGTCATGAAGATTTTGTTGGAGATCTTTCATATCATCTAGTATTGATGAAGAACATGGGGAGAGAGAACATAAGCTTCCTTTATACTAGAGGCAGTTCTAGGATAACAGAAAGAGTTGGTTCTCTTGGATTACAAAAGATTTAGGCTCAAGTCCTTGTCCCACAATCTACTAGCTATGTGGCCTTGGATAATTCATTTAACCATTCTAAGGTTCAGTTTACTCATCTATAAAACAGGAATGATGATACTGAAATCACAGGGCTCTTGTTGTAATCAAATGAGAGGATGTTTGTAACCATAAAATAAATACATGTCAATGATTAATAAACATATTAGTTGAGAGAGACTTGTTTTATGAGATCTGGAGTTGGGAAACCCCGGGTTCTAAATCCAATTGTGATAATTTACTTGTCATGTGACTCTAGACAATTTATTTGCCTCTCAGACCCTTACTTTCCCCATCTGTAAAAGTGAGCATAATTATATCTATTATTATACCTTGTGAGAGGTGGCATGGTGTAGTGGATAGAAAGCTGGCCTCAGTCTAAGAAAGACCTAGTCGCCTCTCAAACAGATGGACTATATACAGCCCTGGGAAACTCACCTCCCCTCCCCTCCACCCCCCAATAACTCATTAAGATTACAAATAGAAGGTGCAGAGTTGATTGGAGTTCTTTACTTGGAGTTTCCTAAGCTAATGAAATCGCAGCTCCAGTCCCTATCCTTATCATCACAGGGCTGTAGAAAAACTGTCCTGTAAGTCTCCCCTTGCCTTTCTAGCTGGACTTTTCTTCGCTAAACTTCGGGAAGTATTAAACTTGAAGGGCAGTGACTAGGATAGGGAATGAAGGTTGTAGGGGGAGGCATCTAGAGAATGACTGAGTGATTGTACTGGCTTAGCGTTCTCACTAAGAAAATGAAGAGATTGATTGGTCTGGATGACCTCTAAGGTCTTGCTAGTGCAGCACCAAGATATTATGATCCTGTGCTTCTGTCACAGGGTGGGAGCATACTTCATATTCTTTGGAAAGCTTCTTATATATCTGTCACATCTCTCTGTCTTCTCTCCAAGATAATCAGTCAGCATTGTGATATCAGATAATATTGATTTAGCTCTTGAGTGTATTCCTAGCATCTTCATATAGCAGCTACAGCTTCCTTCTAGCTAAAATACTGATTGCGAAGAGAAAGCAATTTTGCAATCCAGGGGAACTCTTATCTTCTAGGGCTGAATAATTCAAGGGCTAAAAATGCTGCCATAGGTCTCAAATGAAATTTATTTATTTATTTTTACCAACTCATTCCTTTATTTTTCAATTGCACATAGAAACATTTTTTTTAACAATTGCTTTCTGACCTTTTGCAATAAAAAAAATCTCTCCCTTCCTCCCTCTCCTCCCCCTTCCCCAGGTGGCAAACAATCTGATACAGGTTATTCCATTGTTGTCATGCAATACAAATTCCCTATTCCTCACTTTGTGAAAGAAGACATACATAGCACATGTAAGAAAAGAATCATGAGGGAAAGAATGCAAGAAATGGCATGGCTTGATCTGTATTCATCCTTCTAGGGCTGTGGATAGAGTGCTTTTCATCCTGACTCTCTTAGGGTTGTCTTGGGTTCTTGCATTGCTGATAATAGTTTAGTCCTTCACAATTGCTCATTGCACAATATTTTTATTACCATATACAACTTTCTCCTGGCTCTGTTCACTTCACTTTGCATCAGTTCATATAAGTCTTTCCAAATTTTTCTGAAATCATCACATTCATCATTTCCTATGAGAATAGTATTCCATTACAACTTGTTTAGCCATTCCCCAATTAAAAATGAGATTTATTATTAAAGGGGAAACTAAATTTAATGCCTATCAACTAGATTCTGGACCTTTCCACAGGTGAAAGACTTCTGGTAGACTATTTGGTCCAGGTGTCAGTCTTGGTAAGATGACTCTGGGGGCTGGGGTGGAAGAGGGGAGGAGAGGAGATGGACACTAATGTGACACAACTGTTCTGTTCCCCCACTCCCACCCCAGTGAAGGCTTGTGGCCTCAGGCTCTCATGCATGTGGAGTCTTCTTCTATGATGTTCTGAATCCTTTCCCCTTCAGTGACTACCTGGGTGAATTCCTACAAATAGACTATCTCTTGCTACTACATTGAACATCTAATGTGAAAACCTGAGCTAGTGACAGAAATGATCAACAGAGATTTGATTACTCTTTTGTTCTATATTTCTGAATTTCCCGTCAATAGTTGCCACAGGGTGGGGATGTATCCAGAAGTGTGCTAGTCTAAGGGGATTTGATTAGCATATACTTTCTTAATGGCTATGAATTACAGAACAGATTGATTCTTTTTATTTTTTCTAGTAGCTTGTAGTATCTTCTTTTCAGTCTGGGAGTTCTTGAGCTTGGCCATGACATTCCTGGGAGTTGTCAATTGAGGATTTAATGCCGGAGGTGATGGATTCTCTTTCAGTCTGTATTTTACCCTCATGTTCAAGAATTTCAGGGCAGTTTTCTAGTTTTCTTGGATAATTTCCTGTAACATGATGTCTAGGCTTTTTTTTTTGTCATGATTTTTGGGTAGTCCAATAATTCTTAAATTGTCTCTCCCGGATCTATTCTCCAGATCAGTTGCTTTCTCAATGACATGTCTCATATTATCTTCAATTTTTTCATTCTTTTGATTTTGTTTTAATATGTCTCAGTGTCTCATGAGGTCATTAGTTTCTAATTGACCAATTCTAATTTTTAAAGACTGAATTTCTTCCACGGCCTTTTGATTCTCCTTTTCCTTTTGGTCCATTCTTCCTTTCAAGCTGTTCTCTTCAGATTTTTTTACATCATTGACTCTTTTTATAAAGCCTTGAAATATTGTGTGCCATCCCTTTAATCTCCTATGCTTCCACAGCACAGATATAATAGTACTTGATTCCCTGGTTGCAACTGATGCTTCCCAGCATGGCAAATACTTGGTTTCTATTGGCATAGTCCCTTATGCTCAATGAATAAAAGAGTCAGACTAGTCATCACTCTCCTGGTTCTCTCATCCTGTGGCAATGGGTCCTAAACAGCATCTAGGCATTCCTTGATTTGTAGAAACTAACAATGTGCATCTTGCTGAGTATTCCAGATATGGGGAATGCTGGGGCCCTTGGGATGAATGAGCGGGCAAAGACATGGCATTTCGTTTCTCTCCATATGTTATCTTTTGGCCAACAAAACAAAAGTTTCTAATACTTGAACAAGCTTATTGATTCTGTTGAAAAAGTCTGATACTTACTTATAGATGGAAATTGATTCGTTGTTGTGGGCCAAGGACTATTTTAGATATAGTGGATATATGATGATCAATGACACGCTTACTTCTTTTGTGGACTTTACTTTCGAGAAAGAAGCAGTATAATGCATACAGAGAGTTATCATAATGCAGAATAGAACACAAGAGTAATGTAACATGAAATCAAAGAAAAATTATTTCTAGCTTTAGAGAATTGGGAAAATTTCATGGAGGAGGAAGAAAACCGAAGCCAAAAGGCTGGGTAGTAGAAACTGTTGCAATAGTCTAGAAAATGGAGAAAGTTCCATTCTAGGGTCAGAGTGTATGTGTAGGTGGGTATAGTGAGGGTGGCTATATAGCAGAGAGGAAAGAACATTGGATATGGAACTGCAAATCTTGGCCCTGCCACTTTCTTACTTTCTTTTCTTTCTTTCTTTCTTTTCTTTCCCTTACCTTTAGCCTTAGAATCACTACTGTGTGCGTATTGGTTCCAAGGCAGAAGAGCAGTAAGGGCTAGGCAATGGGGGTTAAATGACTTGCCCAGAGTCACACAGCTAGAAAGTGTCTGAGGCCACATTTGAACCCAGAGCTTCTTTTCTCTAGGTCTGGCTTTCTATTCACTGAGCTACCCAGCTGCCCCCCTGCCTCTTACCTCTATGAGTCATCTAGGTTGTCTAGTGGACAGAGTGCCAGGCCTGGAGTCTGGAAGACTCGTCTTCATAACTTCAAATCTGACCTCAGACACTTAGTAGTTGTGTGGCCCTGTGTTTGTCTCCATTTCTTATCCTTGACGTGAACTAGGGAAGGAAATGGCAAAGCACTTTAGAATCTTTGCCAAGAAAATCCTAAATGGGGTCATAAAAAGTTGGATATGACTGAAAGTGACTGAACAACAGTTTTTTCATCTATTAATGGAAGGCTTTGGACTAGATGACTTCTGAGATCCTTTTCAAACCTGAATCTATTCTTTTCTGACTCTTTATAATGGTGAAAATTTAATTTAAGAAAACAATCTATTGAGCACCTATTCTGTGTAAAGCTTCTCAGGAACACAAAGATGACTGATGGTCCTTGCCTTCAAGTAGCTTCCAGTCTTATAGGAAGGAGAAAAGGCAAATAGAAATAAATATAATACCAGGAACAATATGTTAAGTATGGTAATAGAGGTAGGAAGTGCTATGATGTTTCAGAGCAAGAAGAGAGAACAAATGATTGTGGAAGAGAGAAGACCAGGAAAGTGTTAATGGATGGAGCAGCATTTGAAATGGCCTTGAAAAATGGGTAGACTATGGAGGACTAAAGGATGAGTAGATAGTGGAGGGCCTTCTACTCCATTGAATATAAATTAACTTGGAAGGATGGGTTGAATTGAGATTCCTTGGAGTCTGCCCTTCCCTATTAGTGATGGCTGAGATAGCATATCCTTTCCCCATGGTTCCCTACAGTTAATCAACATTGAAAATTTATTGAGAAAGAACATTCCAAAGTACTGGATCAAAATATCAGGAGAGTAAAAAATAGTTTCAATCGTGAAAACGTATGGAAATGAAATATTCATTTCCCCTGAAGGCTCATGTTAGCTAGTCAATTATTTGCTCACACCTTTCAAAACTATAAAAGCAAACAAAATATTTCCATCCTATCATGCATGAATAACTCACTAGCCTTTGTCTTGCAGCTTAAGGCTATAAAGAATGGAATAGTCAGTGTGGAGGGTGTGGTTTATCGGCTATCCTTTTAGGTCGTAGGTAGCCCCACTTTGCAACTAATAAACTCTCTGCTAGCCCACCTCAGCAGGAAATCATGCGTGTGATATGTTGGTGTACTTAAAATACGGGCAATTCATTTGTTGAATGGAGATGGCAATTATTAATTTCAATTTATCCTGTTTATTGGGAACAGCTGTTCATTAACATTTATTTAATTCCTGATTTAGGAGCCAAACTAATTACCCCAGATATGCAAAGTCTCAGTACCATGTGCAAAAAAAGAACTCTTGCTGCCTTGCAGGATTGGTACCGAGCAAGTGTATTAAAATATCCAGCTGTTCAGATAGGGTGATGTTAGAGAGGTGACCAGCTGGGGGCTCTCCTGACTTTGGATTAATATTGGAGGAAAGGCTTAAAAAGCAAGGTGCTTGTGGCAGGAAGCTCTAAGGAACCTAGTAATTAGAGCAATTTAGAGATAATCTAGTCCATTTCTTTCATTGTACAGAGGAAGAAATTGAGGCTTCGATGTGAAATAGATGTCCAATGAGGGGAATGAAGCATTTGGTTTTTAAATTTAGATCTGTAATTCCTCCACACACATCCCCCCCCATCTTATTCAATTCCACACTGATAGTCTTTCTTCTACAAATGTATTTAACTCTGGTAATGCCCTTTCTGAGGCTTTTCCCTATCTTCAGAATGAAGAGGTACTAGAATGTCGAAACTCTTCTTCCAGCTTTGTCATTCTGTGCATCATAAGTTAATGTTACAGACACCCTCTCATGGGAATCTTAAGCCTTTTAAAAACGGATCATCATCATTTAGGAGCCATTTAAACTTTTGATCTTTTTCTTTTTTATCTTTTCCTTCCTAACCTACCCATTTCCCCACCCTGCCTCTGCAGCCACACATCTTTCCTACCTGCTACCTTGTTCTTTTTAGAATTTTATACCCTTGTCTTCTTTCTTAGAATCCATACTAAGTATATTAGTTTCAAGCCAAAAGAGGGGTAAGGGCTAGGCAATTGGGGTTAAGTGACTTGTTCAGGGTCACATAGGTAGGAAGTGTCTGAGGTCAGATTTAAACCCAGGACCTCCCATCTCCAGGCTCAACTCTCTATCCACTGAACTACCCAGTTGCCCCTACCTCATTCTTCAGTGGAGCTATCATATTCCATATTTCCCTCTCTCAGGTCTCCGCTCTTTGGAGAGAGTTCAGGAGAAGGAATACTTGGCTTTCTTAATTCCAGAATGCTGAGTGTGGGTGGATAATCATAATACTTTGTTCCCTTATCATGATAGTAACAACTGACTTCGATGTAACACTTTCCAGTTTGCAAAATATTTCTGTCCTTCCCCTCTTTCGCTGCCCCCCATGACCCAGTGAGGTAGTTGGAGGAGATATTATCCTCATTTGTAGAGGAGGAAATTGAGAGAAAAGAAGGAAAATAAACATTTTTATAGTGATTTAAGGTCTATAGTGCTAACACCTTTATTGTGCTTTGCAATGCATTAAGGTTTGCAAAATGCTTTATATACATCAGTCACAGTTTAGTGGAAAAACAGCCACAACAGCTGGATTTGGAATGAGGGGACCGGAGTTTGAATTCCTGCTCAGCTACTTATTATGGATGTGGCCTTGAGCAAAGTCACAAATTCTCTGGGCCACAGATTCTTCATCCATAGAAGTAGAGGGCAAGGTAGCTTTAGGTCATGAAGAGAGAGAGAGAGAGAGAGAGAGAGAGAGAGAGAGAGAGAGAGAGGTCATCTCAGTTTGGAAGACCTGGGTTCAGTTCTGGCTGGATGACCTTGGTCATGTCTTTTAACCCTTTAGGACCACAGGTCACTTGACCAGAGATCAGCAAACTAGATTTGGCCGAATCCCTGTCTTCCTATGGCTTGTGAGCTAAGAATTTACTTTTTAGTTTTAAATAAAGCTTTATTGCATTTAAAAATGTGAAGAATCATTCTTAGCTCTTGGCTGTACAAAAGAAGACAATTGGGGGTTGGCCCTCAGTGGCAAGTGGAGCCGTTGTTGTTCAGTCATTTCTGTTGTGCCAGTCTTTTGTCTTACTTGGAGTTTTCTTGGCAAAGATATTGGAATGGTTTGCCATTTCCTTCTTCGGCTCATTTTATAGATGAGGAAACTGAGGCAAACAGGGTTAAGTGACTTGCCTAGGGTCACATAGCTAGGAAGTGTCTAAATCTAGATTTAGATTTAGAAACAATGCTAATCACTGCCTGGGCAAGCCACTTAATCCCCCTTGCCTAACCCTTACCATTCTTCTGCCTTGGAACCAATACACAGACTCTAAGATAGAAGATAAGGGTTTAAAAAAACAAAACTTGACTTCTCAGAATCCTCCCTATGTGGTTGTGATCTGTCTACCTTGGCTTCTCTCCAAATGCTGATTTTTCTGATCCTGTGCTTCAACCCAGCTTATTCATTTATTGTGTTCTATCTACCTTGCCTTCTCCTCTCCTTGGAGGGCAGTTAAGTGTTTATTTTTTTTAATTTCTTTTTTCATTATGAATTGGAACATTAAAAATCATAAATATTTCATTATACAAAGAACCAAAAAAGAATATTAAATATGGAACTATGAATTGTTACATAAACTCTGCCTTATAAAATTTGTTCATTTGAACATGGTAGTTTCAAAGTGGTCTTGTTTTTTGTGTCCCCTTCTGAACTGCCTTCTGCTTTTTTCCATGCATTAAAAAAAAAACAAACCCAACTCTTATCTTCCATCTCAGAATTAATAGTATGTATTGGTTCCAAGGCAGAAGAATGGTAAGGACTAGGCAAAGGGGGGGTTAAGTAACTTGCCCAGGGTCACACAGCTAGGAAGTGTCTGAAGCCGGATTTGAATCCAGTACCTTCTTTTTTAGGCCTGGCTTGCAAACCATTGAGCCACCCAGCTCTGTGTATTTTTAAATATTTCATGACACAATTTTCTTTTTTTGCTTCCCTCCCTTACTAGCACTACCCACTGACCCCCTCTCCACACTGACACTAAAGAGAAGCTCTTCCTTAATATATAAATAACTACAGACAAATTAGTTAAATCCAAACACTGGCCATGTCCAGAAATGCATCTCATTCTGTACTTCTAATCCCTCACTTCTCTGTTGGAAGATGGGACCAAGCATGCTTCATCATTGGTCTTCTGAAGACGTATATCATCCTTATCATCACAGGATTGAAGGAAAACTCTCCTGCACTTAGAACTTAATTCACTATTTCAGTTACTTTGGGGCAGCAAAATGGAGATTGCTACTTTACAGACTTTTGAAAAGAATGCTAATCACGGCCTTTTAATTCCACTAGAGCAGTGATGGTGAACCTTTTAGAGAGGGAGTGCCCAAACTGCACTTTCACTCCACATGTGAGCCCCCCCTTTCCCTGCTTTACCCCAAACAGAGGAGGGAGGAAGCACTCCCATTGGGCTGCTGGGCAGAGGTGTGGGTCATAGGAGAAATGTCCTCAGGTACAGTGGGGAGAGGGAGGGGAGCAGCCCCCTCTGGCATGCGTACCATAGTTTTGCCAACATGGAGCTAGGCAATCCAGAATGGAAAGATTAAATATTTTTTTTTTTTAAAGAGAGCTCCTTTTTTGGGCAATGTTATGCCAGTTAACTAGAAATCTTTACTAACCAATGACCCCACTTTCCTAAATCATGGCACTGAAAAGAAATATAGTTTGTTAATAGGAAGATTTAATGGAATAGCAAGTAAAGCTTTATTTGTTCTTTAAAAAAAAATATAGAGGACATTCTGGGACCTTCCTTCATCTTATCGCTCTAAATATCAGTTACCACTCTTCTTGCTATAGGTGCATATTCCTGGTCAGGAAGAATATCCTATAATGAGAAGCACTTCAACCATCACTGAAACGGAATAATTTCAAGGCCATATTCTCTAAGGCATTTGCCCTTTAATTTTTATTTCCCTGAGTAAGGCTCTGGTTTGACCCCAATACTAGCAACAGTGTGTATTCTGTCCTTTATCCAGCAGAGGAGGTAGTCATAGAATTAATTGCCACATCAGACTTTCATTTTCTGCATAGTTACACTGGGCTAATATTTACCTATAGCCTTATTTTTTGATGCAAACAATGCAAAGACATATCCATGTCCTTTAAAAATTGCAAGCATTGAGCTTGCACATTAACCCAGAGGGGACCTCAGATCCATCTTTTTTTACATGTGTGACTCGAGGCAAGTCATTAACACTGGAGCGCCGCATGGGATGAGCTGATGGGTATTCAGCAGTCCCTGGGAAATGAATGGTTTGTGTCTGGCATCACAACATGAACAGTCTCATACTGGATCAGGTTGGTGGCTTGGCCATCCTGGGGTTCTCCCAGTGAAAGTGATTATAAAGATCTTTCATGAAAGTGTATCCTCCATGATGTTAGCCCCAAAGGTTAGGGACAAGCTTTCCTCTATAACCTATTTTAAACTGTCATTCTGTGAATTAAAAACAAAGCAAAAACCCTACTCCTATTTTCTATCTGTATCATCCCTAGGGGTTAATGGGTTCCAAAAAATTTCCAACAACCGTGCCAAGTAATTTTCTCTTTTATTTGTATAATACATTTATTTATATTTGAGTAACTGGATTTAATTTGATTCAATTCAACAGAGAGACAGAATGGAACAGAGTAAGGGATATTGGCTTATGGGTCTGAAGACATTAGTTTGAGTCCTACCACTACCATTTACTAATCGTGTGAATTTGGACAAGTCATCAAACCTAATGGAGTCTGATTTTTCTCATTGGTAACTTAAATATAATAATACTCATCCTTACAACACCATCTGACTCAGAGGTAAAGATTTCACCACCTTTCACCCAATTCTCACCTGTGGCTCCAAGAAGCTATAGCTCATACAGCAGCCACATCCCAGTAAAACTGTCTTAGCAGATGGGTTAAATCAGATTGAAAGTAACTGGCAGGCTTCACCCCTGTCAATAAGTTAAGGCATTTGGGGAAGACTTCCCTGGTGGAAAGGGTGGAGGAGAAGAATTTCTTCCAATGGCCATGAAGGCACCAGAAAGCAGGCACTGTGGAGTGTTTAGAGTTTGGGTAGATATCAAAGAAGCTAAGGTCATCCACTGCACCCTTAATTTTTGTTTTGTCTCTGGTCTTTGATGACTCTAGAAGAGAGAGTGAGGTTGATGACTTCATTTCTTCCTCACTTAAACCATTTTAGGCATGAATCAAAAGATATCACCAATGATGCCATCTTGGTCCATTTCAAGTTAAAACAACTTAGTTCTAGGCACTGTGCTAGGGGCTGGTAATATACAAAATAAAAAAGTCCTTTTCCTCAGGGAACTTATACTTAGAGGAAATAATATGTACATCTATAAGTAAATTCAAGATATCATATGCATAGTAAATTCTGAGAGCAAAGGTACAGGTCTCTTATGAAGGACAGTTTGTTGACAATAAAGGGAGGGCATAAAGTACAGAGTCCATTGACCATGATCAGAGGATAGAGAAGAGTGGGGTGGTGACACCATGGTAAGAGAGCTTGCCTGGATGGGTATGAGAGCAAGGACTAGTGGTAGGGACAGGGAGCTTTGACCTCAGCAGCCTACAACTCAGAATCACAGGGGTTATGAATGGAACCATGAGGCAAATAAATTGTCTTTCTCTTGAAGACCCAATGTTATTTTGATTTGTCAGGCTCTCCAAAAGAGACACATGAAATCTGGCCTCAGACCCTTCCTTGCTGTGTGACCCTGGAAAAGTAACTTAATAATTGCCTAGTCTTTACCACTCTTCTGTCTTAGAATTGATACTAAGACAGAAAGTAAGGGTTTTTTTTAAAGAGATAGACCAGAGAATAACGATCTTTAAAAATATTTTTGTTTTCAAAAGATAATGGTTTTTAAAGCCTTTTGTAGCTGGAAAGTCTTAGAGACATATAAGCTATTTTGGTAGTATGAGTGAGTCCCTATTAGATGCACAATAACTGTGGTAGGTAGTTGGGAAGGCTCAAACAGAATGAAGAGATGTTCCTAAAACACAGAGGCAAACAACTACAGGGCCCAAGAGAACATAAGTGAGAGGTGCAAACAATGTGCTGTGTGACATACACATCACTTAACTCGCCTGCCCATCAGCTATCTGTTCTAGAATTGCAGGTTCTGGAAAAAGGCAAGAATGTGCCAACATGGAGATTCTGTGGCTTGAGAGTCCAAGTTCATTGAATCACAGTATCTCAGAGTTGGATTGGTATTTCAGAGTCATCTGAGACAACCCCGAAGAGGATTATCCTATACAGCATCCCTAGCAAGTGACCAGACAACCTTTGCTGGAGCCAAAGGAAGTAAGAGAGTTATGGCATTTACATGATGTGGTCAAAAGAGCCCCAGGTTTGGGAGGCTTTGCTTGGGTTTCATTCTAGCTTTGTCACTAATTTTGATGTCCTCACTTCCCCCTTAGGGGGGCAGGTGTACTGTGGCAGATCCCCCTATCTGTACTAAATTCCATTCTCTTCTGACTGTTTATGTTATAATGACATTTAAGGATCCTCTGAAGGAGGATAGACAGAATCCTAGGATCATAGATAGATCAGAACTGGGAGGAACATCAGAGGCAATCTTGTCCAGCGCCCTCATTTTTTAGGTAAACTGAGAACTTGCTTGTCACACTTTTAGAAAGTGACAAAGGCAAGAATTAAATCCAACTTGTCTTACCCTAGAGTGCATTGTTCACCCACTAGACTATTCTGTATCTTGATAATTAGCCCTCTTGTTGCTGAACATACCAACTTCTATTCTAGAGGCTGGCCCTTGCCTACCTTCTGTTCAGAGCAGGAAGATTTTTTTAAATTTTCTGGTTTCCTGACTATTCTTACCATGATTTCTATTCATCAGTATCTATGGAGAGTTTTTTTTTAACTGCATTGAAGGGTTGAGGGTGCATGAGTGATTTTTAATCAAAAACCAATTGTTTGTTTCTGGAAATCTAAAGCCCCAATTAACAAGCAAACTCCATAAAACTTCATCACTTGAGCCTTTGAGACAGGAGGCAGCAGTAAAAGGGTGACATGCTGAAAACAAATTACATGCATTTATCAGTAAATGGAACTCTATGCAAATGGACTCCAGCTTGGGAACTCATGGAATTGCTGGATTTCACTGGTTAAAAGTGCAATTCATTAGCAGATGAGAATAGAGGATAGACACCCTAATGCTACATCATTGTGAGACAGTCACTGGGCTCACATGAGCATCACTGGGGCAAGGGAAATCAAGAGTCATAGAATGAAATTTAGAACTAGCTAGGTGCTTGGAAATCATCTAGTCCAGCCTCATTTTATAGATGCAGTTGCAAGACCCAAAGAGTTTCTAGGATTTAAGGATGTAAGAGTCAGAGATAGGATTCAAACTCAGATCCTCTGACTCTACCTCCAGTATTCTTTCTACTATACCCCATATATTTGTATAAGGTAATTTGTTCAGAGACAGAGAGGTGCTAGTAATTGATCTCTGCAGGGTGGGGACAATGAGAGAGAGAGAGAGAGAGAGAGAGAGAGAGAGAGAGAGAGAGAGAGAGACAGAGAGAGAGAGAGAGAGAGAGAGAGAGAGAGAGAGAGACCTTATATATGAGGGATCCCATGAGAAGAAAGTTAGGATTCTAGAGGCGAAGTAGGGATATGTTCTAGGCATGGGGAACAGTTTCTGCAACAGCATCAGAGGTAGAAATGGGAAGCCATTCATAAGGAACAGTGAGTAAGTTAGTGTATTAAAAGGAAGTAATATGGAATAAGCCTGGAAAGAAAGATGGGTGGGGACTATGAAAGGATTTAAATGACAAACAGAAATGCTAGAGAAATGGGACTTTTTGATCATATAACATTGGCAGTAGGTGAACAAGGAGTGATCTAAAAAATTTTCAAACTATTAGCAACTAATGTAAGAATGTATCCATTAAGTCACTACTAATCTGAAAAATGCAAGTCCAAAAAAACCTTGAGGTTTTACCTTACACTCAGAAAATTGTTAAAGATGATAAAAGATGGAATTGGTATGTGTGAGAGGGGTTATGGGAAGATGAATATTGTTGGTAGAATTGTGAATCAATATAATAATTTTGAAAGCAGTTTGGATGTAAGTAGTGACTATAATGTGCATGTCCTTTAATTCAGAAATTCTACTACTGATCATAGTAGGTCAACTGATATCAAGGAAGTCAATGATAAAAAGAAAATTACCAAAGATATCAAAATAGCAACATTTTTTGTCATAGCAAAGAACTGGAAACAAATGATAGTTATCAGTTGGTAAATAGTTAAACACTGTGGTATATGACTATAATGGAATATTACTGTGCTATGAATGTAAAGAAATACTTATATGAACTGATACAGAGTTCATGTAAGCAAAGCCAAGAAAATAATATACACAGTAATTGAGTATGATAATGTAAATAGAAAACCTTCCACAAAGCAATTTCAAACAATAAGCATGGGCCCCCAAAAAAGAGGTATGAGAAGATACCTCCCTTCATTTCTTGGTAGAGATGGGAGATCCTTGGACATGGAACATTGCACATTTTTTAAATTATAAAGATATTTTATTTTACCAATTACATGCAATAACAAATTTCCATATAAGTTTTCTGAAGTGACATTGATTCAAATTTTCTCCCTCCCTCCCTTTTCCTTTCCCCCTCCTGGAGCTGGCAAGCAATTTGGTCTGGATCATACCTGTATTATCATCATTGTACATTTTTTCATTTTGTTTGATGTTTTGGTCAATTTTACCAATTTTTTCTCCTCTTCCTCTTTTTTCCTTTAAAAATATTCTTGACTGTATGAAATGCTTCTCTGGAAGTGGTTAGAGGGAGATATACTGATGAAAATTTAGTGATGATAATGAAAGCAGGAGTTATTATTACAATTTTATTAAAAATAAAATAAAAATAAAAACCAATATTATTTTGGCAGCTGTGCAGAGGACGGATTAGAGAAGAAAGTGAAATGAGGTGGAGAGACAAATTAAGAATCATTTGCAATAATTCAGATACGAGTTAATGAATTTTGAATTTAGGATGGTTGTGGCGTGAGTGGAGAGTTGGGAATAGATGAAAGATATATTATGGAAGTATTGTTTAAAAAAACTTGGTATCTGATAGGATAGAGATAAGAGTAGAGGTAGACTTAACATAATGTAGGTTCCTGGGGCCATGGAATGTATAATAGTGCCTCAACCGAAGAAGAGAATGTAAAGGAGGGAGGTATGATATGATTCTCCCTCACTTTCCATCAATGTAGTCACAGATGATAAGGTGTTGATGTTAACAAGGTTTTACTGCATTGTACTTTATTACTTTATTAAATATCCAATTTGAGTTAGAAGAGGCAATGTGATTGGCTGGTCTAAATAGGTAGGTCTTGGACATGACCAGAACTTTGACAGTTTGGGTTGAGTGCATGTCAATTATAGAGCGATTGCCCTCTCCTGTCCTTGTCCCCAATGGGAAAACCAGAAGCTACCCATTATGGACATATGGGACATCCAGTGAGAAACTAGTTCAATAGGCAGTTACTAATATAGGACTGCAGCTTAGAAAGAGCCTAGGGATGATATAAAGAACAGGATGTGATCTGAATATGGGAGACATGTCCAGTTTTATTAACTCTTCTTTGAAATTTTAAATTCAAACTTGAATCAAAATCTTTTTTTTTCAAAGTCTATGATTAATATCATTTCTCAGGTGGTAGATTTTTTCCCCCTGTAACGTGTATGTATGTATGTATTACATGAACAGCCTAATTTACAGATGGGGGAGTTGAGAGTGTTTAAACAGTTGCATAATTAATTGCCTTAAACTATCTAGTCTATGATTTGGAACAAATAATCTGTTCATGTGGGGTGGCAAGGTAGGATAGTGGAAAAATAACTGAAGTCAGCAGCTATTCACCAGCTGTATGATTGATTATGGGTAAGTCACTTAAATTGTGCATCAGTTTTCTTCCTATGATTAATGATGGTGATAGTAATAATAATAATAATAATAATAATAATACAAACAATAATAACTACCTCCCAGAGTTGTTATAAGGAAAATGTTTTATAAACTATAAGAAATATGAGCTATCATTTATTCTTCTCACCTTTTTCAATGGTATTTAGGTAAAATGGTCTTGGGAAAGTTAATATCCAAATAATATTCTTTTATATTTAATGTTCTTTGGACTTTTGAAAAGGTAAATAAAATAACTAGTTTTTGTAATTGAATAAAGGCATTTGGATATGAGCTCATCTTGTATAGACCCAATTGAGAGCATGCTTACAACAGTTCTAATAGAGGACAGGGCAATAGAGATTATATCTAACCATAATAGCTAGTATTATATAATGTCTATATAATGTGCTGATTACAACTATTATCTCATTGTATCCTCAAAAGAGCCTGGGGGTAAAGTACTATTATTATCCTTGTTTTACAGTTGGGAAAATAATAGGTGAATTAATGTGTTTAAAGTCACCCAGTTTTAAATGTCTAAGGTCAGATATGGACTTGAGTCTTTCTAACTCCAAGCCACTCTATTTACTGCACTACTTCACTGCCTTCCATATAATTTTGATCTTATTTATTAAGTCTCTATATTTTGACAGTTTTTTGTTCCATGCAGCTTAGAGATCATGAGTATTTGGTACAGTGAAGCTCTACAAATAACATTATTCTTAGGGCTTTATAGTACAGTGTTTGGACAGTTGTGGATAACTGTACCCTCTATGACAATTATCTGTTTCTAATATAGTTTATTGGTTGAGGTCTCTGGGACATTTTGAGGTCTCTATTTATAGTAGAAGTATTTATTATGTGTTAATTAAAAATGATATTGAGCTTCTGTTATATAATTCTAGTTGTCAGATTATATCTGTTAAGTATCTGATAGGTGCTGAATTTTTATAGTCTGTAAAGAGGTTTATTTTTTTTTTTTTGAGATTTTTTTTTTTAAACCCTTGTACTTCGGTGTATTGTCTCATAGGTGGAAGATTGGTAAGGGTGGGCAATGGGGGTCAAGTGACTTGCCCAGGGTCACACAGCTGGGAAGTGACTGAGGCCGGGTTTGAACCTAGGACCTCCCGTCTCTAGGCCTGACTCTCACTCCACTGAGCTACCCAGCTGCCCCTGGGTAAAGAGGTTTATTTTCTACAGTTTCCTTGAGTATTGCTATATTGATAAGTCATTTCTCGATCTTCATGACCCTATTTTGGGGTTTTCTAGGCAAAGGTACTGTGATGGTTTGCCATTTCCTTCTCCAGCTCATTTTTACAGAGGAGGAACTGAGGCAATCAGGATTAATTAATTTGCCCAGGATCACACAGTTGGTAAGTGTCTGAGGCTGGACTTTAACTCATAAAGATGAATCTTCCTGATTCCAAATGCAATGTTCTATCTACTATGACATCTAGCTGCCCTTAATCTATATCGATCACTAAAATCCAGACATCTTAAGTATATCTTCTGTAATATCTAGTGACAAAGATGTGGTCCTGTTTGATTTGAGACTTGAATGGTCCTTGAGAAACACCTGATTTTCTCACACTAAGTCACCACAATATCCTTGACAAACACTGAAGTATATTCTTTAAGAACTAACACTTTTAAGGACAGTTAGGTGGCACAGTGGATGGAGTGATAGACCTGGAGTCATGGAAGACCTGGGTTCAAATCTGACCTCAGACACTCCCTTCCTATGTACTTCCGGATAAGTCATTTAAACATGATTTCCTAAGCCTTGGTGCTCTCTTGTCTTAGACTTGATACTAAGACAGAAGGTAAGGATTTATTATTTTTATTATTTTTTTAAGAAGCCAAATGCTTTTTTTTTCCTCCAAAAATTTAAACCCTTACCTTCTGTCTTAGAGTCAATACTGTGTACTGGTTCCAAGGCACAAGAGTGTTAAGAGCTAGGCAATGGGGGTTAAGTGACTTGCCCAGGGTCACATAGCTAAGAAATGTCTGAGACCAGATTTGAACCCAGAACCTCCCATCTCTAGGCTTGGCTCTCAATCCACTGAACCACCCAGCTGCCCCCAGGGTTTTTTTTTTTAAGAGCTACCATTTTTGCACGCTTTCTTAGAGAAATGTCCTCAAAAATAAAAATAACAATTTAAAAAACAACAAAAGCTAGCAATGAAGTACATACATGGCATGAAAACTAGCAATCAACTGATAAGAAAAAACTAAATGTGTAAAAACTAGCTCAGTTTGGTTTTATTGGGTCATGACCAGACATCTTTCATTGGCCTAATGTCAGCAGATGAACATACAGAGGACAACTGCTGTCAGAAAATGAAACCGTAGCAAATCTTTTGACACAAGTTTTCACACAATGCATTTGCAATAATTAGCATCATTCATGATTTCATTTTTCATTGCAGATACTGATCATTAGGCAGTTTTGTGGTTATTTGGGACTGTTGAACTAATGTCTACCCTCCAAGGCAGTTGGTTATTTGTAGCAAGGATATAGAAAGAATTTAAGTCCCTGTATCTCTAGAATTTGGGGACAAGGTTGAGGATAGCAAATGCAACAGATAATTGCTGGAACAGTAATAGTAGAGTAAATGTTATCTCAGTGTTGTGCTTATCTCATACCATGTCAGGCTGCTCAAAATGTTTCTGGACACTACATAAGTCATTTTCAGACTTACCTATGGCAGTAGACAGTCCCCACTTCACCATTATCACTTCTATTATTTAACATTGTACTGGAAACACTAGCTGTAGCAGTTAGAGAAGAAAAAGAAATTGAAGGTATTAATATAGGCAATGAGGAGACTAAGCTATCATTCTTTGCAGATGATATGATGGTCTACTTAAAAAATCTTAGAGAATCAACTAAAAAGCTAGTAGAAATAATCAATAACTTTAGCAAAGTTGCAAGATACAAAATAAATGCACATAAATCATCAGCATTTCTATATATTTCCAACACATCACAGCAGCAAGAGTTAGAGAAACTCCATTTAAAATCACCCTAGACAATATAAAATATTTAGGAATCTATCTGCCAAGACATACACAGGAATTATACAAACACAACTACAAAACACTTTCCTCACAATTAAAACTAGATCTAAACAACTGGAAAAACATTAATTGCTCATGGGTAGGACGAGCTAACATAATAAAAATGACCATCCTACCCAAATTAATTTACTTACTCAGTGCCATACCTATCGAACTACCAAGAAACTTTTTTACTGAATTAGAAAAAACTATAACAAAGTTCATTTAGAAGAACAAAAGATCAAGAATATCAAGGGAAATAATGAAAAAAAAAAAATGCGAAGGAAGGTGGCCTAGCAGTACCAGATATTAAACTGTATTATAAAGCAGCGGTCATCAAAACAATATGGTACTGGCTAAGAGACAGAAGGGAGGATCAGTGGAATAGACTTGGGGTAAGTGACCTTAGCAAGACAGTCTTCAATAAACCCAAAGAGCCCAGCTTTTGGGACAAAAGCCCACTATTTGACAAAAACTGCTGGGAAAATTGGAAAACAATATGGGAGAGATTAGGTTTAGATCAACATCTCACACCCTACACTAAGATAAATTCAGAATGGGTGAATGGCTTGAATATTAAGAAGGAAACTATAAGTAAATTAGGTGAGCACAGAATAGTGTACTTGTCAGATCTCTGGGAAAGGAAAGATTTTAAAACCAAGCAAGAGTTAGAAAAAATTACAAAATATAAAATAAATAATTTTGATTCCAAAAGGGGGGGCTGAGAAGAGGAAAAACTTAGAAACTGCCTAAAATCACACAGTAAGTTTGAAAGAATAGTTCCTGTTCTTTTTCAAATAATTAAAAGCTTGACTTTGGGTATTTGTTCACATTCAGAAAGCAGGCATAGACCCTATTCCCCTGAAATCTGGAGAAATTCTTTCTTTTCTCATCTTTTTCTAAAAGAAAATCATTCTTAAGCTGATTTTTCAACTATATGGGGTGTATATGTATATATACCCACCCCATCCAAGCCAGAAGACTTAGAAAAGACCTTAAGTAGATCTTTGCAAAGCTATCACTTTGTTTGTAAGGGGGAGATAGGTAGGAAAGGGATATCTTGTGTTCTCATTCAGTCATCTGGGGAGAAGGGGAAGGACACTAAGAAATAAAGGCAAGAGAAGCACATTTATCACCAGAGTCTGCATCCTAGGCTGATGAGTGGTTCCCATGGGAGCCTTAACAAGGTGCTGCTGAATCTGAGCCCCCAGACTCTTCCCTCCTCCTGCAAACAATCCCTAGTATATTTCAGTATAATGCAGCTCTACAATCTTCAAGTAGAGACTCAGCAAGACCCTCTCCTCCTCCCCCCTGACCCAATCCATCTCTCAGAGTCCATCAGAGATGTGGGTAAGGAAGGCATTAAAATGGATAGATTGATAGCCTTGTGATAACATCGATCTTCATACATGTTGTATATTATGTCAATTATTCATTGCTTAGAGATATCATCAATGGTGAAAAATCACATAGAGAAAAACCAGGAAAACTAAAGTCTATAAATTTCAACCCCAGGGTCTCTGTGGCTTCTCTAGGGTCTCTGATGTCATCTCTTATAATATGGAGGTTATAGAAGCTGAGACTTAAAAAAAAAAAAAATATTTTTTTTTTACCTTCAGCCACAGAGAATGAACTTGCCACAGGCAAAAAAACCCCCCAAAACAAACCAACAACAAAAAAAGGAAGTAATGAATTAAAGCAACCTAACCTTACCAAAAATATCATTATTCATTGGGGGGGATATTGTTCTCTAGTTCCTCCCTCCCCCATTTTGATTCTCTAGTCCAGATATCAAGACCACTTTTGTGTCACAGAAAAAATTTAGTAGGACTCTGTCTATTCCTATTTTTTAAAGTTTATATAATATTGACAATGATCTTTAAATTTTAATTTTAATCTGCTTATACATCCATTTGACCTTGAGGGTTTTTTCCCCCACTATAGTGGAAGTACTCTTTTTCCTGTTCTGTTAATCTGTGCAATTTATATTTTTGTAAATATTTATATATTTAACTTTTGTTGACTGTCAAGCTAACTAAAGGAAATCTACTATTGTTATTATATTTTAATATCTCCTAGCTTTATTAATTCAATAGATTTTAAATTTTGTTTTAAGTTTTGTTAATCTGTCATTTGATTTCCACTGTTTGTAATTTGGGATTCAGTTGGATGTTTTAAATTTGTTGGTTTTCTAGCTTTTTTGTTTGTGTGTCCAATTTGCTCTTTTTCTTTTTCTATTGATGTGTATTTAAAGATACAAATTTTCCCTTAAGTACTATTTTGGCTGCACACTTACAATTTTGATATGTTGTCTAATCATCATCATTCTATCTACCTATTTTTAAGCCCTTACCTTCCCATCTTAGAATCAATGCCATGTATTGGTTCCAAGGCAGAAGAACGGTAAGGGCTGGGCAATGGGGGTTAAGGACTTTCCCAGGAGCACACAGCTGGGAAGTGTCTGAATCCAGATTTGAAACTGGGACCTCCTGTCTCTAGGCTTGACTCTCAATCCACTGAGCCGCTCAGCTACTCCTGTCACTCTCTTTAGTAAAATTACTGACTGATTCCATGATTTATTCTTGGACCCACCCATTCTTTAGGATCAATTTATTTAATTTGCAATTAAATTAAAAAAAACAAAACTCTTACCTTACATCTTAGAATCTCTACTATCATTTCCAAGGTAGAAGAGTGATAAGGGGTAGGAAATAAGGGTTAAGAGACTTGCACATGGTAATACAGTTAGAAAGTATCTGAGCCCAGATTCAAACCCAGGATCTTCTGTCTCTAGGCCTGGTTTTCAGTTCACCGAGCCACCTAGTTTCCCCCTTTCCAATTAGTGTTTCATCTTTGCTTGAAAGGTTCTTTATTGATTTTAATTTTAATTTTGGGAAAACTCATGTAATATTTCTTATTTTCTGTGTTAGAGAGGTTTTTAATGTCTAATACAGTGATGGCAAACCTATGACACGCATGTCATCACTGACATGCACAGTCATTTTCAATGACACGTGGACACATGCAGCCTCATACAGAGAAGTATGGGGCTGCATGCCAAGGATGAAACATTCGCTATAGACACTCTGTGCACTATAGATGACAATTCTACCTATATTAATTTACGTATTTTGGTTTATTAATTACAGTTATATGTTACAATTATACATTTTTATTATTTAAACTATAAATATCATGAAATTATGGTTTTTTTCTTGAAGTGACATACCACCTGAGTTATGCTTGGTTTTTTGGTGAATTTTGACACACCAAAGCCCTAAAGGTTGCCCATCACTGCCCTAATACATAGTCAATTTTTGTGAAAGTGCCAATGCATAAATTAGAAATAGGCATATTTCTTTCTATTTCCATTCAGTATTCTACAGAGCTTTCTCTCTCTCTCTTTCTTTCTTTCTCTCTCTCTCTTTTTCTCTCTCTCTCTCTCTCTCTATTTATATATATATATATAAAACCTTTCTAAAATTCTATTCATGTTCCTTCTTTCTCTTTTCTCCACCCCACCAATCTATCCATTTATCAGGGTGATTCCTGAGGCCAACTTTCTTCCCTGAGCTGACCTTCTTCTCAAAGCTGACTTCCCTCTTGAAGTTCAACTCCTTCTTGAAGCCTACTTCCTTCTTGGAGTCCACTTCTATAGCTCCAGAAATGCAGGGCCTTTTATAATTACCTTGTCTTTCAAATTTTCAAGCACTGCCCAGAGGACAGTGTTTGTGGGAACCAGTTCTCACCTTCTGGAAGGGTGAATACTCATCAAAAGAGTTCACAGATTCCTGGCTGATTGAGTTTCTGAGGGTGTGAATTCACTAAGTGGTTTGCTAGCTCCTCCACCTAGTTCAAGCTTGTGTTGATTCAATCAAAAGGTGGACAAAGGAGAGTTAATCCTGTCTACACAGTCTAGTGAAGTACTTAAGTTAGTGTTAACTAAAGAGTTAGCTCCAACTAGGCAAAGAGAATAAAGGGATTCCCTTTCACAAGTGTAAACTCAAAGAGAACAAAGAATTCCCTTTTACAATAGAAAGAAAAGAGAAAACCGATCCCTTTATAACAACAAAAAATGGTCAAACAAAATGAATCCCAATAAAGGTGGTGTCCAAAAATGTATGTTCCTGTTCCTTGTATTCATCACTTCTCTGTCAGAAGATGGGTAACATAAGTATCATAGAGCCTCTGGAGGCATGGTTTATCACTGCAATGATTAAAGTTCTTTATTGTTTAAACTAATAAGAATTTTTTTCTCATCCACTCACTTTCCCCCATCCCTACTAATAAAACAAAATCCTTGTTACAAATATGTATAGGCAAGCAAAACAAATCCCAATATTGGCCATATAAGAAAGTATATTTTATTTTGCGTAGAAAGCCCATCACTTCTCTATCAGGAGGTGGGTAGCATTTATCACCGTTGGTCCTCTGGAATCATGGTCAATTATATTAATCAGAGTTCTTAAGTGTTTTAAAATTTCTTTTATAGTGTTATATAAATTGTTCTACTTTTGCCCACTTCACTCTGCATAAGTATTCTCAGATTTCTTTCTAACCATCATCCTTCTTGTAATTTCTTACTGTACAAAGATAATTACTTTCATATATCATATATATATATATATTCACATATATATCCATTCCCCAACTGATAGGCACTGTCTTAGTGTTTAGTTTTTTGCTATCACAAAAAGAGCTGCTGCAAATATTTCTGTATATATAATACCTAAAATAATTTCTTCTGTGCCATACCATTCAAATTACCAAAAGAATACAAAGCCATGAAAAATGGCTTTGTAAAGTATGGCTTTGTAATGAAATTAATCTGTAGAAATAAAAAATCAAGAATCTCAAGGGAAACGAGGAAAAGAGGTAAAACAAAGGAGCTTAGAAGAACCAAATCTTAAATTACAAAACAGTAATCATTAAAATGATTTGGTATTTATTGAAAAAAAATCAGAATGTCATCAATGGATACAAATTATTGACACAAAATACAAAAGCTAATAAATCTATTTACCAAGTGTTCAATAAACCCGAAGACCCCTTTGTGTAAGAACTTGCTGTTTGACAAAAATTGGTGGTGAAAGTGGAAACCAGTCGGGCAGAAATTAGATTTAGACTAGTTCCTGTCATCATTTGCCAAGATAAGCTAAAAATTGATATATGACATATATATCATATCATAAACAATTTAGATGAACAAGGAAGAAGTTTCTTTAGAAATCTATGGAAAAGGGAAAAGTTCTTGACCAAATTAGAAATATATAGGATTATTGAAGATAAAATGGACCATTTTCATTACATAAAATTAAAAAAATTTGGGAGAAATATTGATATATCTAAGAGAAACAGTTAGTTGGAGAAAATCTTTGGTGTAAAAGGTCTAATTTTCAAGGTTTTGAAATTAATTCAAAGTTATAAGAACCATTCACCCAGCTGATAAATGGTCAAAGTATATGAATAGGCAATTCTCAAGGAAAGGAAACCCAGGCTATCTGTTAACTACATAGAAGAAATACTCCATGTCTCTAATGATCAGAGAAATATAAATTAAGACAATTTTAAGGTATGATCTCACAACCATCAGATTGCCAAACTTGACAAAAAAAAGAAAATGATAAACATTGGTATGAAATCATTAAATTTCCACAAAAGTCTTTGTAAAATATACTTTATTTTCCCTGTCTTTTTGAATAGGGGATACTTTCTGAGGGATGGATGATGTGGGGTCATTCTTAAGATTATCACCTGTTTTCTGCTGTTTTTTTTTACAGGGATGCCCTCAGAAGGGATTGAAACAGCACTCTTATTTTGATTTTCCTTAGCCTCAGGCTACTGAATCCTTATACTCTGATAGGGTTTATTGTTTTTCATTTATGTCTAATTTATTTATTTATTTTTTTAAAAACCCTTACCTTTCATCTTAGAATCAATACTGGGTATTGGTTCTAAGGCAGAAGAGTGATAAGTGCTAGGCTGTAGGGGTTCAGTGACTTATATAGGGTCACACAGCTAGGAAGTGTCTGAAGCCAGATTTGAACCCAGGACCTCCCATCTCTGGACCTGACTCTCAATCCACTGAGCCACCCAGCTGCCCCCATGTCCAACTTTTTGTGACTCCATTTGGGGTTCTTGGCAATGATATTAGAGTGGTTTGCCATTTTCTTCTCTAACTCATCCTATAGATAAGGAAACTGAGGCAAACAGAATTAAATGACTTGCCCAGGGTCACACACCTGTTAGTACATGAGGCTGGATTTGAGCTCAATTCTTCTGACTCCAGGCGGGGCATTCTATCCACTGTACCATCTAGCTGCCCCTTTGCTAAGATTTAGTTTTTCTTTATTATTAGGCTTGTCCCCATCCCCTGCCCCTCCTTTGTTTTCTAATTTTCTTTATTTGAATCTGGTATGAAATAGGAAAGCAAATTATGGATTTTTAAAACATTCATTAGATTATGAGTAAATATTCTCTGAATGAGGTTCTGAGGATCTCTTTTATCTTTCTGTATACTCTTTGATTACTTTGTAGCTGTTGTTTTTAAAGGCTGGCTAGGGCAAAATGAGACTTCATCATGAACATGAATCTACTCTGTTCAGAATTCCACACTAGCAGCTCTGAATTGAATCCCTGGCCACCAATCCAATCCCAAAACATCTGTTTTCCCCAATTGACAAATGGTCAAAGGATATGAACAGGCAGTTCTCAGATGAAGAAATTAAAGTTATCTTTAGTCATATGAAAAAAATGTTCCAAATCAATATTAATTAAAGAAATACAAATTAAAACAACCCAGATACCACCTCATGCCTTTTAGTTTGGCTAACATGACAAAAAGGGAAAATGATAAATGTTGGAGGGAATGTGTAAAAATTGGGACACTAATACACTGTTGGTGGAGTTGTGAACTGATACAACCATTCTGAAAAACAATATGGAACCTTGCCCAAAGGGTGATAAAACTGTGCATACCTTTTAAACCAGCAACACTACTACTAGGCATGTATCCCAAAGAGATTAAAGATATGGAGAAAAGATCTACTTGTATAAAAATATTTTTGTAACTTTTTGTGGTGGCAAAGAATAAGAAACTGAAGGGATGCCCATCGATTGGAGAATGGTTGAACAAGTTGTGGTATGTGATTGTAATGGAATATTATTGTGATTTAAGAAACAACAAAGGAGATGATATCAAAAAAACCCGGAGAGATTTATGTGCAGTGAGGCAAAGAGAAGGGAGCAGAAGTAGGAGAACATTATACACAATAACAATAATGGTGTGATGTACTGTGAATGGCAACTGTTACCGACAAGGCAAGGATACAGGACAGCACGGAGGGACGGATGACAACAAAGGATATCCACCTGCCTAGAAGGAACAGATGGAGTCCAGATGCAGATTGAAGCATACTATTCTTCAGTTTATTTCCTCATGATTTTTCTCTAGTGTAAGCAGTATGTATCATGTTTTACAACATGACAATGTGGAAATATATATTGCCTATTTATGCTATGTATATGTATGATAACATATGTATAACCTATATCTTATTTCTTACCTTCTTGGGGAGGGTTAGGAGGGAGAGAGGGGGAGAATAGGAATTGGAAAATGTCAGAAAATAAGTATCAAAAATTGTACTGACATGTAATGTGGAAAAAAATTATAAAAATAAAAATAATAATTAAAAACAAAAGCATTTGTTACCTACCTACCTGCCGTGGGCAAGCTTAGATTGGCATGATGGAGTGAAAGCCCTGCCTTTCAAACTTCTTAGCTACGTGACAATGGGTAAGAAGGCAAGCTACTTAACCTCTTGGTGCTCCCAGGATACAGAGGAGTTGCTGATCTGTACTGGAGGAAGGGATTTCCATACTGGGAGGTTTTTATACAGATAAATTCTTCCCACTTCCCCAAAATGCAGAATATGATGTCAAGTACTAGAGATACAAAGACAAAAAAAGAATTATTCCTATTATTAAGTAGAGGTTATTCCAGGGGGAGGAACATGTAAGCAGATAAATATGTACATGATATAACTTATATAGAAAACCTCAAAGGGATTTCTATCCTGTTCCTTCTTTGTTCATTGCTGCAGCATAACACAACCTGGGCAAGGCTAGCTGTTTTCTTTTGCAGCATCCTCTCTGATCTCAGAAAGACCAATGACTTTGGCCTCCTGCTAGTGCTATTAAACACACACTCATATTTTTTAGCCTATCCTGGGAATGAGAGGGAGCAGGGAAAAGGGGGCATGCCCAGGAGAAAGCGAGGGCAGCTGTGGAAAAAAAGAAGTAGTGGTGATTGATGAGTCAGCATCAGAAAGTAGAGGAAAGATGTTGGCCCTTAGGCCCTCTGGCTATTACAAGTCCAGGCCAGATGTTTGCTGACTAGCTCAATTGCTGTTCAACTTGTTTAAATCCTGGCAATTTGTACATTTCATGGTGTTTTTATGAGACATTTTGCAGCCATTACCTGCCCACTGCGGTGGGGAAATAATACCTGGTGACTCAGCCTCACTCGTTCCATATAGGGTCTGAGCTCTGTATTAAAAAAAAAAATAGCTTTCATCTGTCCTTAAAGCAAATATTCTTGGAGCCAGATAATCAGTCGTCTTTTTTCTTTGCTTTTTCTAACAGTAAATAGACACCAACCACACTGACCTGGCTGCTTTCCCTCACGCTGATCCAAACGAATAATGACTTTGAAATAATTTTTCATTTTGGACTGGAGTAATTGTGTCCTGTTGTATAGTAATTCCCCAACCTCCTGTGTTTTGTCATTGTGGCATCCAAGCTAGTAGTTCCTAGTAAATACTCTATTCCTTCCTGTTGCCATATATTGTAGCGGAAAGATCACTGGATGGAAAGGCGGGAGAGCTGTGTTTGACTCTCGCCTTTGCTCCTTGTTAGTGCGGTGACTGAGAAAGTCACCTTCCTGGGGGCCTCGGTTTCTTTGGATTAGTCACTATGAGCTGTTTTAGCTCAAAAATGTTATGAATATAACTCAAAATTTAACTAAAAATCTTATGAATGTGTGATTCTCTTAATCCTTTCCTCTTTAATAAGTGGTTGATTTTTTGTGTGGATATAATCGATAGTTGATAAATAATAATTGAAATATATATATATATAAAAATGTGTGTGTATATATATATATATATAAATGTGTGTGTATATATATATATATATATATGCACACACACACATATTTTTTTTTTTGGAGCCAGCAAGAGCTGCACCACTTCTGAAACACACTGGATTGGCTTTGTGACTTTTGGTAACTCACAACTTTTTGGTGATCTAGTCTAGGCAATTCTCTGAGACTCTCTAAATTATAGAGTAAGTGGTCATCTGTATTGGTAAATGAGGTTTCCCCTCCCAGTTATTCTGTATCTTCATGGTGTCAAACTCAGATAGAAATGGTTCCCTGTAGGCAGCATATTGATTAGAAACCAAAATTAGCATTATCCATGTTGTATTTTTATTTATTTTGTTAAACATCCCAATTATATTTAAAAAAAAAAAA
>NC_058131.1:394856706-394877188 GCF_016433145.1 Gracilinanus agilis | reverse complement strand
TATATATATATATATATGTATATATATATATATATACACACACACACACATATTTTTTTTTTTTGGAGCCAGCAAGAGCTGCACCACTTCTGAAACACACTGGATTGGCTTTGTGACTTTTGGTAACTCACAACTTTCTGGTGATCTAGTCTAGGCAATTCTCTGAGACTCTCTAAATTATAGAGTAAGTGGTCATCTGTATTGGTAAATGAGGTTTCCCCTCCCAGTTGTTCTGTATCTTCATGGTGTCAAACTCAGATAGAAATGGTTCCCTGTAGGCAGCATATTGATTAGAAACCAAAATTAGCATTATCCATGTTGTATTTTTATTTATTTTGTTAAACATCCCAATTATATTTAAAAAAAAAAAGACCCCTTACCTTCTGTTTTAGAATGAATACTGAGTATCTGTTCCAAGGCAGAAGAGTGGTAAGGGCTAGGCAATGGGGGTTAAGTGACTTGCTCAGGGTCACACAGCTAGAAGTATATAAGGTCACATTTGAACCCAAGACCACTTGTCTCTGGGCCTGGCTCTCAATCCACCACCTACATTTTAATCAGCCACAGTAGGGATATTTCAGGAGTGTACTGCTTATAAGCTGTAAGTTTGACACTTCTGTTCTAAACCACTGAAACCCCAAACCCAGTCTTTATTCCTATCTTTCATTCCTAGAACAAAGGGCTTTACAATTCTGGTTTGAACATATGTAAAATAAAGATAAAAATTCATATCTTCAGTACAGAGACTTGGTTATCATTCAAAGATAGTGTAAGGACAAAAAGTTGGTTTGACAAAATATTTATGAGTTAAAAAAAAGAGATCGTGGTCATCAATTATAAAATATTAGCTATTAGCTGATGGGGATATTATTGGGGATGTAGACACTAAATGATAACTCTAACCCAACTATCAATAATATGGAATTAGGGCTTAATCAATGATACATGTAAAACCCAGTGGAATTGTGTGTTGGCTAAGGGGGTTAGGGGAGTTTGGGGAGAGGGAAAGAACATGAAACATGTAACTATGGAAAAATATTCAAAATAATAAAAATGAAAAAAAAATAAAAATAAAATAGAAATAAAATATTAGCCCTTAAGTCAAAAGGACTGTTAGCAGCTTTCATTTACAACAAGGTAGAGATATTAAAGTGGGAAATGTAGGAAGGAGGTAGAGAATTGTCTAGCCTACACCCTAAGTACTGCTTTGGTGAAGTCCAGTTCAGCACCCAGGAAGGGCTCCCTCAAGACCTGATCTCCACATGGAAGCCCCAGTGGCATCTTCAACAAGGGTCCACCAATGCAAGCCCCTTCCTTCAGCCTGAGTCACTCAAGCAGCAAGTCTCTCCAGTACAGAATACTACAGCCCAGGATGAGTCCAGGAAAAGTGACTGCCTCCAAGAGTCTCCCTTCAGCTTGACTCACCAATGCAGAATGAATGAATAAGTCCTTGGGCTTGACCTTTTATACCCCTTTTTCCACATCACTTCCTGTCTCTCCCCCTCTTCATGGGAACCAATTGCAGCCTTTCAATTTGCTTAGCACTGCCCAGGGGTAGCAGTGGCCTTTGGAAGTGTGAGCTTTCTTTAGTAAGTGACTTGTGAACTCTCTTACTTAATGTCTAGCTAGGTGCTAAGTAGGGGTACTTCAAGTTCTTGATTTGATTGACTTAAAATAGACAAAGGGAGAGTTAAATCTATCTTCACAAGAGCTATATACTACTCACAGAATATTATGCTATATTCTTAGAATATAGAAGAGAAATTAAAAAACTTTTTTAATCTATCATACTAGTAGATTTTCTAGGCTATGTTGGGATCATCCCATCCACCACTTATCCATACATCATTCCAACTCCTGCCATATTGTGCATAGACACACAGAACTATACAGAACTATACACTGCAATTCAGACCAACTTGCCTCATGTCTGTTGTGATTATCCCATAAGTATTGAATTAGATAATGTTTAAAATCTCCTTTGATCCTGAGATTTCTCATTTGACTTCACCTTCTTCCTCCACAATTGGCAAAGAAAACTGAGGAAGCTGAAGATCTCATGAGATATCCAGGATAATTGAGTAGGGCATCAAAATGTTTATCAACAAAAAGATGTTTTTTTCTACTTTTGAGTTAAGTGGAATTTAGAGAAAGTAACATATTTGGTCTAGTCTCCTTTCTTATATATCTATTTCAATTCTTCTGCTCTTTGGTTGTTTTAAAGTGTTTTATTGATGTGTTTTATCTTTTACTACAGTTGTTTCCTGATATCTTTCCCCACCCTTCATTAAACATCACAAGAGTAACACTGAAGAAGTTAAAGTAGACTGACAGATGACATTTCACATTTGTCAGTGTTTGGGACACTGCGCCTATATTTCCTCCATTTCTTGAATGATAGTAGGGAAGGGGATATAGCCATCATCTGTTCTTTAGGATCAAGAGTAGTTATCAAAATTAATATGTTATGTGACCTTTAGTGTTATCTGACCTTTAGTCTGTTTTTTGTTTACATTATTGAAGTCATTATGTACATTGCTTTCTTGATTCTCTATTTACTTCATTCTGCATCAGTTTGAACACATCTTCATATGCTTCTTTGAATGCCACATGCTCATAATTTCTTAAGGTGCAATTATTTTCCATTATATTCCATGTACCATAATTAATTTGTTCAACCATTTCCCAACTGATGGGCATCTACTTTTTCTCATTTTATTCCCCTACCATAAAAAGGTCTGCTGTGAACATTTTGGTCCATGTAGGACCTTTCTATCTTTTTGAAAAAAGAGGGTAAAGACAGTTAAGTGACTTTTCTCTAATAATTTCAAATTTTTTTCTAGAAGAGTTGTACAAACCCTCAGTGTCACCAACATTATATTAACGTGCCTTCTTCCTATAAATTCTCTGACATTGACTAGTTTCACCTCCTGTCATATATTTGGGTATAAGGTAAAACCTTAGAGTTGCTTTACTTTGCATTTTTCTTTTCTTTTTTTTTTTTAAAGTAATTTGGAGAGTATTTTCCATACATAAGTCTTAAAAAACAACAACAACAACCAAACAACCAAACAAATCACAACTGTTCACTTTCATCATTTACTTTCTGGGGAGTATCTCAGACTTGTGATTGCATCAATTCCCAGCATATTCTGGATATCACACTTTTGTCAGTGCTATTTGATAAGAAATCTCCCTCCCCTCCACAATACACTTCACAGTTTATCTCCTTGAATTGATGTTGCCCAAACAAAAGCTTTTAAATTTTATATAATTGAAATTATCTATTTTATGACAACCTATCCCTTCTGTGGTTAAGAATTCTCTCATAAATGTAGATATGAAGAAGAGCTCATTGGTCTTCTTTATCTTAAATAAAAATGATGTGGCCTTCCACTTATGGAAAGACATGGACAAGAGTCTCACAGGATGCAGGGGTTGTGATTTGTAGCATTGGAGGGAATATCCACATCAGTGATACCACAGAACTATTAGAGTCTATTTGGGATATGTGTTGTACAATGACGGTCTAAAGCTATTTGCTGAAATTACTTTCTGCTTTTACTAGTAGTTCTTTTCCAATAGGGAATTTTTCCTTAAGTTGTTTATGATGTTGAGTTTATATTACACTGATAACTTCTAGATCATGCCACTCTTTGGTGTTCTTTATTTACTCTTCCCCTATTCTTCTGGAAGAAATGAATCATTGTGTTTGAGAATAAAGAGAATGGGTGACAAATAATAGAAGAGCAGACTCTGATGTTCATTTGGAAAAAGCTCTAAGGTCACCTTCGATTTGGGTGTGTTCACTGATAATCCAAAGAGAAATGACACTAGCAAGATGGTGCAGTGGATAAAGCACCAGGATCAGAGCCAGGAAGCCTCATCTTCCCGAGTTCAAATCTGACCTTAGGCACTTAATAGCTGTGTGACCCTGGGCAAGTCCCTTAACCCTGTTTGCCTCAGCTCCTTATATATAAAATGAGCTGGAGAAGGAAATAACAAATCCCAGGATCTTTGCCAAGAAAATCCCAAATGGGGTTGCAAAGAATCAAGCGTGACTGAAATAACTGAACTGCAGTAACAAAAATGAGCAAGGCATTGTCTGGGGAAAAAATGCTAGTGGCAAACTCAGCAGTCCTGGGAAGGTGATGGTTATTATCATCACCTCAAAATACAATGACAATTTCAGTCTCTACTAACTTTCATTTTTGTGGAAAGTAACTAGGAAATTGAATCCAGACACATAATGTGGGGGCTCCACATGCTAGCCCAGAGTTTGCTGTAGAAAATAAATCACATGCAAAGTTCCACTCTGTTCTTTTCAGCCCAGCTGTCTGTGGGGGTTGGCATGTCATTAACATCCTCTACCAGCCAGCTCCTATTTTTATATTCTAGTCTTTTTCTAGAACATGAGTCCTTGGTGGAGCTGAATTCATTTGTGGGAGATGGAATAAAGCCTTCAAGAGACTTCCTCCAATTGAAATGTGCCACTAGGAGATCTAGGAAGGGGAAGCCAAGCTGTCCCTATTATCTATCCCCCATGTCAAGAGACAAGGCTCTCTTTGTACAATGAGTATTTTGGATTACATGATTTCTAAGAATGATTTCCAACATTATATGATTCTGTGATGCAATTCAACTCTTGCCTGAATCCTGAATCCTGTTCTACAGTAGCCCTGGAAAACTTTCAAGCCTCTGCTTTAAGACCTCTTGGATAGGGAGCTCATTACCTTTAGCTTGTCACACTTCTCTCTAATTCTATGCTTCAAATCCCTCTTACATCACTAAGGTGAGTTATGAGTAGGAGATGGCTACTTCTCCAAAAAGACTTCTTCCCTGGCTCCATAGAAGCATTAAATGTAGCCTCTAGATCTCAACAGACTTCTCCAGATTGATTTCCATCATGGCAACTTCTTGTCTATATGACATTTTATAGAACACATCACATGCAACTCAGAATTCATGGCCCAAGGTCTCCAAATTCTCCCTTTCTCAAGATGCCTTAGTTAGTGTGGATGGACAGAAATGTTTGGAATCACACCTCCTCCACTCATCCTCTGCTGTGGATAAACACCTCAGATCAGTACATTTGAATTTCAAAGTGGTTAAATTTGGCCACTTTTCTTATCTCCTGCCTTCTTCCTAGTTTTGTTGGGTTGCTTTTCTAAAAAAAGACTTCCTTACTGCTTTCCAATAAGCATGACTTTTTTTTTTTTCTCCCCAGGGTTATAGGAAAGAACCTTATAATCTGATTTTGAGTTTGCCCAGCCCAGTGGTTCCCAAACGTTTTTGGCCTACCACCCCCTTTCCAGAAAAAAAATATTACTTAGCCCCCTGGAAATTAATTTAAAAAAATTTTAATAGCAATTAATAGGAAAGATAAATGCACCTGTGGCCATCACCACCTCCCTGGGTCACTGCAGCACCCACCAGGGGGGTGGTAGCACCCACTTTGGGAATCACTGGCCTATATTATCTCTCACTGATGTGGAGAAATTTAAGGGAAATGTGGGGGAGGAAAACTAGAGCAACTGGAAATTCACTAGTTTATTACTTTGATAAGAGTTTAGTGTATAAAGGATACAGAGACATCATATGGCAAGACAACTGTCCTTGATGTCAAGAAAGATCAGACCTAGCTTTGAATCCTTTTGACAATGTCTTAGGCAAATCACTTTACCTCTGACTCAGTTTTCTTGACTGTGGATTGGAAAGAACTCCCGTTGTTGTAGGTAGTTCTAGTGACAACACTTTATTAGGTCAGATTTGATATTAGGACAAAATTCAAGTTACTGGACAGTTAACAAAAAGAGGCTCACTTTGCCCTCGCACAAAGGTGTACGTCGTCACTTAGCTTCTCTGGGCATACCTCTCCTTGCCTCCACATGGAAACTTGTCTGGTCATCAAGGAAAGATAGGAGGGAAGGATGTGGTGTCTTGTGTGGTATCCTATGGCTGGGTCTTTTCGTGCCTTTAGATGACCAGGAAGCTGGGGGGGGGGGGTCAATCGTATTCCACGAACACCTTTGCCTCCTTTTAGGGAAAGAAATTCTTGTCAAAAGAGAGGAGGAAGGGCCTGGGTCTAACCCATGTTAGGAGAGGGAGGAAAAGAATCTTTGTCAGAGAAACACCGGTAAATATTAGACCAATCACACCACAGTACCTATCATCTCACGGGGTTATTGGGAGGCTCAAATGAGATAATGTATAAAGTGTTTTGCAAACCTGAAGTAGTGATATAATTGCAATCTATTTTTATTGTATATAAAAGGCAAAGACCTAGTCTCTGAAGGGTTCTTGAGAGCTTATAGTCCGCTTCAGGAACCAAATGACATGCACTTGAAATAACTATAATTCAAAGTAAGTGCAAATCAATACATAGCAATACCTCATTTAAATATCTCCTCCCAGATTCTACATTTTAAATCCTCTCTACTTTATTCCTCTTTCTTCTTCTCCACCATTCTCTCCTTCTTTACTCTAATCTCAGAGGAATAGGTAGATTTTCCCTTGATCAAGACCAATCTCTCCACTTGTGCCTTTAATGCTTAACCTTCCTATCATCTCTAGGAGCCTGCCTTTTCCATCAGTATTAAATTCTTCCTATCTATTGGTTCCTTCCTTGCTGTCTACAAAAACATCCCTCCTAAAGAAGAAAACAGGACAAAAATATCTTGATTTGACGGTACTATCCCTTCAAGCTATCATCTTATATCTCTTTTCCCTTTCACAGCCAATTTCCTAGGAAAAAAGCTATCTAGTAATTGCCTTCAGTTCTCAAGTACACTTATTTCTTAACCTTTTGCAGTCCAGCTTCCAGTCTCATCACTCAAATGAAACTGCTCTCTCCAAAAATCCCAATGAGCTTTTAATGACTAAGATTGATTGTCTTTTCTCAGGCCTTATCTTTATTGACCTCTATCCAGCATTTGTTACATGTTGACCACCTTTCCCTTCAAGATTCTTTCCTTTTTTTTTTTTTTTTTTTTTTGGTGACATTCCTCTTTCCTGCTCCTTCCATCTATTTCTTTTTTTTTTTTTAATAGTCCTTACTATAAATCTGTCTTAGGATCAATATTCAGTATTGATTCCAGGCCAGAAGAGCAGTAAGGGCTAGGCACTAAGGGCTAGGTAAGGTGACTTGCTCAGAGTCACACAGGTAGGGAAAATTGAGCCTGGGTCTTCCCATCTCCAGGGGCTTTCGAACCACTGCAACACCCAGCCATTCTTTGTACATGTTATTTCCATGATAAAATGTAAGCTCCTTGATAATTGTTCATTTTTATTTTTAATTTAATTTAATGAATAAAATTTATTTTTATTGTCACGTGAAAACACTGTGTCCAAATCTTCATGACCCTGTGGACCATACTATCCATGGAGTTTTCTTGGCAAAGATACTAAAGTGGTTTGCTATTTCCCACCTCAGTGGATTAATGCATCTTTATACACTGAGAAATCTAACTGCATTCTTCCTTAAAGAAAGGGGCTATTATATTTTTCACTTTGTATTCCAACAAGGGGCAGCTAAGTGGCACAGTGGATAGAGGGCTGGGCCTAGAGTTAGGAAGACTTATCTTCCTGAGTTCAAATCTGGCCTCAGATACTTAGTAGCCATGGGACACTGGGTAAGTCACATAACCCTGTTTGCCTCAGTTTCCTCATCTGTAAAATGAACTGGAGAAGAAAATGGCAAACCACTCCAGTATCCTTGCCAAGAAAACCCCACGGACCGCATCAACAACCATGGGGTTTCTTTGCCTCAGTTTCCTCATCTGTAAAATAAGCTAAAGAAGGAAACGGCAAACCACTCCAGTATCTTTGCCAAGAAAACCCCAAATGGGGTCACAGAGAGTTGAACACAAGTGAATAACAAGTCCCCAACAAGTAGCACAAACTGGCCCACATCAAGCAGTTAATAAATGCTTGTTGACATATTCTTTTTACCCTAGTAGAATGTAAACTCCTTGAGGGCAGAGACTCCTTTCATTTTTATTTTTATATTGCCAGTGCCTAGCACAAAGTAAAATTCTCGTCGGATTATAAATTGATATAAGCTTGTTGCTATAATTTACCAGTTCAGTTTAAGCTTCCTTCTTTCTCGTGGAGTTGAATGCCTTGCCTAAGTCTTCATCTCCTCCCTCCCACTTCCTGACAACTCCTTCCCTAAGTTACGGGACTTGGGTCTCTCATTTTTATCATTTTCCACTCTGTTTATCTTCACTGTGCCACCTCCACAGTCTTTACCTTTGAAATCCCCTTGTTTGGCCATTATTTCTTATTCTTCCAAATTTCCCTCTGTTTCATTTCTCTGAAATCTCCTCATTGAGACTTTTCAGTCCCTCAGCATCATTCTATTGTCCTTGCTCTGGTCTTACTTTAATTCCCTAGGTCTTGGCCCTATGGGTCCAGTTCAACCAATGTGTTCTTCTCTAGCCTCGAATCCCTGTCTGCCTTGCTCCGAATCCCTACGTGATCGCCATCCCTGGGCTTCTGTCAACACCTGCCTTCTCCAGTTGTCATGCTTCTTTGCTACTGAGTGAGAAGGTACACACGTTTGATGACTGGCTCCACTACAAATTCGTGTTGTCTGATCTCAAGTGATCCTTCTTTGCTTTACTTGTAATCTTTTTTTCCAATTCTCTGCTTGATTTTCTATCATGGTCTCTGAAATAGTGATTCCAAACCTAGACAACTAGGTGGCACAGTGGAGAGAGTGCTAGGCTGGGAGTCAGGAAGGACTGAATTCAAATTTGGCTCTAGACACTTATTAGCTGTGTAATCTTGGGCAAATCACTTAATGTCTGCTTGCCTTAGTTTTCCTCAACTGTAAAATAGGTATTATAATAGTTCTTTCCTGGGCTGTTATGAGGGTCAAATGAGATAATATTTGTAAAGTGGAACTTAATGAATCCTTATTTCTTTCCCCCTCTCTTCTTCCACAAGTCACCAGTATTATCCTCAAACTCCTATCTCTCAAAAGAAATCCTTGTTTCCTATTTTACTGAGATCTCAATCTCCCTAAAACTCTACCTCAAATCAAACCATCTACTTTGGCAACAATTGCTCCCTTTTTTTGTTCACCTCTCAGAAGTAAGAAGATTTGGTTCATCTTCTTGCCAAGGTCATCTCTTCTATTTGTGTGCTGGATCACCTGTCCTCCTATTTATTCTGGATGTATGCTTCATCCACCCTGTCTACAAACTTGCCCAGGTTTTCCTCATCATTAAAAAATCACATAATAGGGACAGCTAGGTGGCTCTGGATTAAGAGCCAAGCCTAGAGATAGGAGGTCTTGGGTTCAAATCTGGATTCAGACACTTCCTAGCTGTGTGACCCTGGGCAAGTCACTTCACCCCTATTACCTAGTCCTTACTGTTCTTCTGCCTTGGAACTGATACACGGTATTGATTCTAAAATAGAAGGTAAGGTTTGTTTTTTTTTTTAAATCATGTAACACCTCCTCACTCAATCTTTCAATCTTTCAAACTATCACGGGAGGCAGTATGATATGGTAGAAAACTGCTAGATTTGGAATGTGAAGATTTGAATCCAAATTCTTGGTCTGTGCTATGAAACCCTGGGAAATTTTTCCTCTATTTCCCTCAATTTTTCCTCTATTTCATCATCTGTAAAATATTAACTCACTGTCCATGTCACACTCTGTAACTAGGAATATTCCCTAATCCTCCAGGCCCTTCTTGAATCTCTCTACACTCTCTCCCTTTATGCCCGCATCAGCAATTTTGAGTTTATCATCTCTAAATCAATTACTCATAGATCTATATGGCCAGCCCCCACATATCACCTGAGCTTTAGTCTCAGATCAGCAACAACATATTGGATGTTTTAAATGAGATATAATGGAAACATCCCAAATTCAATGTGTCTAAAAGAGAATAGCTTTTCCTCCAATACTTCTCCTCTTGTAAACTTTGCTATCTCCATTTTCAAGTGGCACAGACCTGAACATGTAGCTTTCTTGCTCAAACATCTTTAGTGGCTCTATTTTCTCTAGGGTAAAACACAAATTTGTACTTTATAGCGAAAAATATAATATATAACAGAATATATAAAAAGAATATAAATATATGAAATATACATATTTCCATAGTAAAATATAAACATTTGTATTTTATAGTAACATAAAATATTACTTGATTATATGACAGTAAATTATCCCTGCAATCTGACCTCATCTTACCTTTTCCGGTCTTATTTCACATCACCCTGCTTCACATATTAGGTTCTAGTACAAATTAGACTATTATTTCCTGAAGTCAATTTGTAATTTCACTCATTCTAGAAACATTTATTAAGTACCACTAGATACCAGAGCAGTAGTAGATAGAGTTCTGGGTCCAGAGTAAGGAAAATCCCTTTAGCACGCACTAGGCACATAGTAAATGTTTAATAAATGCTTGTTTTCTTGTTTCCATCTTTTTCTCCCCCAGTGCCTATTGTATGGAATTTTTTTTTGGCAAAAAAAGGGAGTATTTTGCTATTTTCTTCTCTAGCTCATTTTACAGATGAGGAAAGTGAGGCAAACAAGATTATATGGCTTGTCCATGGTCATGTAGTTACTAAGTGTCTGAGGCCAGATTTGAACTCAGGAAGATGAGTTTTCTGACTCTTGGCCCAACTTTCTATCCCATTGTACCACCTAACTGTCCCCAAATGTCATGGTTGTTCAGCCATTTCCATCAGATGATTAATTGCAGTAAACAATGTTAAAGTGACCTTTCCAGGGTCACCAAGCTAATAAGTATTTGAGGCTGGTTTTGAACTCATGAATATGAGTCTGCCTGATTCCAAACCCAGTATTCTATCTTCTGTACCACCTACCTGCCCATAACCTACATGTGTGGTTGTGTTGTTTTAGTAATGTTTTAGTCACTTTTCGTGACCCCATTTGGGGTTTCCTTGGCAAAGATACTGGAATGGTTTACCATTTTCTACCATTACCATCTCCACCTCTTTTTATACATGAGGAAACTAAGGTCTACAGGGTTAGGTGACTTGCCCAGAGTCATACAGTTACGAAGTATTTGAGACCAAATTTTAACTCATGAAGATAAACCTTTTAGGACTCCATCCATTGTACCACCTATTGAAACTTCCATTCTAGTATTGACCTAACATCCTAGGACTATAGGGGCTGGAAGTCAACAGCTTTTGAAATACTATTGAGTGGTATGTCTCATCTGAAGTCCTACCCCTACAAAAAGCCTTTCCTGGTCCTCCTTACCCCTAGTGTCTTCCCTTTGGGATGACCCCTAATTTGTCCTCTATATTGCTTATCTGTTCATAGTTGTTTACATGTCTCTCCCATTAAACTATCATCTCTTTAAGATAGAAACCATCTTTGGCCTTCCTTTGTTTCTCCATTGTTTAAACCAGTGGCACACAGTAAGCACTTAATAAATGCTAGTTGATTGACTAGTGCAGTGCAGTGGATTTGGAGTTGGAAGACCCAGATTAAAATCCTGGTTCTGTTACCTACTACTCCTGTGACTTTAGGCAAGTGACTTAATCTCAGGATTATACCTGGAGAGCTAGAAATTACCTTAGGGGCCATGTAGTACAAGTCCCTCAGTTTATTGATGAGGTGACTGAAGGACAAAGAGGATAAATTACCCGTTTGTAACTGAGGTAGTGACAGAGCCAGGCTTGGAATCCAGGTCTTCTGACTAAAGGAAATGCTCTAAGTCTTCATTCAGCACTTACTTTGGGACAGCTACTCTGCTAAATGATGAGGCTGTAGACAACAGGAAAAGCCATTGTACTGGGCTTCTACCACTCTGGACCTCTCGGATCTCATCTGTAAAATAGAGCTGGACTAGAACCACGAAGCAGAGTGGATTTATGATCTAGGTGACCCAACCAGGCAGAGATCAGAGAACATGCTTGCTGAGAACAGTTGTACCAGACCTTATCTTACACAGCAGCTAGGTGGCTCAGTGAATAGAACACCTGGCTCAGTGTCAGGAAGATCTGCATTCACATCTGACCTCAGATATTTACTAGCTATGTGACGTGGGTAATTTATCCTCTGTTTGTCTTAGTTTCCACAACTGTAAAATGGGGAGAATGATGGCATCTAGTTTACAGAATGACTGTGATGATAGAGTTTAAATATTTGTAAAGTGTTTAGTCTAGCACTTGGCACATAGAAGGCACTTATTAAATCCTTCCTTCACTTCCTTCCCTTTTCTTCCTTTTCTTCACTTTCTTCCTTTTCGCCTTCTGCCTTAACTTCCTCCCTCCCTCCTTTTCTTTCTCCCTCTCTCCTTTTCTTCCTTTCTTCCTTCGTTCTTTTCTTTCCCCAAAAGCCCAAGGTTCACTTTACCCTGATATGTTTGCACCTGGTCTGATACCTTATATATCCTACCGACTTCTGTTTGCCAATACAAATATTTATCTTTCCTGGAAAATTATGGCAAAGCACAGACCTTCTGGCTCTGTTTCCAGGGCTTCATAGCCTTAGACCGGATTCTGTTCCCATCTGGTACTGGTGAAGGAACATCAGAATGGAACCAGGAAATCTGGATTCTAATCTCAGCTCTGCTATAAACTCAAAGTGTGACATTGGCTGAATCACCCCTCTCATGTTTTATAGGTTTCCTAGTTGCAAAATGATTCCTGTCCTCCCTGGGTCACTGGGTTGCAGGAAGGAGGGATATAGGAGAGATGAACAATGTAAAAACATCTCCCAATAGATGGTGGTAGCATTGATTTTAATTATCATTATTCCACATAAACATCCTGACATGACTGTCATATTAACATGTTCATGAGAAATTAAGCCATTATGATCTTCTTGCAAGAATATAATTTTATAACCACCAGGCCAGTGCAATTTTAACTTACATGTGTATTCCCAATCCAGATGGGAAGCATCATTAAAAATTTTTTTTAAACCCTTATCTTACGTTTTAGAATCAATAATGTATATTGGTTCCAAGGCAGAAGAGCAGTAAGGGCTAGGCAACTGGGGTCAAGTGACTTGCCCAGGGTCACACAGCTAAGAAGTGTCTGAGGCCAGATTTGAACCTAGGACGTCCCATCTCTGGGGGCCTGACTCTTAATCCACTGAGGAACCTAGCTGCCACCAGAAGCAACCTTTTAAAAAGATACAATCTACCAGGCTTTTTATTTTTTTTAAAGGAACACATAAAGTAGCTACCTATCTCTTGGGGAAATTTTTTGGTGGAGGGAAGATCAAAGATCTGGGCCTCTGATTTCATCAGTAGAGGAAACTGCTAGTGTAGAGATTGCTTTCACTAATGCAGACTTGTGACTTATTTGTAATGAGGTCATAGAGAATTGCCTGGGGGCATTTGGAAGTTAAGTGACTTACCCAAGGTAACATAGCCCAGTAGATACCAGAACCCAAGTCTTCCTGTCTCCAAGATATGGCCCTTTATGAACTGTGTCTAAATGAAGGATTATGAATTCAGATGTGATTCTAAATGAGAGTTGAATCCATTAGTGAGATGTTTAGGCTCTTTTCCCATCTCATCCCATTAATCAAGCAGAATCAATCAGTGCCAGAGAACTAGGAAACCTATGATCCAGCTTTATTTAGACTCCTTTCCTCCCTTGAACACAGTGGGACAGTGCCTGGGGATAGTCTGAAGTTAAATTAACCATCACCATCCTGATCAAAGCAATTAGTTATTTGGAACCCCTTCTGCTCCTGAAGTCACACATATTCTCTCAGCACCAAATTGGTTTATGCTTTTAAAAAGAACTCAGCTTTGAACAGGTTTGGAAGTGGAGGTGGAGGTGCTGAGGATGATGGACAGCGGATGGGTTTTTCCAGCAGGCATTGATCTTCAAGGAAAGAATAACCTCTTTGTGGTTCAACTGACTCTTCCAGCAGGGAGCATTGCAAACATTAGCTAATTAACCTTTCCAGCTCTTCAAAGAGGACAATAAGTGCTATTTTCCCCATCTTGTCAGGGAAGGAAGGAGGCCCCATGAAATTGAGTCTGGTGTCAAATAGCAAATCAGTAGCTGGGTTTAAAAAAAAAAAAGAGGACCCTGGTGTTCCAAGCCCTGGGCTTCTCCTCTTGTTCCCACAATGGCACAAAGGAACAAATTCACACTTTCCTTAGATGCAATATTAGGTCATGTGTGGCCAGCAAACGGTAATGGACAAACCTTCCTCTACCAAGCAAAATGTGTTGCATCTCAATGCAATAGTAATTTTCAGCTGTTCTGTTCGATAGATTCAAGATGGCTCCAAGCTCTCCATATGTGGAGCTGGAATTCCCTGATCTAGATGAAATATGACTTTTGATTATGCAGCAATCAGACAGCCTGAAGTAAGACAACCAAACTGGGGAAAGGCAGTTTCTTTATTAGAATAAGTTGGAGAGCAGAGAATAAGATTGGCCTTCCCACCCCCATCACTTCTCTTCCAACCCCAGCTGAAAATCATTGTTGTACCAACTGTCAGCCAATGGGGGTCTCTCCTCCTGTAACAGGGGCGCCAGAACAAATGAAAATGCCAATCTCCTCTCCACCCCCATCTTACTATATTAAGCACAGGCTTGACTCTTAAAGGGAGATTACTATGGGAAGCCAAAGCTCCTTCCTTCCCAGAAGGAAATCGGATGGAAGGTTTGCAGCCACTCTCTTTCTGGAAGGGAAGACTGAAGGCTGAGAATAATGGCCCTTGTCACTTCCCATAGTCTTGTTATGGGAGATATTTAGTGCCGATGCTGGAATGTGGGGGTAATATCTTGGATGTGATAATGTTGCTTCCTGCATCAGTGCACACAGTATTGATTGTAAGCTGTCAACCTTTTCACATGCTTCGTGGGGTCCCAGTAGACTCACCACTTCAGAGATAGTAATGCATCAGGTCTGGGACACATGCTCTGTGTTAACTAAGTTGGGATCCTCATTCTTCAAATCTCTGGGCTCACACTGATTCTCTGATCTTTCAAGTCTGTGACTACTTGGAGGGTTCCTTTGACCCTGCTTGTTTGCAGGCTGGGTCAGTGTTCCTCCTTACCCCCAGAACCCATCTGCTCTCCACTTATCTTACAGGGTCCTCCAGTTTCTCCATCCTTTTATAGCCCAGTAGGTGTCAGAACCCAAGTCTTCCTGGATCCAAGATATGTGGTCAGGGGACCACACTTTTAATCTCCTTTTCAGAGACCAGAAAGGAGGGAATCCAAGGAAAGCTCTTTAAGCTGACTCTTCAAGGCTTAAACTTCAGAGCTTTCAGTTTCAGTGAAATTCCAACTCTTACCCAGTTGGATAAACATTGCTTTAGTGGAATGTAGTAATGTCAGCAGCCATTTATAGCAAGGATCAAGGCCTCACTATGATGCATGCCCTTCCTCTTGGTTTTCTGCATTGGGTCATAAGAAATGTGATGCCTCAACACATTTCCTGCCTCCTCCTTTCCAAATAAAAAAGCAGAGAACAATCCAAACTACTGTTATAAATGACCAACAGGCTTCAGGATGAGATTGATGGATCTCATCATATCGGACAGTCAAATGTGAATGAATGTCAAATAACCAAATTATTTCAAGGAGGCAGTGATAGCTGAGGTATGTAAGAATGGGATTTGTGCAAGGGGGATGTGACAAAAGGAGCCAGAGAAGGAGTGGCTGACAGTTGAGACCAGAGAGAATTCTGGGAGATTCTCCAGAGGGAGAGAGAGGAGAGAGCTTCTGGCAGAGGACTGGAAGGAGAGAGGAAAAGGACATCCCAGCTTGGATCCAGTCCTGAGGGCTTCCTGAGGATCTTTCTTTGGACATTGAAATCCTGATTCCCTGGTCAAAGATTCCATCGCATCTCACCCAGCAAGACTTCAATCATCAAGTCAGCTAAGTGTATGGACTCCATTTTGGGAGCAATCTCTTAGTCTCCATCTCCCATTACTCAACCTTCCTGAGATCCCCTTTCATTCAAACCTTACAATTAGAGAAAAAGGATAGAAACATAAAACTAGAAGGAGAAACAGAAGGAGAAGGGGTGGGGGAAGAAGCTTGGGAATGGGAACCCCAAAGGTTCCCTCCTGAGTAAAAGACCCCATAGAAATAAAGAGGGCACCCCAAAATCCCTCTGCCCTTCACCCCTTTCCCTAACCCCTGAATTGCGAATAATAAAAGCTATTCATTAGTCAGATAGTGTTCCAGAGTGCCTGAGAGACAACAAGGGAGAGGGGAACCACAGCTTGGTCTTGCTGCCTCTATCTTGGAGCCAGACCACCTGCTGTGAAGTTGTCTGACCTTGGGGGAGGCTTGTGTGAACCCTGCCTTCATTCAGAATCAGATTGGGGTACCACATACCTCATCTTATAGGGAAGCCTTGCCCCCAACTCCTGTGGGGCAGTATGACCATCCAGGTTACCCAGTTTTAGGGTGACATCCCCTCGAAGTCTCCCAGTATATAATCAGTGGGAGGGGAGAGCTAGAAGAGAAACTCACCTCATAGACTCTCTCTCTTATCTTCCCTCTATCAAACATTGGTTATTGGCTCTTTTTATTATTACAGGGGGGAGGGTTGGTAAGTTGTAAGGTAATAGGGAAAATTTAAAATTATTTTGGAAAGCACTAGAGACAACTGGTGTTTTTTTTAAATAGTCATAGACTTAATGGACCTTAGAGTGTTTCTGGTTCAACCCCCTTATTTTTCAGCTTAGTAAACTGAAGCGCAGAGAGGGAATGGAGGTTGCCCATGATCACAGAAAAGTTGGTGGAAAACCAGAATTCAAGTCCGGGCCCCTTTGCTTCTGAGTTCTTTGATGCTTTCTACTCTACCAGACCTCCTTGGGACACATCATGGTTACTGGCTACTTTGTGTTCTCTCCACACATTTGGTTTTTCCTGCCAAGTATCCTGTTGAGCTGAATGAGGGTGACAAGGAGAAAGTCCACACAACAGACCAAGAGGACAACCGAGAGAACTTTACTTGGGGTATTACAGAACAGGATTTTGATACAAGAGAAAACAAAAAGACACTGGGAAAATAGGATGGACTTCTGCTATTTCCCCTTCTTCCCCCTGGCAACACTCCCTCCAATGTTAACCCTGAAAATTGTGATGTTCTGGCTCTATGTAAAGCCATTCACTAAGGAAAACCTGCCTTTGCAAGATGGTCGACCCTGAGCTGTGTCCTGAGGCACCTTTCTTCTCCGGGTGGCAGGTTAGATGGACTCTGAAAGGTAGAGTGGCCAGCACCTGAGCAAAAACTGCAGCTACTAAGATGTTAAATTCAGGTCCTGGTTTGCTTGTGGAAACTCTCCCAGGAGCCAGGAGTCCTTTGAATTCATTAAGTCTTACTCCCTGAGGTACTTTAGGGGGGAATATCAGTGGCATTGCTCAGGAAGTGCCACAAGTCAGAAACTCCAATTGAGGAGGAGGCATTGAAGTATTAGACTGGGCCTCAGCAGGTTTTAGCGGATTTCACAGATGATGTGTTCCTTTTATGCACAATGTCCAAACTAGAAGTGGCCTAACCTCATGGGTTTTCACCTTGGAAATAAAAAGAGTGAGCTTTGAGGGTGTTGCATATTCTAACTCAATTTCAGAAAATGGCAATAAAGTTGATTAATATTGTTCCAGCCTCATTGGGACATGGGGCTTTGTTACCCTGTTGGCTATAATAGATGGGAGTGGGGTAAGGAATGGGAATTCCTGGGTATCAATTTCCAACATGAGAGGTTCTGATAAGGAATGCTCCCTCTTTTGGAATGGCAAAATATAAGTAACAATTTTTTGTCTTTAGGCTTCCATTAATGGAACAAACTAGTAAATAAATGCTTAACTAAGCAAATAGACAAAAGCAAAATGAAAGAAAAACAGAAGGGAATCCAGGCCCATCTAGGATGGTGACAACAGAATTTAGAAGTTCTGTTTAAGTGCTTTCTCCATTTTCCAAAGCACAAAAGCATGTGTAAAGCCAAATTCTTTACCTGGGGTTGTAACAGAGAAATGTAGCAAGCTGGGGTATGGATACAACTCTTAACCAGACTCTAATTTTGGCCTGGATTTCTGCCTTCACAGCCTCATAAGAGGAAAAAGATATTTGAGACAGAAACAACAAAATGAAAATTTTTAAATGAATGGGAAAAAAATAATTTTAGTTTTCCATAAAGCAAACAGATTTTTATCCAAAAGTAGAGTAAACAGTGTTTATTTTTCAATCAAATGGAATTGCTTAATTAAAAAAAAAAACAACCTTATCTTCCCCCTCCCCCCTTAAATACTACAGACAATCGCATTTCACCTCAGCAGACACCTAGAAACAAAACACTGGACTCACCAGAGAGAACTGGGTAATAAAAGCATCAGAAATTCAAGTCAACTATGGAAGGGTCCTGGTTACCTGGCAGCTCTCGATTCTAAACAAAAGTATTCTGAACCTATTTGTTGGATTTGCCAACACAGTTTCTTAAAATTGGGGGAGCTGGGGCCTTTGGACTGCTTTTCTTCTATTCCAATTGTTTCCTGCATAGGAAAATTAAAGTCAATGAATAAAATGAAAACCCAAAGAAACATTTAAAAACTTGTTTGACTAGTATTCAGTATGTGAGCTTATTAAGTATAACTTGTCCTCCTAGTTAACCTTGTCCTGGAATATATATAGGTTATTTGTAGCCGCCACTGCTATAATATTTTCTGAAGGATGCCAAGCTGTATGTAAGATCTTTTTGCTAAAGTCCAGACTGTCCACGCTGATCTCATCTTTTCTCCGTTTGCCACCAACACACACTTTGCGGGGTTTCAAGATGGCCCTGGGCTTGCTATTTTCCCTGGAAGCCTCCAGGGTGACATCACGCTTGGTATTTCGGTCAAACATTCTGAAAAAGTTGTTGTAGGATCCGGTCATGATGACACTGCAGAGTGGGAGAGGAGATAAGGATTAGTCGTGCCTGAGTTGGAGACATCACAACACCCTGGGCTTTTGTTGGTGAAACAAAGTACAAACTTATGAGAAATTTATTCCGGCCTTTGATGGACCTCCCACTTTGGTAGTTTTACAGAAAGAAAGGCAGAATGTGCCATACTGGTTGGGATAGTTCTTCCTGACAGTTTTATTTTATTGTACGAGACAGTTATTACCAGTTTCAGAACTGACTGCTTTTAAAAAAAAATTAAAACCTTTACATTCTGTTTTAGAATCAATACTGGGTATTGGTTCCAAGGCAGAAGAGTAGAAACGACTAGGCAAGGGGGGTTAAGTGACTTGCCCAGGGTCACACAACTAGGAAGTGTTCAGATTTGAATCTAGGTCTCTGGGTTTGCCTCTCTATCCACTGAGGTCTGGATCTTGTTCTCTGGATACTACATTGTGCTGCTTTCTGTTGGGTTAATGATAAAAAGAATAAGGAAAAAAAGGTTAGATTCTTTTCTCATAGAATGAAGGGGAAAATTTTTCTGCTGCCTCTATTCTTTGTTAATAATAAATGAATCCATGCTTCCAAAAATTTGTTTTGTTTTTTTTTTAGAAATTTGAATTATGAGTTTACATGCTGCCCAACTTATTTATTTCTTTTTAATCTTCTGAAATATCTGGATTTTCTACTGTATAAACAACTAATTTTTAGAGCAAAGTTCATCATCAATATTAAAACAGTAGAAAAGGTAATAGGGAGAAAGAGGCTACTTCCAGAGAGCTGTAGCTTGTCTTATCCAACAAGTTAGAAGCACAGGCAGTGGGGAAAGGCCTTGTCACCATATGCTGTCAAACATAGCAAGGAAATACAAAAAATGGTAAGAAAAACCTGGGCATTGGCTTATCAAATAATTCCCCCCCTTCATTCTATAAGAAAAGAATCTGTCCTTTTTTTCCTTATTATTTTTATTATTAATCCAACAGAAAGCAGCACAATGTAGTATCCAGAGAACAAGGCCTGGATCCAGACCTCAGCTCTTCCAATAGCTCATTGAAGGCAGGAATCCCAGCAGCTAGTTTGTCTTTGTATCCCCATATCTTGCATGCAAAGGGCTTTCCAATTGAGCCCCATGCTCTGTGCTTGTTGATGTGTATTGTGTCTTGCCCTTGGCTAGGTAAGATGGTAGAAAACCACATAAAATCAATGAAAATTTTGATCAGGTGTTTTCAATTGGGTAGACATGATATTTCTTCACTTTTGTTTTTATGTTAACTTTTTAATAGAAATCTGTTTTTCTTTGTGTTTTTTCATAAAGTCATAAACAAAACAACTAATGTGGTTCCTGCCTTCAAGAAGCCTACGCTCTACTGACTGCTGGAAAAGAGACCTGAGAGATTCTTTAATTGAATCTCTTCATTTTACCTATGAAGAAACTGAAGCAAGAGATGGGTGATTTCTCCAGTTTTATATCAAGTTACTGGCAGAGCTGGGATTAGAATTCATCCTGATAACTAACTTTCTTTCTTTCTTTCTTTCTTTCTTTCTTTCTTTCTTTCTTTCTTTCTTTCTTTCTTTCTTTCTTTCTTTCTTTCTTTCTTTCTTTCTTTCTTTCTT